>NW_006209153.1:213016-266672 GCF_000334495.1 Tupaia belangeri chinensis | reverse complement strand
GAGTTTTGTATGCTGGAGGGCCAGTTATCAGTGGGACATCTTCCTTTTTCCCAAATGGCTAGATCGCAGGAGTCATGGAGCTGTCTGTCTCTTGAAGAAGGGCTGTTCACACGAGTTTTGTATGCTGGAGGCCCAGTTATCAGTGGGACATCTTCCTTTTTCCCAAATGGCTAGATCGCAGGAGTCATGGAGCTGTCAAGAATTAAATTTTTTAAAAAATTACGACACGACAATTTTCACCAAAAAAGAAACACTTTTAAACCATCCCCTTAGCATGCCTTTGTTACGCAGCAGTCATCCAAAACATTTTAATGTTGCATGAAACCCCAAATGTCCTATTCTCTCAAATGGATACTCTTTTGAAAGTGGGAGATTGAACGTTTTTGAACTTCGGATACAAAAAGGTCTGAGTTCAAATACCACTTTTGTCACTTACTAGCTGCATGAACTTGGGCAGGATACTTAATTTCACTGAATCTCAGTTTTGTCATGTGTAAAATAGAAATAATAACATCTAATTTATGGGGCTATTTGATGCAATAATGCATGTAAGGTAAGATATGCTTCACAAAGTGGAACACAGGAAGATGTCAGTAAATAGTAGCCATTATTATTTTATTTTTATTTTTTTAAATAAGAATTTTGAAAAGAATATTTTCTCTAAATGGTTCATTTCAAAGCTCCATATGGTCTTTAATATGGACCACCTGAGCCAATTGTGTCACATGAAAAAATTCAAGCTGTCCTGTGACAAAGTACTCAGCATTAGAAATGTTGCATACAAATGTTAAGAATGAAAATTTTAATTTTCCTTTCTCATACCTGTACAGTGGCACAGTGATCAAATGTGATGATCTGTAAGGCAGTCCCACATGAAAGGGTTCAAGTTGGAGACCTCTCTAAGGACACTGTGCACACACTTGCCCAGAATCTGAGGCTGAAGGTCGGGGGTAATTGCGACATCAAGACCCTGTTTCTTTCTCACTCTTCCTCATGGAAGAAATAAGTACATTTTCAAACTTTTTTTTCCCTTTTTCTAGTAACTCTTTTAGAATCAGGTTTGTTTGTTCTTTCTGCAAGCACCTTCATTTCAAATGGAATGAAACTTCTAGCAAGTTTCCTGATGCCTAGAGCTCTAAGGTATGACAATGTCTATATTCTCTCTCTCTCTCTCTCTCTCTCTCTCTCTCTCTCTCTGAGAGATTTTTGCTATAGGACATGGGTGCTCACTGGAGAGACAGACAGAAAGTGAGAAATCATATCCACCTCTCCCCGCCCCCCAGAGGGGATGGCCATGCCGCAATTCCTTCTCCTTCATTCTCCTCTTGGGATTTTGGCCATGCATGCACATGCACCTGGTTTGAGTTTCAAGCTGCCGGGTCCAGGACTCAAACTGACTGCAGTCAGCCATGTGGGAGTCCAGCGACATAACTCCAACACCATCTGCAGGTCCCAACAATGTCTACATTCTAATATCCTAAAGTTCCAGGAAGTTCAGGTGATTATATATAATCAAAAATAAGAGTACTTTGTAGAAAACATCTGTGTTTAAGATAATATGCCTTAAGGGACCAGCAGGTGGCATGGTGGTTAATGCACTGGACGCTCCCATATGGTCGACCATGGTTCAAGTCCCGGACCTGGTGGTTTGCTTTCTCACCTTCTCTGTCTCTCTGTCGCTTTGTGTGTCTCTCTCAGGTCAAATTAAAGTGAATGAATAAATAAAATTAAAGAAATAGTTCTTTAAAAATTGTTTTATAAAAATAGTCACAGGGTGGGGGAATGGCCCTTCACAGAGCTCCTCTGAAGTCATAATGCATCGTAAATTTATGCCTCATACTTAAGAGGAGTGAAATGTATCAATCGGAGTTTCACAGTAGAAAATGGAAGTGCCCTAGGTACTTCAAGCAAAATGGGCTCCGAGCCTGTGATTCATGTGCTTACAAAAATCATTGGCAAAAACAGACCACACTGTGGGGGCCAGCTCCCCACAGTCATAAAGGTGGAGAATCAAAAAACCCTCAAACTACTGTCTGCAGGAGCACCTTCGATGCAAATTGGGCCTCCTTTGCCTCGCTGCTCACTCAGAAGCACGTCTCATGTCCTCGTCTGTGCTGGCTATAAGGGTCCTTCCATGCTCCTGACCCCCCAGGACCATGTGCTGCATCTCCAGGGCCAAGGCTGCCAGCAGAAAGACAGAACGGTGCCCTGGGCTAGCTTCCACATCTTGAGAGCACATGAATGTAAGGAACACAAATCATACCCAGAATCCTATCTACAGGAGAGTTTGGGAAAGGAACTCTCTTGTGAAGATACAGGGAGGCGTGCTGGACAGAGCTGGAAATGAACGCTGAGCACATGTGGGTGGGGCAGTCTGGGCTCCGAAGCCAAAAGCTAAATGTGCATTTCCCACCTGCCCCTGTTAGTAGCTGTGTGATTGTGCAAATGCTCTCTGTTCCTTCACATAAAGCAAGGAGGTTGACCCACAAATGCCCTGGTAAAATCCTCCTGTCCCTTACCTCCCAAGAGTGTCTTTGTGGCCACTGTCCTTTCTTGAAAGATTGCTCCATCTAGAGTAGAGCAGCTGGATTGCAGCTGTTTTCTACTCACAGAAGTCCCAACCTCTCCCACCTTGGGACTTTAGAATACATGGGACATTTAGAGGAAAAACAGGCAAAGCATTAATGGGACAAAGAAATGTGGTATTATCTGTTGAAGATCATTTTATAGTTTTATCAACTGGTCTACGGAGAAATGTTTACATGTTGAAATATTCACTTTGTAGGCTAAATAATGTGATTGAATGTATAAAAAATGAAATAAAAAAAGTTAAAAAAAATTAAAAATAAATTTAAAAAAAATAGTACATGGGAGGGACCAGCAGTTAGCGTAATGGCTATGTCGCTGGACTCCCACGTAGTCGACCGCGGTTCTCGTCCTGGATCCTGTGGCTTAAAACTCATGCCGGGCGCATGTGCATGCGTACCCAGGATCCCGAGAGGAGAATGGAGGAGAAGGGATTGCAGCATGGCCATTCCCCCTGGGGGATGATTTCTCACTTTCTGTCTCTCTGTCTCTCTCTGTCTGTCTGGCGAGCGCACACGCCCTATAGTGAAAACCTCTCAAAAAAAAAAAAAAGAAAAGAAAAAAGAAAAAATAGTATATGGAAACTGGCTGCAGGTCGAGTAGGGTGAGGAAACATTGGCAGAGCTGGAGTTCTCTGATCCCACATCTAAATTTCTTGGCTTGTATAGTAGGTACTGCCTTGGGCACATCTTTGGTTGCCTGAGAGCATGTGCACTCAGCAGTTAGAGAGCAGGAGAGGAGAAGAGAGACAGTTCCCCACAATGGGGCATGGTCACACTGCAGTTTCTTCTCCTCCATTTCTCTACCCTGTCTGGATTTGGGGCATGCATACATATGTGCCCTATATGATTTCAAGCCACCAGAGCTGGGATTCAAACTGCTCACCACTGTATAGGATCTGGCTCACTTAACTGAAAGTCCATGGTATTATCCTCCCTAGGAAAATCTTTAAGACAACCTGTGAGTGGTGATCTTTTTTTTTTTTTCCCAAGAGGTTTTTGCTATAGGGCGTGTGCACTCTCCAAGAAGACAGAGAGAGACAGAGAGACAGAAAGCAAGAAATCACCCCCGGGGGTTGGCTACACCGCAATCCCTTCTCCTCCATTCTCCTCTCAGGATCTTGGGCACACACATACATGTGCCCAGCATGAGTTTAAGCCACCAGGTCTGAGACTCAAACCACAGTCGACTACATGGGAGTCCAGCAACATAGCCATTGTGCCAACTGTTGGTCCTGGTGCATCTTTTTTTAAATTTTATTATTATTATTATTTTATTTGACCCGAGAGAGAAAAAGGGAGGGAGAGAGAGATAAAAAGTGAGAAAGCAAGCCTCTAGGTCCAGGACTTGAACCATGGTGGGCCATGTGGGAGTCCAGCACCTTAACCGCCATGCCACCTGCTGGCCCAGTGAATGATGTATCTTAACTGTCATTGTGCACATGATTCCCTGGGATCTTGCTAAAATGCAGGTTCTGAGTCAGTGGGTCTGAGGTGGGGCTGAGGCTGTGTGTCTAACAGACCCAAGTGCTGTTGCTGCTGCTTCATGGACAGTTCCTTGAGGAGCAAGGTTGGGACTTGCATGGACCACTTTCCACCTTAGTTTCCCCCAGATGGACTGAATTAACTACAAATGGCTGTGCAGAATGCCTTCTGTTGAGGATTCTGACCTAAAAGGCAAGGAAATCTGGAATTTGGTTGGTTGGTTGGTTTTGATTTTTCAATAAATATTACATATCAATCCTGGCAAAGTACCATAAAATGTGATGCTCAGAGACACATGTTCCAAGGAGTCTGGTCTGTGTAGTTTCTCCCCCTCTCATGTCATCCCTATTTCTTTACCTACTCCTTCTTCCGAAGCTAATTTTCTGGGTTTGGGCTTTAATTTCCTCATCTAAAGACCAGGGATAGCCATATCTACCTAGAGCATTGTTCGAGGAATGGATAAGATAATGCATGTCATAAGCACTTGTTATACTACTACGAACTTTAAAATGTTACTTGATTATTAATTATCATTATCATCATTAATTATCTGTAATTATTATCACCATTGCCTCCCCCTGTTTCACCTCAATGTCTCTCTTGCATCAGGTGTAAAGCAAGATGCCACGCACTGGTGTTTCCCTTGTTCCCATAACAGGAAAAAGCTGCCTTTATCTCAGAGTAATGGGCTATATCGAATGGTATGAGATGTAGAATTTTAATAACTTGCTAATTTTTATTTTAACATGTTATTCTATTAGTTACTAGAAACATTTGGCATAACAATTAACAATAAGGAAACTAAGTAAGTAGGTGACCAAAAGGAAGAAAATCAACAAATGATCCAAAAACCAGTTGTAAATTAAAAGTAAAGATGTTGGAACCAGCAGATGGTATAATGGTTACATCGCCAGACTCCCACATAGTCAACCACAGTTCGAGTCCCAGATCCAGAGCCTTAAAACTCACATAGGGTTCATGTGTGTGCAGGCCCAAAATCCCGAGAAGAGAATGGAGGAGAAGGGATTATAGCATAGCCATATCCCCTGGTGGGGAGGTGATGTCTTGCTTTCTGTCTCTCTGTCTCTGTCTCTCTGGCAAGCATCCACACCCTATAGCAAAAATATCTCTTCAAAAAGAAAAAAAAGAGGAAAGATGTTCATGGAAACTTTGTATATACTGACAAGGAAATCGGAAACAGCCTAAAGATTCAGCATTCTAGTTAAAGGTAAGGGAAGCATGGCATATCTATACACAGAATATCGTGTACCTTTTAAATGCTTTGTTTAGACTTTTAGGGGCATGGAAAATGTTTATGACATAATGTTTAGAGTAAAAAAAAATCAGTCTACACATTGCTATATACCAAGTTAAAATATACACAGAAAACAACACAGGAAGGAAACGCCACAGTGAAAATTGTGGTTGCATCTGTACTTCTCAAATTCTCCATAATATATTGGGTTGTCGGGACAGTCATGATGCATTTTTGCATGGAAGAACATGTTATGACTTTCCTGACAACCTAATAGTATATTACAAGCACAGATCACAAGGCCAGACTTGCTTTGAAAATATTACCTGCAATCACTCTCATTGTTGCCATTCTTATTATCAAATAAAAATAAATAAACAATCAAGCAAAAAAAAAAAAAAAAAAAAAGTCAAGGAAAGCATATATAAATATGTGAGGCTAAGATTTGTTTCAAGAAAACACACACACAAACACATGCACTCACTAGAGACAGAGATAAAGAAAGAGGGAAAGTGAACAATCACCCCATAAGAGGTGATTTTGGTCAATGCACACATATGTGCCCAGTGTGTTTTTTTTTAATTTTTTTGGAGAGGTTTTTGCTGTAGGGCGCGTGCGCTTGCCAGACAGACAGAGAGAGACAGAGAGACAGAAAGTGAGAAATCACCCCCCAGAGGGGATGGCCATGCTGCGGTCCCTTCTCCATTCTCCTCTCGGGATCTTGGGCATGCACGTACACGTGCCTGGCGTGAGTCTAAGCCACCGGGTCCGGGACTCGAACCACGGTCGACTACGTGGGAGTCCAGTGACATAGCCATTATGCTAACTGCTTGTCCTCCCAATGTATTTTCAAGCCACCAGAGCCGGGATTCAAACTGAGCCAGGTCCCAGACCTGGTGGCTTGAAAACCACATCAGGCATGTGTCCATGTGTGCCCAAATTCACAGGAGGAGAGTGAAGGAGAAAGGATTGCAGTGTGGTCATGCCCCTAAGAGGTGATTTTTCACTTTCCCTTTCTGTCTCTGTTTCTATTCAGTGAGCACATAAGCCCTGTGGTAAAAATCGAACATATAGATATAGATAGATAGATAGATTGCTATTAACTAGACCCCAGACTCATTCTAAATCCATCTATTTTCCACATATATGCATTTTTAATTGCAGTAAAATGAGGTCTTTGAATGTTGGCTGATGCCTCCTCGTTTTTTTAATAATGTTTCAATGGTGAAACACTCAGAGGAGTTCATAAAACAAAAACGTACTATTTAAAAGAAAATGCGGGGACCAGCAGATGGCACAATGGTTACATTGCCAGACTCCCACGAAATTAACGTTGGTTTGAGTGCCAGACCCAGAGGCCTAAAACTCATGCTAGGTGCATGTGCATGTGTGCCCAAAATTCTGAGAGGAGAGTGGTGAAGGGATAGTGGTGTGGCCATCCCCTCGGGGGGGTGATTTCTCACTTTCTGTCTCTCTGTCTCTCTCTGTCTCACTGGTGAGCACACGTTCCCTATAGCCAAAAATGTCTACATAAATAAATAAATAAAGGACAATATGAAGTTCGAAAAACAGAATATCGTCAGTGTCATAGTATCGTTTTTCCATCTCCTGCCCCAGACATAATCATGACTCTGACTTTTATGTCAGCCATAGCCTAGCTCTTCTTTGTAAAATCACCGTCCAGCTTGTAACTCCCCTAATAAAGTAATTTTGCCGGTTTTGAGCTTTATATACATGAACTCATACTTCTTGTATTTTCTCACTCAGCATTATTTTGTGGTGTGCGTGCACCTGTGCTCGTTCGTTTTCATTGCTATATGATACTAATATATCTTTTTGATATTTCCTTCTGCTCCTTCCCGTCCCTGATTAAATAGACCTTCTGCCCTAGGAAATGGCAATATGACAACAGAAAGTCAGAGCTTAAAAATATTGTTTTGCTATTTTAAAAGCCCAGCTCTACAATGCTTTTTAAAGTCTTAAACAAGAGATTTATAACAGGTCTTCTCAATCTCCATCCTATTGACATGCTGGACCAGATTGTTCTCTGTCCTGTGCACTACAGAACATTTAGCAGCATCCCTGGGCTCACCCATCTGCTGCCAGTAGCATTAGTGTCCCTAGTGGTGACAACTAAAAATGCCTTCAGACATTGCCAATATTCTCTGGGAGGTAAATCACCCCAGCTAAGAACCACTAATGTAGAAGAGTAAGTACAGAACCACTCTACACCACGTCACCCTATCAAGTTCTCTAGATGAGAAAACCAGAGAATTACTGAGTATGAGGTTCTGGCAAGTACCTGTGAGGACTCCACACCTGTCCCCACCATGGCCAAACCTTGGGGCTCTGGGTAAAATGTCAGAAGCTTTTGGTTGGTTAAGGATGCCAAGTGGAAGAAAATCAGGCTCCCCATGCCCAGAACAAGTCGGAGGCACATATTCTCCTGTGCCCTGCTGGCTGAGCAACCAAGGTTCTATTTAAATCTATTTAAGTAAATAGACCCAGAACAGCCTTGACAGAGTTACCTGCAGCCTAGAGAAAGCTGAGCGCTACTGAACCTTTGGTGACACTGAGAGCTGGAGATCTGGGGAGGCCTAGCAGTGAGCCAGGGAGGACAGCACAGAGATCTGCATGTGCCAGTGGCTATGGTTTAGGTGAAAGCAAGAACAACGATGGTACCAGGAACCAGATGCCACACTCCTACATGGAAGACTTAATTCTGTATAAGCCCTTATGAAGTGAAACAATTAGTATGGGAAATGCAAAGAAGACCCCTAATTGACTGATAATTATGATTCTATGGCTAGGCAGAAAAGGAGCTTACAAGAAAATTATTGTCAAAAAATAATAATAAAAAAAAAACAGGACAAATTGTCAAGAAAAAAAGCAAAGGCATCCGATTGTAATCAACAAGTAAAACTAGCTGTATTGGCAGATGATATGACTTTATACGTTGAAAATCCTAAGGAACATACACACATAAGCACCTATTAGAGCAGGTTAGTATAGGAAGTGTGCAGGATATGGAATCAAAATACAAAAATTCATTGTATTTTTTCTAAGTTCACCTATTGAGTTGGCTGGTAACATAGTGGTTTAAGTAGCTGGATTCCACATGGTCAGCTGTGAGGTTTGATTACAAACACAGGGCCTTGAAAACATGCCAAGAGCATATGCATGCCCAAAATCCCAAGAAGAGGATGGAGAGAGAATTGTGGCATGGGCATCCATCTTTTGAGGGATTTCTCTCTCTTTCTCTCCCACCAGTGCGTAGATGTACCTGATAGTAAATTAAGAAAAAAAAAAAAAAAAGAATCTACCTATTCATGTCTCCTGTGGTGGTGTTGGGGGGCCCATCCCAAACAAGATCCCCATGCTATGATCCATTCCCAGCCCCAGCCAGCCAGGATCATAGACATACATGTGCTTCCAGTATGCACACCCAGTGTCCACAGGGACATCTCAGGACAAAACCCTGGGACCTACCCCTGGCCTCAGCATTGTAGAGCATGTGTTACTGTTGCATCACTATATCCACCCCACAAAAATCAATCAGATTTCTAAATATTAGTAATGACCAATCCCAGAATGAAATTAACAAAAAAAATATGATTGACAACAGCATCACAAAGAATAATACATTTAGGAGTAAATCAAACAAAAATATATGAGACTTGTATGCTAACAACCATAAAACACTGTTGAAAAAAAATAAACTTAAATATATATCAAGACATTCATGTTTATAGGCTGAAAGACAATATTGTTAATCTATCAATACTCCACAGACTCTTCTAAAGATTCAATACCATATTTATCAAAATCCCAGCTATCTTCCTGGTAGAAATTAAAAAGTTGATCCTAAAATTCATATAGAAATGCATGGGCTTAGACCACTCAAAACAAGCCTGAAATAGAATAATAAAGCAGAAAACCTCACACTTCCATTCTGAAGCTATAGAAAGCAAGGAAGTATGGTACTGGGATAAGGATACACATATAGATCAATGGAATAGAAGCAAGAGTCCAGAAATAAATCATTACATCCACGGTCAATTGATTCTTGACAATGGTGCTAAGATAATTTAATGAAGAAAGAATGTTTGTTTAAATAAATGATGTTGGAACAATAAATCCACATGAAAAATAATAAATTTGGACCCCCTGATTCATGCCACATACAAAAACTGATGTAAAATAGGTAAAAGGCCTAAATATAGGAACCTATGCTGTAGAACTCTTAGAAGAAAATACCAATGTATGTAAATCTTCACAACCTTAAGTTAGGCAATGATTTCTTAACTGTAACAGCAAAAGCACAAGCAATTAAAAATAAAGTAGACTTCAACATTTAAAAACTTTGTACTACAAAGTACATTATTTTAAAAGTGAAAAGACAATGTAAGAATGGGAGGAAATATTTTTAAATTATTGGGTCATCAGGAAAGTTATGATGCATTTTTGCACAGAAAATGTAACAAAATATGTCATGACTTTCCCAACTACTTAATATATTTGATAAAGAACTTGTATCAAGAATACTTAAAGAATTCTTGCAACTCAACAATATAAAGGAGAAACTAGCAGATAGCATAATGGTTAAGTACCTGGAGTCCCTCATGGTGGACCACAGTTCGAGTCCCAGACCTGATGGCCTAAAGCACACCAGGCACATGTATGTGTGTGCCCAAAATCCCAGGAGGTAAGTGAAGGAGAAGAGATTGCAGTGTGGCTATCCCCCTGGGGGATTATTTCTCACTTGCTGTCTCCAGCAAACGCATGCACCCTATAGCAAAAATAAATGTATATAAAATGGGCAAATTATTTGCATGAATATTTGTTCAAGGAAGATATACAAATGGCCAATAAGCACAACAAAAGATATTCAGCATCATTAGTCACTAGATATATGCAAATCAAAACTATAGTGAGATATCACTTTTTCCTATTAGGATAACTGTCATTTTTTTTGTAACATAGATAATGAGAATGTGGAGAATTAGGGACCTTTATGTATTGCTGGTGGGTATGTAAAATGGTGCAGCTACTTTGGAAAATAGCATGGCATTTCCCCAAAATGTTAACCAGAGTTAATCATATGACCTAGTAAATCCACTCCTAGGTATAGGCCCAAGAGGACTGAAAACATATGTCCACTCAAAAACATACAAAAACTTTCACTGAAGCCTTTTTCTAAATAAACAAAGAATGGATACAACCCAAATGTATATGAATTGCTGAATAGCTAAACTAATGTGATATGTCTACACAATGTAATATTCATCAATAAAAAGGAATGAAGTACTAATTCAACTCTGTTAGACATTTTCATTTTCTTTGACAATGAACATTATATCATGTACATTCAATAATAATTCTGCTAATTTTTTGGAAGTATATATTGATTGTCAGCATGTTTTACTCTGCCATGCCATGTTACACCTGTTTACATGCAATCTTGTGTCGATTAATCATTTTCTTCCAAGTCTCCCTCTTTCCATTCCACCTCCCTCATGCAGATTTGGTATCTACTATTACTCTCTCTACTATGCCATCGAGTCCTTCAGTTTCTGCTATAGAGAACGCACATTCTGTATGCATTAAGCAGGGATTACAGTATTTGCCTTTCATAGTCCAGCTTATTTTACATAGCATTACATCTGCATTCATCCACTTTGTGTGAAATGACAGGATTTTGTTGTTCTTTATGACTCAGTAGTATTCCACTGTGTATATGTGCCACATTTTCATACTCCATTCATTTGTTGTTGGGCTCTTAGGTTGAGTCCATGATTTATCTATTGTAAATAATGCTGCAATAAATATGATGTGCAAATGTCTCTCAATAGAGTGATTTCTTGTCCTTCAGGTAAATAATCAAGAGTGAGAATACTGGGTCATATGATAGTCCTAATTCAGATTCTTAAAGAAACTGTGTACTCTTTTCCACAGTGGTTGTACTAATTTATGTTCCCACCAGTATCTACCATCACTTTATTTATTTAAGTTTTCAACTTTAATGAAATGACTTTGAAAATAACATACACTTTTTGGGGCCAGAGTAAGATACACAGAATTACATCCTTAATTAATATGAATGCCAAGATTTCAAGCAGTAAATTTTTTGACATGGCAAACAAAATCAAGAAAGCAACCATCAAAACACAAGAGACCTATAGCTTCAGACAAGGCAACTCCCAGGATAGCATGGGAGAACACTTGCTGCTTCAGAGAAAGGTTTCTGGCATAACCAGTGATAAGGCTGCCCAGGACTATTCCAAAACCACCACCAGAACCAGCCACTCCTACTGTGGCAAGCACTGGCACCAATAAATTTGGCAGCAGTGTCAGCACTGGTCTGAAATTCCCTTTAGATTCGCTGAGATGCACCATTCTGGGCCCCATTAATACCATAGAGCCCTTGGGAACAAGCAGTTAGCATAATGGCTATGTTGCTGGACTCCCACGTAGTCGACCGTGGTTCGCATCCCGGACCCGGTGGCTTAAAACTCATGCCGGACGCGTGTGTGTGCATGCCCAAGATCCCAAGAGGAGAATGGAGGAGAAGGGATTGTGGCGTGACCATCCCCCCCTAAAGGATGATTTCTTGCTTTCTGTCTCTAAGTCTCTCTCTGTCTGTCTGGCGAGTGCACGCGCCCTATAGTGAAAATCTCTCCAAAATAAATAAATAAATAAATACCATAGAGCCCTCTCCAGTCCTTGCCTCGAGCCTAGATAACACTGTTGCAGAAATTCTTCCTGGCTCTGATGCTGCAAAAGTGAGTGTGCAGACTGAGACCAGAGACCACCTTGGGCCTGCACAACCCTTTCATCTACTTCAGAATCTGGGAAGCATTTGGAACATGCAGTCCCAGCAACAAAAGTGCAGGTCACAGGGAAGAAACATATAATCCATCAGATGACCAGAAACTACCGCAGAGGCACAAAAAATATGAGAAACCAAGAAAATATCTCTCCCCTAAGGGAGAACAACAATTCCTCATCATTCACAGACAGCACAATGGAACTCATGGAAATGTCAGGTAAAGAATTCAGAATATTCACAGTGAGAAAACTTAACAAAATGCAAGAGAAAAGAGACAGTGAACTCCAGAGGATGCCAGAGAAGAGATACTGAACTAACAGAAGACAAGAAAATGCACAATTTGAAAGAAAAAAATAGACACCATAAAAAAGAATCAAACAAAACAGAGATGAAGACTGTAATACAGTAAATCAAAACCTCCCTTGAAAGTATAAAAAGAAGATAAGACCATGCAGAAGATCAAATCTCAAATATAGAAGACAGAAGCTCTGACCTGGGGAGGGAGAGGGAACACCAAAAAGTTATAAAAAACAACCACCACACCCAAAAATAAAGAAATGCTAGATTCCATTAAATGTCCAAACATCTGAATAACTCACATCCCAGGAGGTGAAGAAACTAATAAGGGCAGCGAGAATCTATTCCATGAAATCTCAGAAGACAACTTTCCAAACCTAGAGAGTCATTCAAACATCCAGACCCAAAAAATACGAAGATTCCAAAATAAAATCTATCCAAGATCTTCTCCATGCCACATTATTGAAAGACTGGCCAAAACCACAGACACATACAAGATTCTAAAATTGGCAAGAGAGAAATGTCAAGAAACTTAGTAAGTTAATCCCATCAGGCTAACACCAGTCCTCTTGTTGGAAACAATGCAAGCAAGAAAAGAATGAGGAAATAGGGACCCACAGATGGTGTAACAGTTATGTCGCTGGACTCCCACATAGTCAACTGCAGTTCAAGTCCCAGACCAAGTGGCTTGAAACTCACACCAGGCACATGTATATGCATGCTCAAGATTCCAAGAGGAAAATGGGGGAGAAGGGATTGCAGCATGGCCATCTCCCTGGAGATGATTTCTCGTTTCTGTCTCTCTGACTCTCCAGCAAGCACATGCTCCCTATAGGAAAAATCTCTGTTTTTGCTTGTTTGTTTGTTTGTTTTTTAAAAATAAATAAATAAAAGCGGGGTAAGGGAAATTTTGTGAGGGAGGGAAAGCACACTCGAGACAGTGCTTTGGGTTAGTATGCAAGATCATGAAAAGGAGTCACCACATGGAAGCCCTCAGCATTACACTGATGTAGATGACATAATTATATACATAGAAGACCTAAAAGTATCCATGAAAACAACTCCTGAGAATGATAAATGAAGACAGTAAAGTGGCAGGATACAAAAATCTATAGCATTTCTATATATGAACAATCAAACTGGCATAGAACTGAAGAAAGTAATTCCACTTACCATAACCCCTAAAACTATAAGATACCTAGGAACAAATATAGCCAAAGAAGTTAAAGAAATCAACCATGAAAACTATGAAAATCTTTTTAAAAAAAAAGATATTGAAAAATGACCAAAAAAGGAGGCCAGCAGTTAGCGTAATGCCTATGTCGCTGAACTCCCATGTAGTCAACCATGTAGTTCAAGTCCCAGACCCGGTGGCTTAAACTCATGCCAGGCACGTGTATGTGTGTGCCCAAGATCTCGAGAGGAGAACGAAGGAGAAGGGATTGCAGCATGGCCATCACCCCTGGAGGGTGATTTTTCACTTTCTGTCTCTCTGTCTCTCTCTGTTTCTCTGGCAAGCCCACACGCCCTATAGCAAATACCTCTCAAGGAAAAAAAAAAGACAAAAACGGTGGAAGGATATCCATGCTCCTGGATAGGAAGAATTAATATAATTTAAAAAATGGCAATTTTATGCAAATGCAATCCCAATCAAATTACCAGAAACATTCTTCACAGATCTAGAAAAGACAATCATAGAATTTGTCTGGAATACAAAAGACCCAATATTGCCAAAGAAATCCTGTTCAAGAAGAGTAGAGTAGGAGGTATCTCATTCCTTGACCTCAAACTGCATTACAAACTTCTGAGAATCAAAACAGCATGGCATTGACACTGAAAGAGTCATGTGAACCAATGGAACAGAATTGAGACCCCCAAAATAAATCCCCAAATATATAGCCAACTGATCTTTGACAAAGAGCACCAGTCACTCAACTTGGGAAAAGAAAACCCCCTTTTTTTTTTTTTTTTTTTTTCTTCCTTGGAGAGATTTTCACTGTAGGGTGCGTGCGCTCGCCAGACAGACAGAGAGAGACATAGAGACAGAAAGCGAGAAATCACCCCCCAGGGGGGATGGTCACGCCGCAATCCCTTCTCCTCCATTCTCCTCTCGGGATCTTGGGCACGCACGCACACGCGCCCGGCGTGAGTTTTAAGTCACCGGGTCCGGGACACGAACCGCGGTCGACTACGTGGGAGTCCAGCGACATAGCCATTACGCTAACTGCTGGTTCCCAAGAAAACCTCCTTACCAAACAGTGCTGGAAAAACTGGGTATCCACCTGCAGAATGATGAATCTGGACCCCTACATCTCACCATTAACAAAAATAAAACCAAAATGAATCAAATATCTAAATCTAAGTCCTCAAACTATAAAACTACAGGTGGAAATTTTTGGTGAACTCTGAGAGATACTGAGGGAGGCAAAGACTTCTTAACTAGGGCCCCCAAAACACAGGCAATAATCCCAAAAATAGACAAGTGGGATTACATCAGATTAAGAAGTTTCTACAAGACAGAAGTCACAGTAACTAGTGAGAATTGCTAATGGGAGAATGGGAGAATATTTTCAGTCAAAATGCACAGGAAACTCAAGCAGCTTACCCCCACAAAAAAATGATCAACCCAATTAAAAGATGGGAAAATGAGGTGAACAGACAGCTAAGAAAGACATACAAACAGCCAAAAAAAAATGCTCTAAATCTTTCATCATAAGGAAGATACAAATCAAAAACATAATGAGATACCACCTAAGCCTGGCCACAATGGCTAAGACTAAAATAAGCAAAAATGATAAGTGCTGGCGAGACTGTAGTAAAAAGGGAATTCTCCTATACTGTTGGCAGGAACGCCAATTATTAAAGCCACTGTGGAGAACAATCCTTAAAGATCTACAAATAAAACTAACATATGTTCCAGCAATTCTACTCATGGGTATCTACTTAAAGGGCAGGAGAATGTTCAGTTGAAAAAGTGCTTGTATATCTATGTTTATTGTGGCATTATTCACAATTGCTGAGATGTGGAACCAACTTAAATGTTCACAGATTAATGGGTTTAAAAAGTGTGGCACAAATACTCTATGGAATACTATGCAATCATTAAAAGAACAAGACACTGGCATTTGATAGGAAGTGGATGAATATGGAAGATACACTGCTGAGTGAAGCAAGCCAACTATGAAGGAGAGACATTGTATGTCTTTACATAATGTATAAGATTGTCTGCATTCTATGGTGGAAACTGAAAGATTAGGATATATACAAGCATGGAAAGTGGTTACGGATACTAAAGATGATGTGAAAAGAGAGTGGAAAAGGGGGGACAGTGAGAGGAAGGGAATCAAGGAGAAAAATAAAGAAGCAAGACATTTATGGGCTACAGAAATGGATGATTATCTGTTGATAATAACATGTATGATATCTTCAACTGGACTGATTTGAGGTGAATTCATGTTGGATAAATTTACTTTATAACTTGTAGTGATGTATTTTAATTGGATGTACACAATAAATTAAAAAAATAAAGTCCAAAACATGGGGAAATATAGTCAAAGTGTTAAACAAAAAACATTTCCAACCAAGAATACTATACCCAGAAAGATCATCATTCATGGCAACAGCAGTTAGCGTAATAGCCATGTTGCTGGACTCCCATGTAGTTAACCGCGCAGTTCAAGTCCTGGCCCCAATGGCTTAAAATTCACGCAAGGCGCGTGTGCGTGCATGCCCAAGATCCTGAGAGGAGAATGGAGGAGAAGGGATTGCGGTGTGGCCATCCCTTCTGGGGGTGATTTCTCGCTTTCTGTCTCCCTGTCTCTCTCTGTCTTTCTAGAGAGTGCATGCGCCCTATAGCAAAAACCTCTCAAAAAAAGAAATTATTATTCATAGAGGAAGAAAAGATAAAAAACATTCTTGAATAAATAAAATCTGAAATAATTCACCAACTCCAGACCAGCTCTTTAAGAAACTCTGAAGGGAGTGCTATACCAAGAAAACTAAAGACTGACGGACAAAAATGAGAAAGAGAAAAAAAAATAAGAAAATAGGCAACTTAACAGGAAGGACCAATCCTGCCAGTCCTGAAATGTTGATAATATCGTTGAATGTTAATGGCTTAAATTCTCCAATCAAAAGACACAGACTGGTTCAATGGATAAAAACAAAACAAAAAGCAGAAACTCTCCATCTGTTACCTATAAGAAACCCACCTCATGGGAAAAGACATGCATAGACTAAAAGTGAAGGGCTGGATAAAGATATTCCATGCAATGGAAACCAAGGAAAAAGCAAGAGTCATGATACTAATCTCAGACAAAATATGCTTTAAGACAAAAACTATAAGAAGAGACAAAGAAGGATATTATATAATAGTAAAAAAGGCTAATTTATCAAGAAGATATAATATTTATTAATATCTATGCACCTAATTTAGGAGCACCCAAATATGCAAAGGAAATACTGCTACATCTAAAAGGAAAGAAAGATTTCCCACACTAATTGTTGGGGAATGCAGCACCCCATTATCTTCTTTAGACAGTTCAATGAGACAAAAAAATAAGTAGGTATTCAGGATCTACATGATACCATCAATCAGATGGACTTGACAGACATCTATAGAACCTTCCACCCCAAAACTACAAAATACACATTTTTCTCACCCCACATAGTACCTTCTCGAAGACAGACCACATAATAGGGCACAAAACAAACCTTTACAGATTCAAAGGCATAGAAGCTATATCCAGCATCTTCTCCAACCATGATAGAATTAAACTTGATATCAATTTCAGGAAAAACTCTTGAAAATACACAAATATATGAAAACTAAATAACCTACTCCTGAATGACGTCACAACTACCAAAAAGATTAAGACTGAAATCAAAAGATTCATGGGAACAAATGATAATGAGTGTATGAGTTTTCATAATCTTTGGGACACTGCAAAAGTAGTCATAAGAGGGAAGTTCATAACAATTAGTACACTTGAGATAAAGATGGAGAAGTAACAAATAGACAACCTAACATCATGCCTCAGGGAATTGGAAAAACAACAACAGAAAAATCCAAAAAATGCCAGGAGAAAATAAATAATAAAGATTTGAGGAGTAATAAAACAAATTAACAACATGGAAAATAAATGAAAACAAAAGCTGATTCTTAGGAAAGATAAACAAGATTGACACACAATTGGCTAGACGAATTAAGAAGGAGAGAAAAGAACCAAATAAATCAAATTTGCAATGAAATAGGCAATGTTACAACAGACACAATAGAAATACAAAACATCATTAGAGGATACTTAGAGCGACTATACCTCAATCAACAAGAAAACCTGGATGATATGGGCAAATTTCTGGACACATATAATCTACCAAGATTGACTCAGGAGGACATAGAAAGCCTGAATAGACCTGTAACAAGCACTGAGGTTGCATCAGTAATAACCTCCAAACAAAGAAAAGTCCGGGTCCTGATGGCTTCAGTTCTGATTTCTACAAAACTTTTAAATAAGAAGTAATCCCCATTCTTCTCAAATTATTTCTAAAGATCCAAAAGGAAGGGAACCTCCCAAATTCATTTTACGAAGCTTCCATCACCCTCATTCCCAAAACAAATAAGGATATGACAAGAAAGGAAAACTACAGACCACAATCTCTGATAAATATAGATGCAAAAATTCTAAACAGGATACTAGCAAATCGTACCCAACTGTCCCAGCCCGCGGGACAGTTGAACAGGTTCCTTGGGGAGTGAGAGATGGGACAAACACACGCACACACAATACGAGGTGCTGGTCAAGTCGTCTTCTTCCGTCTACTTCCGTTTATTGAGGAGAAATGGCGAGTTATATGTAGCTGGTGGGAACCAATTGGTTGCCCGAAATGCAAATGAGATAGAACAGCATGAACCAATCATTGATGTGGGTGGATCTCTCCCGTTGCCTAGAAACCCAACCACTTCTGGGGAGAATGGTTGGTCACATGATTTCTGAAAGACGGTTTGCTCAGTGAGTTAGTGAAGCCTAATGGTTTCCAAGATGGCAGATAGCTCAAGATGATAGATAGCTCAAGATGGCTTCCGTATGCAGTGCTCGTCACACCCAATAATATATAAAAAAGATTATTCATCGTGATCGGTTAGGTTTTATTCCAGAGATGCAAAGGTGGTTCAACATATGCAAAACCATAAATGTGATGCATCATATTAACAGAAAGAAAGATAAAAATAAAATGATCATTTCAATTGACGTAGAAAAAGCATTTGACAAAATATATCCCTGTATGACTAAGACTCAGCAAAATCAGCATAGAAGGATAAAAGTCTTCTATAAAAAACCTATTGCTAACATTATACCGAATGTTAAAAGCTGAAAGGTTTTCCACTAAAAACTATTACAAGGCAAGACTGCCTGCTTTTCCTCTCCTGTCCAGTATAGTGCTGGAAGTCCTAGCCAATGTGATCAGACAAGAGAATGAAATAAAAGGCATTCAAACAAGGAAAGAAGAGTTGAAATTATCTCTATTTTCAGATGACATGATTGTATACATAGAAGACCCAAAGGTATCCACAAAGAAACTTTTCAAAGTAGTAAATGAATACAGTAAAGTAACAGAATCAACTTACAAAAATCTATAGCATTTCTACATACAAACAACAAGCAGACATGCAGAACTAAAGAAAGTAATCCCATCTACCATAGCCACAAAAAGTATAAAAATGCCTTGAAATTAAATCTAATAAGGAAGTCAAAGACCTCTATAAGAAAAACTATTAAAATCTTTTAAAAAGAGAAATTGGAAAGGTCTAAAAAAGTGGAAGGCCATCTCTTGTTCCTGGATTGGGAGAATTAATATAATCAAAATAGCAATTCTACCCAATGCAATCCCCATAAAATTACAAGAGACTTTTTTCACAGATCTAGAAAAGACAATCACAGAACTTGTCTGGAATCATAAAAGACCCTGTTTGTCAAAGCAATCCTGCCCAAGAAGGGTGGAGTGAGTGACATCACACTCCGTGACCCAAAAATATGTTACCAAGAATAGTTAAAACATATTTTAAACATAGTTTTAAAAATTGTCCCTTTCCAGCAGTTAGCATAATGGCTATGTCGCTGGACTCCCATGTAGTCAACCACAGATCGAGTCCCGGACCCAGTGGCTTAAACTCACGCCAGGTGCGTGTGCATGTGAGCCCAAGATCCAGAGAGGAGAATGGGAGAAGGGATTGCAGCATGGCCATCCCCCCTTGGGGGTGATTTCTGTCTTTCTGTCTCTCTGTCTCTCTCTGTCTTTCTGGTGAGCACACGCGCCCTATAGCAAAAACCTCCCCAAAAATAAAAAATTGTCCCTTTAACATAAAACTACTTTAAAAAATCTCTACAATAAAATAAAAGCACCTGTATGCAGGGAAATACTGGGTTGTTGGGAGAGTCATTAAACATTTTTGCATAGAAAAATACATCATGACTTTGCCCACAACCTAATAGTAGGCAGTGGTGTTCTTGGAAGCACTGCTTGTACTGGAGGGGGTGGGGGTGAGATGTGAATGCCCAGGAACAGGGGAATAGTTGAACAAATGTGTAAGTCCAGATGGGATCTGTGGCAGCAATTCCAAATGGGTTTGGCCTACATCTGCTGATGTATTTCAGTTGCTTAGGAAGGGACTGTCACATTGTTGATGGTGTTAACTCTTTGCCCCTCATTGTCCTATTCCTCCAACTGAGTCTTCATAATTCCATCTCCTTGTTTCTCCACAGCAGCATCCAGAGAGTTGGAGATCAGCTTCATGACTATGTCTCTTCTTTCCTGGGCAAACTGCCCTCTTGTTTATGTTGTGTGCTTGGGTGGGAGTTGGACGTAGAGGCTCCAGGTACATTTTAGGGTTGAATGACACTTAGCCGTCTCAGGCCTCATCTCCACATTCTATAAAATGCCTCCGCATCTCAGTTGGTCGGAACTTACCTGTGTGACTTCTGGGTGGTCTTTATGGCTTATTATAAGGGAAGAAATGGTGCAGATATCCTGTTCCCCACTGCTTGCTTCCTCAGTGTCTAGAATGGTGTCTAATTCATATAAACATTCAATACATACAAGGGGGCCAAAAAAGTCTGTGGAAAAATAGAATTCGTGTATGAATTTAATTTGGTACAAGCATTTTCAAAATCAATGCATGATTTTCATCATGTGCATTTTCATGAACTTTTGGAAGAACCCTTCTTGTATTTTTAGTAAATACCGTCGCACTCTCTATAGCTCATTAAACACAGGAATGTTTTTTACATTGTTTACTTTTCTTTAATTTAAATAAGATTTTGTCAGGTCTCAAGAACATACTGGTTTCTTAATAGGAAAGGTCTGGATAAAATAGAGAGGTGGTGAATAGCTGGAGTTTTGGATGAGTGTAGTGGTCCAAGGTAGCTGATGTTCTGCTCTGAAGTTAAGGGACCAGAAACTCTATTGTGGGACCTCACAGGCTACAGGAAAGTTAGTCATTCTGCATTGGCATGTATGAAGACTGAGCTGCTGCCAAAGGAGCAGCCCCAAAGTGCATCAGAACTTTAAACATCAGGAATTTTAGACAAAAGTCTAAGATTGTGTTGAAGCCCTAATGCTAAGCACTGTTTAATTATTGTCCAAAATAGTTACTCCAATTGGCAAGTCTTCTCATTTTGGATACTTTATTTTTATTATTATTATTATTTTGCTATAGGGCACATGCTCTCGCTAGACAGACAGAGAGCGACAGAGAGATAGAAAGCGAGAAATCACCCCCCGGTGGGATGGCCACGCCGCAGTCCTTTATCCTCCGTTCTCCTCTCGGGATCTTGGGCATGCACACACATGAGCCCGGCGTGAGTTTAAGCCACCGGGTCCGGGACGTGAACCACGGTCGACTACGTGGGAGTCCAGCAACATAGCCATTATGCTGGTCCCCTAATTTTGGATACCTTATGAGTATCTGCACTATCCATAGTCCTGGTACCATCATGTTTAAAAATATGTTTTAATTTACTCATCAAATGTTGACATTTTATGTCAAAACATATTTACCTCAGCTACAATTTATGTAGGACAGTATGACATAATATTTTTGTAGCCACCATAGTTGGTATATTGACTTACAAGTAGAAGTAGAAAGAATATTGGAAAAATATGTTCCTTCCTCTGATATCTTTCTTTAATGGACAGTAAGTGACCCAGTACTTCATTGGGTTTCATTGGAAAATTAATGTGCAAAAAAGTAATCTTTCTCTTATGAAATAGAATTAAATTATTTTAATTGGTTGTATAAAAAACTAGAAATGCCAAGTAATATATGTCATTCCTCTTGTCTCATCCTCCATTTTTTTTTCCTTCTCAGTGGATCTCCAGCTTGATTTTGCCTCAGTCCCTCCTGATTTCTCAGGTTAGTAAATATTTACACTGAAACCAGAAGGACATGTCTGATATTGGGAACCTTTGAATGCTTATACATCATTCACTGAGACTTCATTTTTTCTGTCTTTGTCACTTATGAAAACCAACTGATGTAAGAGACAAACAATGAGTAAGATTTACCTAAACAAGGGTTTTAGAACAGAATGTACACAAAAAAACAGCCTGCAACAGTAAAGTATTGTGATAAATATCATGCATCTGGGGGTCTGTAAGTTAAAGTAGTTTGACGTGACTGGAAATTAAACTTTTAGAAGGACAGAATCAGCATGAAACTAGAAAGGTAGTCAAGAGCCAGAAGCTGACAGTCCAAAGATGAAAGTCAGAACATTTTGACTTTAGACTGAAAGCAAAGGGTAACAAAAGTTTGAGAGTCATGAACTGCATATTTTTTATTTATTTATTTATTTTTATTTATTTACATTCATTCACTGTACATCATTATAGCATACAAAATGAGATTTTTCTATTCACAATACACTGTATATTGGCTCAATCAAGCACATCAACATATGTGTTATTATCAACACATAATTTTCCATTTCTTGTTTTCTGTATATTTTGCCTTTAAAAATCCCTCTTTTGAGGGCCAGCAGGTGGCATAGTGGTGAAGGCACTGGTCTTCCACATGGACAACCATGGTTCGAGTCCTGGACTGGTGACTTGCCTTCTCACTTTCCCTCCACACCCCCCTCTCATCTCTCTCTGGTGAGCACATGTACCCTACAGAAAATTCAATAATAATAATAATATTTAAATGAAATGAAATATATCATTCTTTAAAAAAAAAAAACCTCTCTTAATGAAAACGCTGAAGGAAAACAATGTAAATTTTCAAGTTTAAAACAGCTATTTAATATAGAAACCACATGAACTTTTGAGTCTGCATGATAGAAAATGTCCATGTATTTTCCCTAATGCTTCCTGTTTCTTCCATTTATATTTATCCAGTTAATTTCTCCCTCTATCAGAAGAGCTTTGAGGGCAGGGATCCAGGCTAGTCTATTTTCACATCTAGCATCATGCATAACTTCTGGCAATGTATGGGCCTGAAGGTTTTTGTTTGGTTGTTGGATTCGCATGGGAATACCCAGGAAGATGGAAGTTGTATAATATTTTAATGAAAAGTATAAACTAGGAGCAATTGCTGTCTCAGAAGTTGGGTAGGAGGAATGGATTTGAGGAAGATATGTTATTTGAGTGCACCTAATTTTATTTAATACTGAAAACGTTTGCCTGGTGTGTTTATGTGTAAGGTTTAGCTACAGATGCAAGACAAAGAACAATATCCCATCCCAGAACTATGACTCTTTGTTCAGTAAGTATCCTGAATTCCATATGGAAACTATTCCTTTCTGATTATGAAGTTCTTCTTTCCATCCAGGTGCCGCCTTTGTAAAGGAGCACCACCGGCAACTCCAAGTCAGGCTAGGAGACCTGAATGGGGTGCTGGATGATCTTCTGGACAGTAATGTACTCACTGAAAATGAAAAGGATCTGGTGGAGCAGGGAAAGACCCGGCAGCAGAAGAATGAGATATTGCTGAGCATGGTGGAAAAGAAAGGGGATGAGGCTCTGGAGTTGTTCTATGAAAGCGTTAAGAAAAGAGACCCTTACCTCGTGTCCTATCTCAGCCAGTGGAATTTGTAAACAGCTCAGACAGACAGAAAGAGGAAATCTGGGTCTCCACTGGAAATAAATAAATGGGAAAATGATCATTTATTTCAGTGGTTATGGTAGGAGAAGACTGGATATCATCTACCCAACATGTAGGCTTCGGAGACAGACATGCAACCTGGTCCATAACTATTGACTGTATTCTAATACCTTAAACTCAAGAATATCTGAAGAGAGTAGTAATATATTTTTTAAGCTTTATCTAACCCAGGCTTTAAAAAATAGCTATTTCATTCATCTATACATTTCTTGGAGACCTAGGGTAAAGGAAGGCAAGACAGGTTTGTTTATGATTGGCATAGATTGGAAAGGCAAATCATGATTAATGCGAAAATCTATACCTGTGAACACTCCACTTGAAGTTTCACCTTCTCACAATGAAAGATAGGAAGGCTGATAAAAACTTCACAATTGGGGAAAAGAAAGAAGCAAAGCATTTAATGGACACAAAAGTGGGAAATTATCTGCTGATGATAATGTATTCAGCAATATTTTTGAATGGACTAATTAATATGCAGTGTATTAATGGGGAATTTGACTTTGTGCGCTATGAAGATGAACAGTGATTAAATGTAAAAAAAAAAGAAAAGAAAAGAAGAAAGAAATAAAAATAAACAATAAAACACTAAGAACACTCAGGCATTCCTTAATGGTAGTGGCTTTATTTCACATGGTGTACCTTAAATATCTTATCTATTGCTATTACCACTATTAGTAGAATTATGTAAGTATAAATGATGGAAGAGAGCACAAAAATGGAAAAAAACATGAACATGAATAGAAAGCCTTTCGTTGCTAGTATGTAGACTGGCATGAGTAATTGATGGGTCAAGCTTTTATGGACAGCTCCATGGAACACAGCGATAAAGTGAGGTAAATGGACTCCACAAAGCCACCAGAGAGGAAAATGAAGATAATCCATTTTATTCAGAGAGAGGCCTTCCTGATAATGTACCACCAAAAACAAAGCAGGAACTGATTTTTTAATTCCTTTTTTTCCCCTCTTATTAGTCATTTTATTTTGCACAGACATAAACATAAGTTTTAGGTTTAAGAATCACATAGAACCAGCAGTTAGCATAATGGCTATGTCTCTGAACTCCCATGTGGTCGACCGCAGTTTGAGTCCTGGACCCGGTGGCTTAAATTCACACCAGGAACATATGCATGCTTGCCCAAGATCCCAAGAGGAGAATGGAGGAGAAGGGCTTGTGGCATGGCCATCCCCCCTGGGGGGGTGATTTCTCACTTTCTATCTCTCTGTCTCTCTCTGTCTTTCTGGCAAGTGCATGCACCCCATAGAAAAAAAACTCTCAAAAAAAAAAAGAAAAAAAGAATTACAGCCTCCTCCCACATGCACATTCTATGGAGGTAATTTTGTATTGCTTATCAACTCCTCAAAATTGAATTCACTAATCGAACAGCTCATCAGAAAAGTCAGTTATTACCTTGAACAGTTCTCAATTAAAATTATGAGAAAACTTAAGAACTGGTTACTTACACCCTCCTTTCCCTTCAAAAACAGTTATCTCAACAATAATAGTAATAATAGCTATAAGATATGAGGTTCATTATATTGCAGACACATTGTTAAACGCTTAAACACATCATGTCACTGAATCCCTGTAATAGTCCTATGAAGGAGGTGCTACTGCTAGCCCAATTTCCGCAGAAGAAAATGAAGCTTAAAATGTATCTTACTTGAGACCACGTGACTAGGAAACAGTGGAGCCAATTGCACTCAAGCAGTCTGACTTGGAACTTCTCCTCCTAATCACTCTGCTACAAGCTGAAAGAACTCAGAGAACTGAAATACCAGTATCTCCCTTCCAGGCCATCTGTCTAAAAGTGTTAAAAGTGGAAGATATGCATCATGTCTCAGAGAACTGGAAAAACAACAACAAAAAAAAATCCCCCAAAAAATGCCAGGAGAAAAGAAATCACAAAAATTCAAGCAGAAATAAATGGAAAAAAATTAAATGAACCATACAGAAAATAAATGAAAGCAAAAATTGGTTCTTTGAAAAGATAAACAAGATTGGCACACCATTAGCTAGACTAATTAAGAAGAAGAGAGAAAGGAACTGGAAAAATTTGCAATGGTTCAGGCAACATTACAACAGACATAATAGAAATACAGAACATCATTACAGGACACTATGAGCTACTATAAATCAACAAAGAAGAAACCTGGATGATATAAACAAATTCCTGGACACATATAATCTACCAAGATTGACTCAGGACATAAAAAGCCTGAATAGACCTGTAACAAGCAATGAGATTGAACAGTAATAAATAATCTCCCAACAAAGAAAAGTCTAGGTCCTGATGGCTTCACTGCTGAATTTTACAAAACTTTTAAAGAAGAGATAACCCACATTATACTTGTCCTTTCTAGAGATCCAAAATGGAGGAACCCTTCCAAATTCATTCTGTGAAGCCTTTATCACTCTCATTCCCAAAACAGATAAGGATATGATAAAAAAGGAAAACTACAGACCTATATCTCTGATGAATATAGATGCCAAATTTCTCAACAAGATACTTGCTAACTGTATTTAACAGCATATAAAAAACATTATTCATTATGACCAGGTAGGCTTTTTTCCAGGGATGCAAGGGTGGTTCAACATACACAAAACCATAAATGTAATATACCAAATTAACAGAAAAAAATTTAAAAAAAAAACATATGATCATTTCAATTGATGAGGAAAAAACATTTGACAAAATACAACATTTCTTCATGATTAAGACTCTCAGTAAAATCAGCATAAAAGGATCATTTCTCAGCATAATAAAAGCCATCTATGAAAAAGCTATTGCTAACATTATACCGAATGTTAAAAGCTGAAAGGTTTTCCACTAAAAACTATTACAAGGCAAGACTGCCTGCTTTTCCTCTCCTGTCCAGTATAGTGCTGGAAGTCCTAGCCAATGTGATCAGACAAGAGAATGAAATAAAAGGCATTCAAACAAGGAAAGAAGAGTTGAAATTATCTCTATTTTCAGATGACATGATTGTATACATAGAAGACCCAAAGGTATCCACAAAGAAACTTTTCAAAGTAGTAAATGAATACAGTAAAGTAACAGAATCAACTTACAAAAATCTATAGCATTTCTACATACAAACAACAAGCAGACATGCAGAACTAAAGAAAGTAATCCCATCTACCATAGCCACAAAAAGTATAAAAATGCCTTGAAATTAAATCTAATAAGGAAGTCAAAGACCTCTATAAGAAAAACTATTAAAATCTTTTAAAAAGAGAAATTGGAAAGGTCTAAAAAAGTGGAAGGCCATCTCTTGTTCCTGGATTGGGAGAATTAATATAATCAAAATAGCAATTCTACCCAATGCAATCCCCATAAAATTACAAGAGACTTTTTTCACAGATCTAGAAAAGACAATCACAGAACTTGTCTGGAATCATAAAAGACCCTGTTTGTCAAAGCAATCCTGCCCAAGAAGGGTGGAGTGACTGACATCACACTCCGTGACCCAAAAATATGTTACCAAGCCGTGATAATCAAAACAGCTCAGTATTGGCACAAAAATATATATATGAACCAATGAAACAGAATAGAGACCCCCAGAAATAAACCCCAAAACATACAGCCAATTGATTTTTGATAAAAGGTACCAGTCAATCCAGTGGAAAACAAAAATCTCTTTAGTAAATGGTGCTTGAAAAACTGCAGAAAGATGAATCTGAACCCCTATCTCTCACCAGTAACAAAAATCAACTCAAAGTGGATCAAAGATCTAAACCTAAGAACTCAAACTCTACAACTACTGGTGGAAAACACTAGGGAAACTCTGGGAGACATTGGAGTAGGCAAAGACTTCTTAAATAAGACCCCGAAAGCACAGGCAAAAATGCCCAAAATAGACAAGTGGGATTGCATCAGAGTAACAAGTTTCTGAATGGTAAAAGATACAGTAAGTAGTGTGAACCTACAGTCCTAGGAATGGGAGAAGATTTTTGTGAACTGTGCCTCAGATAAGGGATTGATAACCAGAATACACAGGGAACATAAGCAGCTTATCTCCCTCCCCCCCCAAAAAATGATTAACCCAATTAAAAGATGGGAAAATGAGCTGAATAAACAACTCTCTAACAATTTCATATGAACAGCCAAAAAGCATATGAAAAAATGTTCAACATCCCTCATCATAAGGGAGATACAGATCAAAACCACAATGAGATACCATCAAACCTCAGTCAGAATGGCAAAGATTAAAAAAATAATAAATGATAAATGGTGGTTGGGATGTGGTGAAAGAGGAACCCTTCTACACTGCTGGTGGGAATATAAATTGGTACAGTCATTGTGGAGAACAATATGGAGATTTCTCAAAGATCTACAAGTAGAACTACCATATAATCCAGCAATTCTACTCCTGGGTATCTACCCAAGGGATAGCAGAATACTCAGTCAGAAAAGTGCTTGCTTGTACATCTGTGTTTGTTGCAGCATTATTCACAATTGCTAAGACTTGGAACCATCCCAAATGTCCATGAACAAATGAATGGATTGAAAAGTGTGGCACTTATACTCTATGGAATACTACTCAGCCATAAAACACAATACCCTGGCATTTGATAGGAATTGGACGAATGTGGAAGATTTATTACTGAGTGAAGCAAACTAGGCAATGAAAGAGAGATATCATATGTCTCCACTTAACAATATACAGACTGTCCACATTCTATGGTGGAAATTGAGAAATTAGAGGACATAGAAACATTAAAAATGGTTATAGAATCTGGAGACAATGTGGGAAGAGAGTGAGAGAAGGGGGAGAGTATGAGGAAAGAAATTAAAGAGGGAAAATAGAGAGGCAAGACATTTAAGGGACACAGAAACGGGTTATTATCTGTTGATGATAATGTGTTTTGTATCCTCTACTGGATGGTGTGAAGTATATTCACGTTGGGTAAATTTGACTTAAAAGCAAAGTGATGTATAGTGATTAAATGTATCAAATAAAAATAAATAATAAAAATAAATTGGTCTGTACACAACTCTGGATCCAGATTGGATCAGAGAAGGGGCACAGGCAAACATTTTAACGCGCTTCAGGGTGTCATGGCTGGAGAACTTGGTTGACAGATGTCATGGCCTTCTCTCTTGCTTCCTCTCTTCTCAGAAGGTGGTGGTGGCCTCTACCATCACTTTACATGTATATTTTTACATATTTTGTAAAACAAAATCATGATTATAAACTCTCCTTTCTATGTCTGTCCCTAATAATGACCCGTATTTTCACTATTTATAGTTTAGGAGGCATTCTCACATGATCTCATTTCAGTTCCATAACACCCTTGTGACGCTGCTGTTACTGCTATTCCATTACACACATGAGCAAAGTGAGACAAGAAAAGGTGAAATAATAATAGTCAGGATATGGTCCAATCAGGATTGAAACAGGTGGAATACGTGCAAATTAGACCACCATTATCCTTACTACTCTAGACGTGAAATCTCTGAAGAGACATTGACTTTCCCTCTCTATTCCCATGTAGCAAATCAGTCACCAAGGTACGGACTGTGAGACTAAGGATCGAGCTAGCAGAAGTTGGTCACTGATACAGACGTTGCTATTTCTGCCTTTCCTATTTTTTTATTTTAGGAGAGATTTTTGCTATAGGTAGGGTGCACATGCTAGCCAGAGAGACAGAGAGACAGAAAGAAAGAAATCACCTCCCAGGGAGAATGACCATACCACAATCCCTTCTCCTCCATTCTCCTCACGGGATCTTGGGCATGTAGGCACGTGTGCACAGTGTGAGTTTGAATCTGCCAAGTCTGGAACTCAAACATGGTCAACTACGTGGGAGTCCAGAGATATAACCATTATGCCACCTATTGGTCCTATTTCTTCCTTCCTAATATTTCATCACTTGCCCCTTTCCATTCCCACAGCCATCAATAGATGGTCCCAGGGCTTTAGCTTCCCCAGCTTCACTTGGAGGGCCTGTTTTATTTCATTTTGTTTTATAATTAACCAGATATTATGTGTGCTTACTGGAGAGAGACAGAGAGAAACAGAAAAAATGTGAGAAAGCACCCCTAGTACATGATGGTCATACCGCAATCTCCATTCCTCCATTTCTCCTTTCAGGACTTTGGACTTGCATGCATCCATGTCCACTGCGTTTCTCAAGCTGCTGGGTCCAGGACTTGAACCACATAGTCAGCCATATGGATCTAGTTGCCTTAATCACCACACCATATGCTGGCCCTGGAGGGCTTGTTAACACACAGATTGCTGAATCCCACCCTTAGAGAACCTGGGCCAGCAAGTCTGGGATGCAGCCTGAGCATTTGCATCTCTGTCAAGTTCCCAGGTGACACTGATGCTGACGCTGATGCTGACGCTGATGCTGATGCTGATTCTGATGCTGCCCGTCCTAGGGCCAAACTTTGACACCCACCAGTCCAGCATCCTGCCACCCGTGCCTGGCCCTGCATTCTCTGCTCCCATCCATCCTGCAGACCGCTGTGCTGTTAGCAATCTTGGCTTTCTCCCAAGCTAGATAAACTGTGAGTCTGAGGACTGACTCCATTTCTCCATGTATTCTTTCTGCTTCATATTCTTTCTGCTTACCCTACACAGGCTGGCATGTGAGACTCCTCCCAGTCTGACCAGAACCTTCATCTTGAGTTCAAATATCCAATAGGCAAGTACCTTGGCAAATTACTTGGCATCTCCACGTTCAGTTACCACCTCTTAAGAATACCCCTTTGAGGGACCAGCAGTTAGTGTAATGGCTATTACACTATCACTGTTCTCCCATGTAGTCAACCGTGGTTCGCGTCCCGGACCCAGTGGCTTAAAACCCACGCTGGGCGCATGTACATGCGTGCCCAAGATCCTAAGAGGAGAATGGAAGAAAAGGGATTGCAGAGAAACCATCCTGCATTGGGGATGATTTCTCGCTTTCTATCTTTCTGTCTCTCTGTCTGGCGAGCACACGTGCCCTATAACAAAAACCTCTTAAAAAAAAAAAAAGAATATCCGTTTGAGGGACCTGCACGTGGTCTGGTAGTTAAAGTGCTGGACTCCCACACTGTTGGCCATGGTTCAAGTCCCGGACTCGGCACTTGAAAATCATGCCAGGTTCATGATGAGTGTGCATGTGTGCCTAAAATCCTGAGAGAAGATTGGAGGAGAAAGGATTGTGGCATGGCCCTTGCCCCTGATGGTGAGGGCCATCATGGTCTTTCTCTCTCTCTCTCTCTCCCCCCCTCTCTAGCTCTCTGGTGAGTACACACACTCTACAGCAAACTGAAAAAAAAAAGAAAAAGAATGTCCATTTGATGGGGCCAGACAGTGGCACAAAAGTAAAACACGACACTCTGTAAGGTTGACCCATAAGGAAGGTTACCAGTTGCAGAGCCCTCCTAAGCATGCCAACACACACTTGCCCATGATCCGGGCTGACTGGATACTAGCAACATCAAGACCCTGCTAGGGGTGCTCCCTCACTCTCTCTCTCTCTCATGGGATAAATTAAAAACTTAAAACTTTTTTTTAAAAAAGAAAGAATGTTGGGCCAGCAAGTGGCATGGTGCTTAAGGCGCTGGATCCCGCTTGTCCCACAGTGTGGTTGCTGCCCTCACAAGCTTGAAAAACATGCTGGGTCTTTGTGCATGGGTGTCTAAATCCCAAGAGGATAATGAAGGAGTAGGGACTGCGATGTAGACACCCCCCCACCCCCTAAGGGAGTAATTTCTCACTTTATCTCTCTCTCTCTCTCTCTCTCTCTCTCTCTCTCTGTCTCTCTCTCTCTCTCTCTCTCTCTCTCTGTCTTTCCCTGTCTCTCTCTAGGCAATGCACATGGCCGGGGGTGGGGTGGGGGGGAGAAAAAGAAAAAGAAAGAGCGGATGAAAGGATGTCTATTTGAGGAGTCTATGGTGAGGATTAAATAAGACAAGAAGTTTGAAGGGTTTAGCACAACCAAATGAATAGAAGATACTCGATAAACACTTGCTATCGTTATTTCCTTCTCTGCCTCCTGACTATGGCATGTATATTTTCCCTCTGCATCTTTCCCCTTGGTCTAGAATATCTGTTCCCTCTCTATCTCTTCTCTGTAGCCAACCCCCCCGCCTTTTTAAGAGAGATTTTTGCTATAAGGCACATGTGCTCGCCAGAGAGACGGAAACAGAGAGGCAGAAAGTAAGAAATCATCCCCTGGAGGGAATGGTCATACTGCAAGCTCTTATCCTCCATTCCCCTCTTGGGATTTTGGGCATACATGTACACACACCCAGCATGCGTTTTAGACCCCCAGGTCTGGGACTCAAGCCACAGTCAGCTATGTGGGAGTCCAGCAACATAACCATTATGCCCTCTGCTGTCCCCATAGCCAACCCTTTTTTATCCTTTTAAAATGTACCTCATGCCTATGCCTCTATTGATTTGTTCAATGCCTGAGTCCTCTTTCTCTTAAACTGGGAGTCCTAGCTATCTTTATTACTCATTAATCCAGAAGTACATATCCCCTCATAACAGCTTTTTTACTAGTGTATTAGTTAGTACTCACATATTTTCAACTAAACAAATAAAGGTTCTTGAGTTCAGGAAACTCATGAAATGCTTGCATATTGATGTTTATGGCCACGCCCCAAATCTTAAGGGACATTTGCCGAATGAAAGATGTGTCTGTCCTTAACAGACTCACCAGAATATTAATATATCCAGTTGTATGCCATGTATAGAAGTAACAAGCAATATAAGAACTCCTATTTTTTTCTTTTTTTTCAAAAATTATTTATTTAATTTTATTTATTCATTCATTTAATTTGACCAGAGAGAGAGAAAGAGATGCATCAGATCCGGGACTAAAACTGAGGTCAGCTATGTGGGAGTGTCCAGCACCTTAACCACCACACCACCTGCTGGTCCCCAGAGAACTCCTATTTTTAAATGTCTTGGCTTCAGGATTTAATTTGACTATATTAGCATTGGTTCTGTTTTCAGTATGGCTTAGGATACTTTCATTTTAGTGTGAGTGTCTTAGCTGAAATGCAGTGGGGTTGCCACTTCGTAGTGAAATCTGTGACAGTGCCATTCAAAATAGGTGAATTCCAGGTGGGAGAAAGTTGAGCACCAGCTTTCAGAACTTTGATTTTCTTACCTCCCAAGTTTTAATAAAACTCTGCCTCGGTGAGACAGCAAATGAAGATTTGAACTTCTGCTCTTGTTCTGTGTTATATTTATCCAAAAAAAAAAAAAAAAGGCAGAAATGAGGTGGAATAGCTTATATCCAGCATTCTCTGAATTCCTGGAACAAAGTTGAAATAGATATTTCCCTCTAAGGAAGCCATTATGAGCTATTTGTTTTACCATTGCAGGGTGGCTCCTTTCCATCCAAAACTGTTTAATTTTTTATTCACTATTATGGCTGCACAAACACTTTGGGATCTCTTTCTTTTCCTCTATTCTCATGAATATGGTCTCAATAACTGCACATTACTATTGAACGAGGTCCCGAATGTGCCACCATACTCAAATATCATCACCACTCTTTGTGACTGATGGTAAGTTTCTTATCATTTCAAAAGCAAACAGAAACTCTCTGGCCAATTGCTAGGCACTCAAAAGCCTTATCATCTTTTCTTTTAGTGTTCATTAATCGAGGACCTACAATTGCTAAGGTTTCAATTCATTATCCTGCTTAATCTTCAAAACACTTGCTAAGGGAGTTCATATAATTATCTTCATTTGACAGAGGAAGAAAACCAGACTTAGAAGCCATCAGGGGACTAGTTGGCACAACCCAGAAGTGAGGGACATTGGCCGTCTGAGGGTATGCATTGACCACTGGCATACAGGAGACAGGAAGGAGTTGTTCGATTTCATCTCATCTATGGAGTTGAAGCTCTTCCAGAGAAGTGCCCCTTGAGGAGTGAACATCCAATTGGACACTCCGCTGTTTCTCTTGGTGTCTCAATATGATGCCATGGCAGCTACAGAAATGTGCCATGAAAGATAAACACTGTATGTCCCTGTTCAATATATATGGAACATCTGCACTCTATGGCAGAAATTGAGAGATCCTAAGACATTGAAGTAGAGAGGATAACTGTAAATAGCAGGGCCTGGGGCCAGCATGTGGCATGGTGGCTAAGGGCACTAGACTCCCACATGGCCAACCACGGTTCGAGTCCTGGACCTGGTGGCTTGCTTTCTTGCCATCTCTCTTGCTCTCTCTCATTCTGTACCTCTCTGGTCGAATTAAAATTAAAAAATAAAAAATTTTTAAAAATAATCTTCTAAAAAATATTTTTTTAAAAATAGTAGAGACTGAGTAGGAGGTGAGAGGTGGGAGGGGCTCAGGAGAAAAGCATTAAACAGACCCACAAAAGCATGTAAACAAGGCAACTTGGTTGTGGAATGACATAACATAACAGAGTGAAAAAAAGGACATCCCTAATCTTATCCATACATATCTAAAATTAAAAATTAATACAGCAGAAATTGAAGTTGCACATCATAAGGTAATGCTCTTTGTTGAAAACAATAAATATGGTAATGTCCTTGATTTGATTATCGCTCACTGCATGCATGCTTTGAAGATCCAAATTGTACCCCAGGAAGATGAACAGCAATTAAATGTAAATAAGAAATTACAAAAGTAAACAGGTAAATAAAAAGAAATGTGCTACATCACACAGATTTTTCATCTTTTCTTGCCTCATGGCTCTTTTTCCCTAAGCTTCACTGCCCTAGATTTGCATAACCATATAAAATATCAGCACTTTAAGCCTTGACTCTGCTTTCTTGAGGGCCTGAGCTAAGACCATTATTTTATTTTCCCAATTTACAAAATTAGACAACTATAAAATGATTTATTGAAGCTTGAGAAAACTAGTGAGCACAGTGGCATTAACTGTAACTCAGGAAACATCGCAAAGAGAATCAGTGAGTAGAAATCTCTCGTGAATACAGAATGTGGTCTGTGTGAGTCAAACAATTGATTATTTCATATAAGAAACAGAAAACGAATAGTCAAGTTGGATGTATTCCTTAGCATAGTGTCTTTTCTGAAACTTCGTCTAACTTATGCTTTATTTCTACACTAAAAGGATTTCAAACTCTCTAGTAGCTAAATTGAGGATCCTTTTAGGAGTACAAAATAATGCTCTGCAGTACTTAATTTCTTTGCCAAAAACTATACAAACATTATTGAAACCTCCACTACTTATCCTAAAAACAGGTAGTTTACCTTCCTGCCAAGAGTCTTCTGAAACTTCGTCTAACTTATGCTTTATTTCTACACTAAAAGGATTTCAAACTCTCTAGTAGCTAAATTGAGGATCCTTTTAGGAGTACAAAATAATGCTCTGCAGTACTTAATTTCTTTGCCAAAAACTATACAAACATTATTGAAACCTCCACTACTTATCCTAAAAACAGGTAGTTTACCTTCCTGCCAAGAGTCTTTTTTTTTTCCTTATTTTATTTTATTTTATTTTTTACATTTTTTTCCCCCACATCTTATTGATTCACAAAATACCTTAAACTAAAACTATGGACAAAGCTAGAACCTAGTTAAAAGTGCACTGTAATTTTCTTCTGAAACATTTAAAATTAATTAATTAATTTACCTTCATTCCCTAATCATTGTCACAGCATACTTCTCACCCTCTGCCATTTCCCACCCTCATCTTACACTATCTTAGGTGTCTACGGTTGTTTTCCATTCCTTTTTTCCCTCACATTTTATTGATTCACGACATTTCTTAAGTAAGCTAACTACTTTCAATAGCAAGTTTAGCTGGTATGTACACATCAGTGAATACATGTCTGACTTTAGGTGTGAAACTCTGAGTAGAATGAATATACTATAAGGTAGCAACTAGCTGATGCTATAAAGCTTACTATGGTCATTAAAAGGTATTTTTAAATATATTTTTTATTTCAAGAAAAGCAATTTTTAGCTTTAATAAATCAAAGAAATACTAAGGATTTTTACTTAAAACTTAAAGCCAGGAAATAGGTTAGGATTTTGTTCAAATAGTAGGTACATGAACCTACCAGCAGCTCAAAAAAGGACAAAAATCCTTAAAACTGGAAAACAAAGCCTAGAAGAAAATCAGCAATGTTTTAGTCAAAAGTCATAAAAAGCTCTTTCACCAGTGCAGTCTCATGTACTTAATCTATCTTCTGTTGTGGTCCTATCTTCCCTATTAAATTCTGGAATATAATATTCATCTTCAGACGTGTCTCTATGATTAAGCTTACCATTTTCTTAGTTTTTGAACTCTTATTTTCATGTGTCTGTATTTAATTTTTCTGGGATAGCACTCGCTTGAGAACTTCTTGGAGATCTGGTCTGGTGTTGGTAAAGAGTCTTTAAAAATACCAGTCCCCGGACCAGCAGTTGGTGTAATAACTATGTCTCTGGACTCCCATGTAGTCAACCGCAGTTCGAGTCCCGGATCTGGTGGCTTAAACTCACTCTGGGCACATGTGCATGCATGCCCAATATCCTGAGAGGAGAATGGAGGAGAAGAGATTGCGGCATGGCCATCCCCCTGGGGGGGTGATTTCTCACTTTCTGTCTCTCTCTGTCTTTCTCCGGTAAGCACACACGCCCTGTAGCAAAAACCTCTCCAAAAAAAAGAAAAGAAAATCTCTATAACTATGACATAAAATTCAATAGCTTCAAACGTGGAAAAACCATTACTATCATATATGCATAAGTGGACATTTTACTATATAGCTGGATAAAAACGCTCGTGTCCAAGTATGAATAAACTTTGGGCATATGTGTAAGTGAAGTTAGGCTGGGCGACCTGGAGCAACTCATACATCTTGAGACAGTGCCTTTAGCAAGTCTGATGCCACTGAGCGACCCCTTGCACAGTGTACTTAATGCCACGTAAAACAAGTGTCTTCCAATATTCTTGTCGCGTGGGGAAAGATGGAGACACCCCAGCTCTCAAGTATCTTGGCCTGAAACGACATATTGAGCAATGCCTGGAGACAAGGAGTTGGATACTAACTGTCATGGTCTCTGCCATGGTCTTTGTATGAGGTAGAAATACTACTGACTCTGTCATTGTGACTACCAATGAGAACTTAGGCTACGAAGAAATTATCTGTGTGTTTGATTAATTTAAAGACATGCTGCGGGAAAAGCTGGCAGAGCTGCTGTGGATGAATGCTGATGGGCTGTATACTCTGTGTACAGCACTAGGGGGCACTGCCAGGTCAGTCAAAGAGCCTGCATCCAAACATCAATCACACTGAGTTATCCTCAAGAACAGCCAATGGTCAATAGCTCACTCCTAATCTTGATTCAGTGTTCAAGAAAACGGAGACAATTGCTTGTCCTCCTAATGTATATACACACATGTTCAGTGTGGTGTAGCAAGAAATGAGCAAACGCTGCCTTTCCAAAGTCAATTAGGACAGCTGTCAAACTAAAGAGTACTCCCATGAAGTGCTGCACTGAAGAATGATCTTTCAGGAAAAACACAATTTCTTTGAAGTTTTTTCAAGTGGAATCTCACAGCAAAATTTTCAGTATCTCTCAAGACCTGAATCGATCACTTCAAACTAAAAATTCTTCGCACTGAAAATATGGTGGCTATCCATGGCAGGCCTTGTGGCCTGATAGTTAAGGGAACCAGACCCCACAAGGCCCACTGGTTTGAATCTCAGCCCGGGTGGCTTAGAAAAATATGCTGGATAGCATGCCCCAAGGATGGAAGAATGGAGAAAAGATTGCAGCACAATCACACCCCACAGAAGAGTGCTTTCTCTCTGTCTGTCTATCTGTCTGTCTCTCATGAGCACACACACTTCCTTTACTCAATTGGTAAAATAGATCAATGGCATATTGTTAGACATATTTAAAAACTCATGCCCAAATGCTGCCCCCAAAAATGAAGTTATTTCCAGGGATATATGCAACCGAAGAATGGATTGGGCGCCCATCCATTCACCACTATCTCCCAAAATGGAAACATCCCATTTCTCAGCCTTTGAGCAAAAGCCCATCTACATCACAATCTGCAGGATTTAGAAGGCTCCCTGAGGAGAAATCTATCCTAAGTTTTTCTGAATGTATTTAGCAAAGTCACTGTCTTTTGCCATTCACAATAACCTGTGCTTTTGAGGCAGAATGCTATAATTCACTAGAAATAAAGACTAGAAGAAAGAAAACCTAGAACTTCATCTATACAACAATCCATTTGCTTTCCAGCTGACTGTATACACCTTGGTAAAATATTACCCCTTCACTAATGTAAAACGTACCTTGACAAATTTTTATTTAAAATTGAATGAAGATTTTAAGTTTTCTAGAAATTGCCTAACTGTAAAACATGCCATTAAATGTCTCATAAATGAGAGGAAAAAAAAAAGTCCCAGGAACATCCTTACTCCTTTGAACAACTTCTAAGAAGTTAGTAGCATTGAGGGGTTGGGAAGCTTTCCGCCTGGTTTCTATTAGTTTCTGTGCTCCAGGGAAGGTGAGGCCAGAGGGAAACCTAGAACTTACATAGTCCTAGAGCCCCTCATGGTCTACTTGGTTTTGCTCATTTCATCTAGAAGATCTCAGAGATTTGAGCAAGAATACTCATTTAGCATTCAGATGGTGAATTTTCCTCCAGTGAGAAGAAGACAGTTAGAGGCCTGAGGGACAATTGCAGCTATCAGCCAAAGGAAAAGGTCCCTACTCCATCGACTATGTGTCCTGGGAGACAAGAAATTATGTAGATGGTCCAGGTTATCTACTATCACAGTGTTTCTTTGCTTTTTGTATTTTTGCCAGCAACTCTCTATAAAAAATATATTTTATATCATAACCCGATACACACACATACATCTATATACATACATAACTGAAAGAAAGCTTTCCTATTTCAATACTTCTCCCTCTTCTTTGACATGCACTTTGATATTTTCTCTTACATTTCATTCTGCTTTATTCTATTTCATTTTTTTAAATGTGACTCAAATGGAGAACAGATCAATGGTTTCCAGGGATTATGAAGAGGATGGGTGGGAGTTGAGTCACTATAGAGGTAGCTCCAATCTTTGTGGTGAGGGAATAATTCTGTGCATTGATTGGAATCATTGTGGTTATACAAATATATACATGGGATGAAATTATACACACATGCGGGACCAGCAGTTGGCGTAATGGCTATGTTGCTGGACTCCCACATAATCAACCGCAGTTCGAGTCCCGGATCCAGTGGCTTAAACTCACGCCACGCGAGTGTGCGTGCATGCCCAAGATCCCAAGAGGAGAATGGATGAGAAAGGATTGCAGTGTGGCCACCTCCCTAGGGGGTGATTTCTCTCTTTCTATCTCTCTGTCTCTCCGGCAAGCTTGTGTGCCCTATAGCAAAAATCTCTCAAAAAAATTTAAAAATTAAAAAAAAGAAATTACATACACATGCATATAAAGGTATGCATGTCAAAATAAGTCAAATCCAAGCAAGGTTGATAGTCTGGAGAGTTAATTGCATTGTGCCAATGTCAAGTTCCTGGTTTGGACAATGTACTGTATAAGATGTTCCCACTGTGGGAGCCTGGGTAATAACCCCTGAGTCTTCTCTGCACTATTTTTGCAACTTCTTGTGTATCTGTAATTATTTTTATTACATTTTTTAAATGTTGCTTAAAACCTACCAAATTGATATCATGAAATTGCCACCCATAATTTAAAACTTAAGCCCTATTTCACCAGAGGTAGTTATTGGACTAACAAGCAGTTGTGCCTTTATAAACTGATTTTTATGAAATATTTTAGCTGATTGGAACTCAACCACTTTACCTCCTGTTAACCACCTGGAGGAGTTGGTTTGCAAAGTACTCCACTGAGTCTTGTGTTCTATTACATTTTTTAGTTATTTCTAAATGTTCTGTCATAGTTGATTAGTGTATTGTCTACAGAAAAACCTTAGACTGAGTGCATTATAAAGAATAGAGGTTTGTTTGCCTCATGATTCCAGTGGCTACAAAGTCTAAAGGCATCAGGCTAGCAATTTCACAACATGGAGGACAGAAGTGGAAAAAATGGTGGATACCTGCCGAAAGATGTGGCCAGTATTCCCTATGTGTTTCTCTCCCTCATTTCCTCTCCTCATCAACCCACCAGGACTCAGGCATGGAGACTCCACCCTAACCACTCAATCACTCATCTCCTCCTAAAGGTCCCACCCTTAAACATAATAATTGGATTAAGTTTTCACTCTCTTAATCCCAGTCCAATTATTTTTAAGAAGCAAGGAAGCATATAGAAGCTACAGCATGCTCCAACTATATCACCAAAAAAGAGACAATTTTTCTTAATTATACCACTCAGACATTAAAGCAGTATTTTTCAAATCATGATCCTCAGTTTTCTTACATCAGCCAGGAATGCTAAAAATGGGGATTCCTGGTTCACCTCAAGATTTCCTTTATTTCTTTGGAGGTAAGACTCACAACTGTGCATTTTATACAGCCTCCCTGAGATTTCATGTACACCAATTTATTGGGAGGCTCAGAGAAGTTTGTTAAAACTGGATACATAAAAATGTAAGATGTCAACGGCAATAGTCACTAGAAGTGAATTAGAATTCAAGTACCTCGGTTATGAAAATAGAATCTCAGAGCTTTCTTTCCAACTTGCGGGAAGATACATTCAAAATATTCATGGAAAACATGTATTAGGATAAAACTATGCATGAAGTTCCAAAAAAATTTGCATCAGCATAAACTCATGCTTTATTTTTCCACAAACTTTTGAAATCCCCTCGTGTTCTGAAGCAATAAAGTTTCGATGTTAACATAAGCCAACTTTCCTGCCTAGTCTAGTAAAAAAACGTTACTTTAGAGACTCAGTTTCTCCAAGTGTGAGGACAAGAATTCCAGTCATCTCCCTGATTTATAGCACTTCCGTAGATAATGACCATTTGTTTTCAGATGGAAGTAATTTCATTAGCATAAGTGGCTGCGTATTTTATAAACACAGGCGCATGTGTTTTATGTTCTATTCATATTTATTTACACATTCTGTAAACACATGTATATACAAAGCCACATGGACATTTTTAGGGGAGCACATGGAACACTAGGCACATGTAAATACCACAGTTGTTGCCTTGGGGGCTTTTTTTCTTAGGTGGCAAATGGGTTACCACTCAGAGGTGCTCAGAAATTCCCTTTCTATCTCTTCCCAGGTAAAAATGTTTCCTGCAGCCAGTGAGCCTCTAAAATTTTCTTCAGCCTTCATCTTCTCCTTAGACTCTCCTGCTCTCTTTAATTTTTTTATAGCTCATGCATTTTTTTCTTCCATGAGTAAGAAAGACAGAGACAAAGAGATAAGACAGCACCCTCAACAGAGTTCTACCACCACCACAATCCACCCTCAGCCTCAGCCAGCCCCAGGTCATGGGCAAGCCTGTGCCCAGCACACTCACAGAGGGCTCTGGACACAAATGTGGAGTTTTCCCTAGTGGGTCATCCTTGCAGGGTACTGTTTTGCTGCTGTGCCGCCGTCCAGTCCCATGCCCTCCTAAGGCTTTAATTTATTGGAAAAATAGCTCATCCTAAAACACTCTTGGGTTTTTCTTAAGTTATATCATAGTCTTCTCAGGTAATATATCTCTAAGTCCCCAGTAGTCAAACTGAATGAAAAAAAGGTGAATCAGGTTAATGAGATGGCTACTTCTTGCCAAGTGGCTGTTACAGATCCCCTTAGTAACACTGGAAACCTAGGACATACTTGGGATCGAGTTAATTGTACCTGATTCAGGAAAGTTGGGATAAGAGTAGAATGAGAAAAGTGGTAACAGGTAGTCTTCAATGTTAAAATAGTGTAGGGCAGGCCTCATAGTTAAGGGAAGGGAGTTAAGGGAAGCACGTGGCCAACTGTAGTTCAAATCCCAGCCCCAGTGGCTTGAGGAACCTGCTGGGCACCTGCGCATGCCCAAAGTCCTGATGGGATGAAGAATTGGAGGAAAAGGATTGAGGCATGACCATGCCCCATTGGAAATTACTCTCTCTCTCGTTCTTACACATGTGCCCTCTGACACCTCACCCAAAGAAATAGTGTGTCTCTTCTGATTCTCCCTTTTGAGATAGAAGTGAACCCCTATGTTATTTCTTACATCAAAAACAATAATTTAACTATAACCTAATGTTCCTGAGCTAAATTAGAGATTTTTCACTGTATGCTAAATGTAATGTGAAAGGAGAAAAAAAAATGTCAGGTAGAAATTATGTTCACCAAAGCTCTCTTTATTTCAATGATCCATTTGGATCAGGAAATATGTCAATTTTTTCCCTCTCCCTTTACCTTCATTAAGCCTTATTATTATTATTTTTAATAGTGAAAGAAAAACTAATACTTCCTTCTGCTGAGTACTTACTCTGTTCCAGGTCCATGCTAGTCCTTCACATCAGTCTATACAAAAAGCCTGTGGGATTGGTATTTTTTATCTTTAATTTAAAATGAGAAAATAAATGCTTCCAAAAAGTACATATTGGCCGGGGGCAGCAGGTGATACGGTGGTTAAGGCACAGGACTCCCACATGGACTACAGTGGTTCAAGTCCTGAACCTGATGGCTTGCTTTCTCACTTTCCCTCTCTCTCTCTCTGTCTTTCTCTGATCAAATTAAAATAAAATAATGATAATACATTTTAAAAAAAAATGTTTTTAAGTACATATTGGGCCAGTCAGAGGCATGGTGGTAAGGTGGCTGGATTTTACATGTCCCAGACTTAGTGGCTTGAAAACCATGCCTGGCACATGTCTGTGCATGCCCAAAATCCTGAGAGGAAAATGGAGAAGAGATTGTAGCATGGCTAACAGGCCCCCCTTCGGGAGGGGGAGGGGGATTGAACTATACACATGCCCTATAACAAATTTTTAAAAAGAAAAAGTATATAGCTGACTCAAGGTTGAATAGTTCATTAGTAGTTAAGTCATGATCTGAACCCAAAGTCCATGTACTGGAGAACGTTCTCCCCAAATGAATGTGCTTTCCAGAACCTAATTTGGAACAGTGTCATCACAAATGTAATTAAAGTGACATGATGGAGTAGGATGGCCCCTAATCCAATGTAACCAGTAACCTTTCAAGAAGACAAAAGACACAGACACACAGGAGAACTCCCTGTGATGTTGGAGGAAGCTGAGGTCAGAGTGATGAGGATTGCTAGTAACGCCAGAAGCCGGGAGGAAGACACAGAACAGCTTCTGCCCAGAGCCTTCAGAGAGAGCAGGGCCCTGTCGACAACTCGCTTTCAGACTTCTGGCCTCCAGAGCGGAGAGACAATAAATTGCTGTTGCCTTAGATCACCCAGTTGGTGGTATTTCATTAAAACAACCACAGGAAACCAACATGGTCCATATTCCTAAGCAATATACCGTATGATCTCTGCATTATAGAAATTTTGGAAAACAGAATTTTTAAAGTGCTCATGATACCACATTCCAGAACCAACCACTGTGGGTTGTACATTTTCAAGTTTTCTTCACTTCCCCCCAAGGGCCAGTCTGGTCTCTTCCACCCTTAAAAACGAGCAGTAGCCTTCTTGCATGTTTTCTCTCTTCTGTTGTTTGACCAACTGTCCTTTTTATGGAGCATGATTTTAAACAGTGAGAATGGCTGTAAACACCAGAACCCTCTCTGGTTTCTTTTTGGTTTTGTTTTCGCCACAACTACTGCCATCATCACAAGAACAAGTTCTATTGAGATGATTGATAACCGTGGACCCATCTTTGATCTGAAACAGTCACTAAAAATGGAACAGCTGGCTATGAAACGCCCAGAAGATGGCAGTGTGGATCACAAAACCACACAATCCAAACAGAGCTGCCAGCCCGTGACTCCTTCAGGTACACGCAGCAGGCTCTGGGCTCCTGAGGCGTTTGTGAATTTCCTGAAAAGGCAGTCAGGCCACTAACCACCCTGAGGAGCAACTTGGAGTCAATATTTTCCAACTTCATAATTCCTTTCTTCTTGTTAAAGAGGGAAACATTCAAGCACAATTGTAAGCCCTTCCGTTGAAGAAAGTTATAGTTGAGACACTGAGACTTTTGCCACCAATATTTCAATGTATCAACTGTAATTTCCCTGTTCGATTCCCTCATAATCTAAGAGTTTAAGGCAGGGTTCTCAGTACCAGCGTATTCAGACTGTGGATAAAAGAAGGAAGACTAAGAAATTATAAAATGGAGACAGCACTGAAGAAGTAAGGAAACAGAACACCACGATCTACTTTTTCAGTGCTTACCAGCTGTGTAATCCAGGGGTACTTGCTTAGCTTCTTTGAGCCAAAATATTCTCATTTGTTTTGTTTTTCACTTTTTTATCAGCATAATATCTGTTATGCTAATTTTGCACTGTTGGAGCATAGCTTAAATGAGAAAATGACTATTGAAACTACAAAATAGAACCAGCCCCATAACCTAGTAGTTAAAGGAGCCATATTTCACATGGACGAGTGTAGTTCAAGTCCTGGCACTGGCAGCTTGGAAAACATGCTGGGCACATATGCGTCTTTGCCCCAAATTCTGACAGAATGGAGAAATGGAGAATAAGGGGTTGCAGTGTCACACGGAGAGGATTCTTTTTCCCTCTTCTCTCTGTGGCTTTCCCTCTAGTGAGTGCACATGTCCTCTGGCAATTAAAAAAAATGTGGTACAGTATTTGTTTCTTAAAGTGTATTTATTTCTTCTGTAGGTAAGAGAGAGACAGAAAGACAACACCCTCAACAGGGTCTTGATGCCACAATCCACTCCCAGCCTCAGCCAGCCCTGCTTCAGACACGTCCAGCATACTTGGGGAGGTCTCTGAATTGAAAATCAAACATTCTCATACGAGTCAACCTCACATAACATGACATTTTATGGCTGCACTGTTATTTGGTTCCCAAGATATTATTTTTATTGCCAGTTATTATTTAATAATATGATCTGGCAGTGATTCTCAAACATTATCTTTAATAAGCCTGGAGGGCTTATTAAAGCCTGGATTCCTGGCCCCACCCCACAGTTTCTGATTCAGTGAGTCTGGGGGTAGACCCAAAGAAATTGCAGCCCTAAACTCCTGGATGGTGCTGACATTGCTCGTCCAAGAGGCACATGTTGGGCTAGAACAAGCTAGGAGAACCTGACACTCTCAAGGCCTTCTATGGGCTGTGGAACTCCTTAGTCTACTCTTTAATGAAAAATGAAGGGGAGTTTTTGCAAAATTGGAAAATGCCACTCTAGTCTTTACCATGTGTGTGTGTGTGTGTTTTCTTTCTTTCATTTTTTTGCTATAGGGTGCATGTGCTCATCAGAAAAAGAGAGTCCAGGACTCAAACGCTGCAGTCAGCCATGTGGGATCCAGCGCTTCCACCTCCATGCTACCTGCTGGTGGTGTGTGTGTGTTTTCAATGTCCACATGTAGCCAGAGGGTACCCATTTTATGTGATGCCATTTCGAGTCGATGTGTAATAGGCATGACAATGTTTTCTGCCAAACGGTGCCAACATACTACACGCTCCAGGACTGCCACTATAGCTGAGACTACTGAGTGAACATGGGATCAACGTGGCCCCCATGGGTTCCCTCAAAGACCAGAAGAAACACTTAGTAGCGACCAGTTCCTTTCTTCAGAATGCTATAGCAAGCGATTGTAAGTGTCCAGGCTCGTACTGGCATCGTACTCTCCACCTGCCTCCATTTTCCCCACAGTACTCAACACCTTCTGGTACAAGGAGACTTTGAAACGTTTACGGAAAATGGAATAAAAGGAAAAATTTATTTTAGTGCAAAAAGTTTTTGAAATCCACGCATAGTTTTGTCATGATACACATTTTCCACGAGCTGTGGGAAGACTCTTCTTATGTTATTTCCTTGTGTATTACATTTATTTCTTACTTCCTGTCTATCTTCCTCTCTACTCCCAGAATATAAGGAGCAAGAGCTTTTGTTAACTTTAATATGTCCCAAGAGCAGCGGCTAGCAAATAATGAGCATGCAGACATTTCATGGATAATGGGTAACAGGGCACAGGTAGTGCCCTTGCTTTTCAGCACGGTGACTCTGCAAGGCACATGTATTTGAGCCTACTTAACACCTTCGTGAATGACTGGGAGGAATGCTGCACCATTTCAGCAAAACACACACTAATCCTAATGAGCTATAAACCCACGTGAGCCGGCCCATGGCTCAGCATTAAGAGAGCAGAATCTCACACAGCCAACCACAGTTCAAATCCAGCCCCAGTGATAGGAAAAACTTGCCAGGCATGAGTGTATGGATGCCCCAAATCCTACCGGGGTGAAGAAAGGGCAGGAGAAGGATTACATTGTGATCATGCCCCACTGGGGGATACTTGCTTTCTCTCTCTTTTTCACTTTCATGAGCTCTCAGGCAATAAATTAAAAAAAAAAAAAAAAAAAAAAAGGAGGGAGGAATACTCTGGCAGGAGGTCCCTAAATCCTTGTTTGTGTCTTAAATCAATCAAAATCCACATTGTTCAACCAAGAGTTAACTAGTATCAATGAATATAGAATTATAGAACCAAAGAAGTTGGTGTTAGAGGGAGCTAAGAGATTCTCTAAGTCCAAATACTTTCCAGATGAGGAAACAGAAGGCTCCCGGCTGTCCCCACAGTTGACTGAAGAGGAGTGTCCAGTCTCGTAGGTCTGGTCCCTGCCTAGGTTCTTGGGCACCTTGAGATGGGGAAGCCCATTATACAACCTCCCACGAACCGTATGTGCACCAGATTCAAATGAGGATGTGTGGGGACCAGCTCCTAGCTTGCCCAGGATCACCCCACCCCATCAGAATAGCATAACCTGCATTTTACACAGATTTGGGTTCACACTTACAGCCTGTGGCAGGATTTCCTGTATTTAGATTTTTCCAGCACTCCTACATTTTCTACATTCTACAGAGTCTGCGGTTGAGGCTGTATAGCTACTCTCACCAGTTTGACATTCTGTTTTTTCCAAGCCTATAACTTATCATTTAGATTTTGGAATGAAACTGATCAGAGGTTTAGAAAGAAAGGCGAAAGATGATGATTAAGGGTTTGTATTGAAAGCCTTAATAGACTAAGAAGATTTAAAAGTAAATGCTCAGAGAAGGTATAAATTGAAGAAACCAGATGTGGATACCCAAATAAAAGTTCTCCCAGTCCAACCAGTTAAAAAGCAGCATTAGTAGAATTACCATCCCCTCCATGCTGACAGTGTTGCCAGCAGCCAGCCAAGTGCTTCATCTTTGGTAACATTAAATTTCCTGCCAAGCTGTTCAGTATATGCTAGGCTGAGCCACATGAAATTGCCATTTTTATAAGTCAAAAATATGATTTGGCTCAAACTAAGAATTGCCATTCCTATTTTACAGGTAAGAAACCTAAGCCTCACAATGGATAAATAACTAGTCATTAGCCATTTGGGCTAGAGAATAGTAAGATAGACAATTTTGAGCCCAAATCTGGTAGACCCCATTCTCTTCCCATTCGATTACAGGACTAGAAAGAAGGTTAAGCTTAGCAACAGCCGAAAGAGTCGTACTGTTTGTATTGTACTAGTCAACATTTATTTTAATAACTTGCAGTTCTTTATGCTTTACTTTACAGTCATAAATTATGCACTTTAGGAAAACTGCAAGTACTATCTCAGAGGAGCTCTAAGTACTGAAAGAACCACAAATGGCTGTTTTCAAGTTATCAAATTTTAATAACTATTTTGTTACAATACTACATCTATCCTTTTAAAGGGAAGGTTCCAAGAACTCATTATGCGATTATAAAATAATAAGGCTCATTACTGCACAATGAACACAAGGCAGTCCCTCCTTACAGCAGTGCTCAGCATCCCCTAATTTTTGTTTGAATCCAAAGCATACAGCAATGCTTTCCTAAGCAAGAGTAGACAAAGCACAAAGTATAAGGAGGAACTAAACAAAATGTGATTTGAAATTAACTGGATACATTGCTTTTAAGTTTATTTATTTCATGAGAGAGAGAGAGAGAGAGAAAGAGTAAGACAGACGCTCTCTCCCGAGTCTCACCAGATTCCATCCTTTTGCTCCCTAGTCTTTCAGCCAGCCAGGATCACAGGCACGTACAAGCCAACGTGGAACCACACCGTGATCTTCCTTATGGCCTCCAGCTCTGCAGAGCACTGTGTTACCACTGTACCACCTTGGCTGGGCTTAATCTGTTACATATTGATGACACTTCTGAAAATATCCCAGGATGATAGTGTTAAAGATTGGCATTTTCAAGTGACTGTGATAAGAATAACTTTCACAAACAATCAATTGAAATCTTTGGAATTTTCTTTTGTGTCCTTGTACCATTGTTGAAAGTTTTCCTTTCTCAAGGGTTGTTAAATACTAACTGCACACAGTTGCATGGCATCTAGTGGAAGCTTAAGAAATGTAAAGCAAAAGGGTAATATTGAAAGACCAACATCTCCATATCATTTTTCAGACAGTTGGGTAGCCACTGCGCTAAACACTCTACTTCACAGGGAGAAAAATAAAGCAGTAGTTAGACATTTTCCTGGCTGCTTGCACTGTACATCTTACAATGAAATTTCTGTGATCTGACACTGATTGGTAGATGATGTATGAACAGAACAGAAATAGCTTTGAAGTTCATGAGACTGAATCTATAGCATTAGAGAAGGATAAAAACGTGAGCTTGTCAGTTTAGAGTTTCCTTGTCTACACACAATGGATAGGGGATACTGCTATTTCCACTTTACAAACAGTTACCTTCTAATAACTTTTTTTTTCCAAATTGTGACAAGACAAGTAACAAAACAAAATGTAGGCACACAAGAAATTATGTCAGAGGTTTAAATTCATAAGAAATTCTGTAAATTGAATATGGGTGGGACTTTTATGTCCAACTCAGTTAATTAAGGACCGGAATCAGAATCAAATACATGTGTTGCTATATGGTATCTCTGATGTTCTGTGTCCACTTGCTTAAGATGAAATCAGTCTTGTTTTCCAGAATGTTCTTCCAGTATAGAAAGAGATTAGAGTTGGTTAACTCCAAGTTACAGTTGTTCAAAAGAGAAATTTGCATAAGGAAATGAAGCAACAGTCACAGCTTTGAGTTGTTTTGTTTTGTTTTGTTTTTGTTTTTGTTTTTTGCCATAGCTCACTAGAAAGCAACAGAGAGAGGACAAGTGAGAAATCACCCCTGGGAGGGGGGGGAGGCCACACCACAATCTCTTGTCCTCCATTCTCCCCTCAGGATTTTGGGCATGAATGTGCATGTGTTCAGTGTATTTTCCTTTTTCTTCTTTCTTTCTTTTCTTTTCTTTTCTTTTTTTTTTGTTTTTGTTTGTTTGTTTATTTGTTTTGTTTTTGAAGAGGTTTTTGCTACAGGGCGCATGTGCTCACCAGAAAGACAGAGAGAGACAGAAAGCAAGAAGTCACTCCCCAGGTGAATGGCCATGCTACAATCCCTTCTCCTCCGTTCTCCTCTCGGGATCTTGGGCATGCACACACACGCGCCCGGCGTGAGTTTAAAGCCACCAGGTCCAGAACTCAAACCGTGGTTGACTACATGGGAGTCCAGCGACATAGCCATTACACCAACTGCTGGTCCCAGCTCGTGTATTTTTCAAGTCGCTGGGTCGAGAACTCAAAACACAGATTCAGCTCCTTAAACCTCACATCATCTGCCGACCCCCAGCCATAACGTTTATTTGTTTATTTCTTAATAAAGAGAGAGAAAGAAAGAGAGGAGAGGTCCCTAAGCTATTATTCACCCCCAGCTCTAGCTAGTCCCAGGTCAGGAGCACACATGCACCTGGTGTGCCCAGAGACATCTCAGGACACCAACCCAAAACCTTCACACATGGGTCAGCCTTGCAGAGCATCCCCCTCCCAGCCATAACTTTTTGAAGGTCATCAGGGTATTGATGCACATTCCCAGCTAAGCCTAGGGTTCCAGTTCTGTGTCCTATGCTCTCTGCCTCACTGTCCTTCCTAGAGTACTGACCCTGCTGACCAACAGTAGCCCCGGGTCCATCACCAAATGACCCATGGCCTCTCCCCTGCCACTTTGGTGGTCCGACCTCAGGATGGGGTGTGCTTGACTTCTGGGGTTGACTGGTTGCTAGCTTCTCTGGTCCCTCAATTTCCTTTCAAGACCTGCTTTCCAAGCACCTCCCGCCATTATGTAAAATCGAACTCCCATGGTAGTATCCTGTATTCCAGAGCTCACAGCAGTTCTGCTTTTCCAATGGGCCATAATGGAAAACAGTAACAATTTGTCTTTGCTTTGTTGTTTTCGAAGTTAATACATATTCATCATTTTTAAAAATCAGGGAAGGGGTCAGCAGGTGGAGTAGTGGTTAAGGCACTGGACTCTCACATGCTCAACCACAGTTCAAGCCCCAGGCCTGGTGTCTTGAAAAACACACTGGATGTGTGCGCATGTGTGTCCAAAATCTCAAGAAGAGAATGAGGGACAAAGGATTGTGGCATGGGCATCCCCTCCTAGAGGATGATTTCTCACTTTCCTTCTCTCTGTCTCTGTCTCTCTCTTGTGAGCACCTGTACCCTACGGGGGAAAGAAGTCTTAAAAAAAATCACAGACTATAGAAAATCACAAAAAGGAAGCAAAGAAATTATCTTAAATTCTATTTTGTCTCACCAAAAATAGAAGGGTTATTGCTAAGTTTCCACAAACTCACCTTTGAGATTGAAGCCATACTGAAATCATTCAAAGGAAGATGGAGAAAAAGATTATAATAGATCTGGGTAAATAATTAAAGTCCATACCACTGTTACCCTGGGTTCTGTTTATGGATTATTTTTTTGGATTACAGAATGGATATATTTCCCATTCCAGCAACCTGATTCTTAAGCATATGTTAAAGTGGCATTTTCCCCTCATTTTAATAAGGCCCATATAAAATACTTTTGCTCTAGTTATAACCAGAACTACAAACACCTCCCTTTCTCAACCAAAAGAAGCAGTTACAAGTCCTCTGTGGCATGCTCCACTTCTAACTTGAGTATCATTGCATTTTTTCCCAGAAGAGCAACCTCTTGGGAAAAGAGTCAGGATACTTTGGGTAAGATGTCATAGCAACAGCTGAAACTGAGAAATGGAAATAGAGCTTTCCAAACTTTCCAAACCGAGACTTATGCTCCATTCATGCTTTTAACCATGGAACACTTAAATACGACATGAGAAACTGCAATCTGTTTTGTTTTAGTGATAGCATATGTGCATGTGTGTAAAAGAGAGGGAGAGCAGAGAAAGAGAAAATACCCTTGATAGGATCTTTCCCTCAATTTCTTGTTCCCAGACCCTGAACTCCTCCAGATCCTGGACTCTTGCACAAACCCAGCATATCTCCATTCCACCCCAGGAATCCAAACCCATGGTAGGCTAAATGGCATTCAGCACTACATCCAGTATGCTATAGACCACATCACCTAGACTGAGTTCAATCTTTTCAAGCATCTTCTTGGGCCAGCCAGGTGGTGGCTGGATACTACATGGCCAAGTGCGTGATTCGAGCCCCAGACTCAGCAGCTTGGAAAATACACTGGGTGTACCTGCATGCAAGTCCAAAATCCTGAGAAGTTAATGGTGAAGAAGGGATTGTGGCATGGCCATCCCTCTCGGGGGAGGAGGCGAATTTCTCATCTTCTCTTTCTCTCTGTCTCTCTTCTTGTCTCTCTCTGGTGAGTACGTGCCCTCTGTAGCAATAATATTGGGTCATCAGAAAAATCATGCTGTATTTTTCTATGCGAAAATGCATCATGACTTCACTGATGACTCAATAATAAATAAATAAATAAATGCACCCTCTAAGTTCCTTTTGTGGAAACTTGCTGGAAAAGAAAAGTTATAGCCCTTTGCCATGGTTTCGGAGTATGGCTGACTAGCCCTATTTCTTAAAGATGGACAGCATCTTGTTTGCCCTCCATTTCTCCCTCCATGCTGTAGAACAGTCTGTTTTCCCTCCCTGTCCAGCTGGCCATGATTTAGACAGATTGATTCTGAGAACTCGTGGTAGACGTGCTTCCTACCCAGGTGTATCCCTTTTGAAATCCTTTGAAAAGTCCTGGCTTGCTGCAGGGTGAGAACAGCTTCGAGGTGGAATGCAGAGTATGGAGTATGCATGACTGCCTCTGAGTCACCATCCACCAAATCCTCAAGGGAAGCCAAGGGCCGAGAGCTGGGAGTCACAGGGTGAGGGCTGAGGGCTGAGGGCTGAGGGCTGAGCACCAGAGGCCGAATGGGCAGGGCAGAGTATAGAGGGAGGAGAATAGTGGGGTTGAAGTTGTGAGGGCCTATCTACCTGATTCTTGCATGTGAGTTTACTTACAATAAATCCCTAAGCAATGTGTTACTGGAGTGGTCTTGTTCTCATTTTCAGTGTCTCGATCCTATTCTCACACACATAGGTTAGATAGGTCCAAGACTCTTCCAGATTTACAGATTGTCCTCCCTGCTCACCTCTCCCCGCAATGTACCACAGCACAATACAAGTGAACTGAGCTGAGTTACTGTGGCTGGGCTCGCTCAGGTGCTTCCTCCTGCAGACCAGCCTTCCACCACAGGGAACTCTAGTCTGTGCTGTGGCAAGTGTCAAATGACCACATCACTGAACTTCTCATCTAGCTGAAAGCTCAAATATTGAGTCTCAAATGCCAGATGTAATGTAGTTATGCATTTGACTTTTAGTTCAAAAAGCCAGAGTTCAGCACTAGCTCGACACTCCTATGATCTTGGGTAAACCTCTCTGTTGCAATGAGTGAAATAAAAGTGGCATAATGTTAGTGACAATGTGTTGTAAATTATAAAGTATCATAGGAATGTACTCTCTCGTGGCAACCCAAGTGGCTGATCTAATAAATGACTGTATAACTCCAAAGTATTTTTCAAATTTTCTGCCAATTCTCAGGGCCCTATATTCTAAGTCCTCCCTGGTTCTATCAACTGCTTCTGTGAATTCCATTTCTGTATCACCTTGGTTCTCCTCCCAGTGTCTATGCTCTATAATGTGTCAACCCAGGTGTGAAATTCACATTCTTTCCTTGATTTCTCACCCATAAAACTTGACACAAAGCCTGTGCTTCTAGCAGGCAATATTAAGGTTTTTGAGGAGACAGAGTGAGTGTACATGGCAAACACTCTGAATAACTTAAAACAGACTCTGCAACCAGATGGCAGCACAGTGGAAGTACAATGCTCTGGGAGAAAGAGCCACATGAGAAGGTTCTGGGTTCACATCCAGAGGCCTCCCTGAACACATGTGTGTACATGATTCAGGGCTGGGCTGAAACTGGGGGTGCATTGTGGTGCATGGAGGGTACTCCCCATTTTTTTCTATCACTGTCTCTCTTGCTCATAGAAGAAAGAATAAACTTTAAAAAAAAAAATTTTTAACTGGGTCTGAGTCTTGCCTGTTCTGAAAAGTCCTTTGGCCCTTCTACCATATGGAAAGGCACCCTCTCTGCACAATTTATTTTCTTCTCAAGAACCATGCATGCCTACATTCTCTGTTTTTCTCCTGCAGCATTCCCTCCCTCATAACAGCCCTCCTACTCACGCATTTAAAAGTGTTACATGTACTCTGCCCAAAGCACTCTCCCCCCACATCTCTGTTTCTTCTTCCCCCAGCCTATGCAAGGAAAACACAGAGATGTAGACATTTCTCCTGGCATATAAATTGTGCCACCACTATCCTTCCCTCTGAGAAGACAGAAGCAGCATTAATCTATTTGTGTTTAAAACAAATTTTCAAGGAGCCAATAGGTGGCAAGGTGGTTAAGGCAACTGGACTCTCACATAGCCAACCGTGGTTCAAGTCCCGGACCCAGCAGCTTGCTTTCTCACTTTCCTTCTCTCTTTCTCTGTCCCTCTCTGGTCAAGTTAAAATAAAGAAAAATAAAATAATGCTTCACACAAAAAAGAAGAAAATACACTTTACTTTCAAAAGAAATTTTTTTCCAAGCTGTTCAGTCACTCGTTCAGTAAGTATGTACCAATTCTCTTCAAGGGCCTATATATATGCTTTTACGTGGCTACAACAGACAAAAATCCCATCATGGAGGTCCTA
>NW_006209153.1:204101-212985 GCF_000334495.1 Tupaia belangeri chinensis | reverse complement strand
GTACCACCAGGGAGGTGCTACTGTGGGGGGGGGGGTGTGCATGCAACAGATGATAAAAAATACATAATTAAATATATATATATATCAGAGCAAGATGAGTGGAGAAAGATGAAGCAGAAGAGGATGATAAGGAGAAATGGCAAGATGGTAGGGGATAGGTAGCTTGCAATTTTAAATTAAGTAGTCAGGAAAGGCCTCACTGAAATGAGAACATTTTAGCAAAGACCGGCAACACGCCTGAACATGAATCCTGTGACTAGCAGTGGGGAAGATCCTGTGGGCAGAGCAAACGGCCTGGGCAAGGGCTTTGAGGCAGGTTGCTGTCACATCTGTAATGTTTCCTGTTTGTGAAAGACAGAATCAGATCTCACCTGTTGCTTTGTTCAGTGTCAAGAGTCCCTTCAGGATTCCAGAAGTTCCTCAAAATATCCTTAGCTTCTTTTTGTATTTCCTGTTGATTCGGTCTCCTAAACATACCTTGGGCCTGCTCTTCCTCCATCTGCCTTCCCATTGCATGCATGCATTTGCATTTCATGAGTTTTCCCCCTGGATCACAGGGGAAAAACATGGCTTTCTAACTGGAGAGTCTGGCTCCGTTCAGTCCCCATCAGGGTGATGTGTAATTCATATCTGACCCCATTACTCTGCTGTGTTAAGTATTTTCAGCCCTATAACCTTCAGAATAAAATTCAATTTATATAGCATGACTATAGCAAAGATTGTTGGTGACCCCCACCCCCTGCCCCATATCCCCTAGCCCACGGCATCCTATTGCAAACACCTGCTATCCTCCACTTGAGGGATTTCTCTTAGCTTGAGCAGTGGACTGTAAGTGCTAGGAAGTTAATGCACCTCAGCTAGTGATGGATAGGAATGGAAAGATAAATTCTCCATCTTCCTCACTCCTGGGGGACGTAGGAGAGGGGAGGGGATAACTGAGGTGTTTTTTATAGTATGTGCTAGATTTTCCTGGTAGAATTGACTCCAATTCCCCACAGTGGCAGCCTGCTCTGTCATAAACATTTTTTGGTTTTCTTGCCTTCCCTGTCTCTTTCTCACTCTGCCATCCCCCCCACCATCATGCCAGAGCTTCCTAGAATCACCCCTGAAATAAACTACTTGTACCTAAATTTTTGTGCCTTGGCTATTATTGTGGGTTGAACTGTTTCCCTCAGAAAGTTGAAATTCTAAGCCCTGGAACCTATGAATATGACCTTATTTGGATACCCAGTCTTCATAAATGTAATCAAGTTAAGATAAGGTTCTACTGGAGTAGGGTGGGCCCTAATCCAATATGACTAGCATCCTTATAAGAACAGGAGAGAGCATGAATAGGGAGGAGAATATCATGTGAGGACAGAGGGAAGGCCATGTGATGACAGAAACAGAGATTTAGGGTAATGCATCTGTGAGCAAGGATTGCCAGTAACATGAGAAGCTATGAAGAAAGCTTGGAACAGATTATCCCCAAGAGCCTTTAGAAGGATTGTGACCCTGCCAAAGCCTTGATTTCAGGCTTCTGGTCTCCAGAACTGTTTGTGACACCTTGTAATGAGAGCCCTAGAAAACTAATACAATTATCTATTGCTATACATAACATTTTCCTAAAAACTTACTGATAAAAATGAGAGTTTTATTTACCTCATAACATTCCAAATCAGTAATCTGGGCAGGGCTCAGTTGGACAATTCTTTCTCATGTGGTATTGACTGAGGTATTTAACTGATAAATGGGCAAATCGAGAGTATTATGGGCTGCTTTGTTCATAATCTGGTGCTTGGGCAGAGTAGAGAGATGGATACAAGGCTGAACTCAGCTGGCCACAGACCAGAGTGCCTAAACAACACATAGTGCTATGGATTGGATAATGGTTTGTCCAGCAAAGTTTCATTTTCTGCAAGTTTGGTCCCATTGTAATGGCTTTGGGAAGTGGTGAGACTTTTAGTAGGTAGGGCCTAATGGGAGGGTGCTATCCAATAGCTGAAGGCATAGATGGGAAAAATAGAGAAAGTGAGGAGTTCTATTTCCTCTCTTTTTGAACATATCCTTCTTCCGCTTGCTTCTGTCAGCCACGTTGTCATGTAGCACCAGATGCCAGCCTGATGCCTTTGAACTTTCCTGTCATCAGAACTGTGAGTCAAATAAACCTCTATTCTTTATAAGTTACTCAGTTTCACATATTTCTGTTTAGCAACACAGTAAGAACTAATACATGGGATCTTTCCAATAAGGCAGATTTAGGGCCATCAAAGTTCTTTGATATTGGCTCAGAGATCCCAGAGAGGAAAGAAGCTGCAAGATTTCTTGTAACTTAGAGTCAGAAGTCCCAGAAAGCCACTTCCACTACATTCTGTTGGCTGGCTAAAACACAGAAGAACTGTGTAGGTTCTTAAACCTTAAACCTAGTGTAGGTTCAAGGAGGAGGGGAATAAGAGTCCACCTCTCAATGGGAAGAATAGCAAGGAGCTGCAGCCCTCTTTAATCTATCTCACTTTATTTCTGGGTCAGCTTCTAGGGAAACCTCAGCCTTAAACGATGGCCTACAAGAAAGGGATTTGAGGATATAGCTCTTGCCTGTCTCCAGAGTCAGCTCATGCATCCCCATTCACCTTTGGGTGATACACCAGGGTCCTCACTGTTTTTCTAATGCCCCATATTGTATCTTATCTCCATGTCTTTATTTATTAAGTACAAAGTAAAAACAAAACAAAAATCACACACTAAATGCTATACAACAGAAGTACATGTTCTTCTCTACCTAGAATGTACCCGGCAGATGAGCTCATCTTTGAAGATATAGCTTGAGTGTCACCTTTTCTATTTTATCAAGGTCATGGGCTTCCCCTTCTCAGTAACCAGGTGAACATTTGTTCACTTGCAGTAAGTTTCTCAGAAGAAGGAATTTGTCTTTCCTTTATCTCTGTTTTTCTGTTTTGGTTTTGTTTGTTTGTTTATTTTGTTCTAGGGTGCATGCACTCACAAGGGAGAAACAGACAGGGAAAGTGGGAAAACACCCTTAGCCTTAAGGAGGATGACCACACTGCATTCTCTTCTCCTTCTCCTCTTGGTATTTTGAGCACGTACACACACCTAATGTGTTTTTCAAGCCATTTTCACTCAAATCAAATAGTTGGCCATATGGGATCCAACTACCTTAACCACCATGCCACTGGCTTTCCCTCTCTGTATTCTCATACCTGTTGATGGATGACAGAATTATCTGTGGCCCTAAGAAACCCAAGGCAAAAATCTAATCAATTAATTACATTGTTAAATGTTTACATCACTGTTCTCATATTTTTAAGGTATCTTCTTTTTTAAAAAACAACTTATTTAATTTTATTTGTTTTTTTTACTTTCTGTTAATTTTTTTATTTAAATTTATTTATTTACATTCATTCACTGTACATCATTACAGCATACAAAATGAGATGTTCCATCCAGAATACACTGTATATTGGCTCAATCAAGCACATCAACATACATGTTATCATCAACAAATAATTTTCCATTTCTTGTTTCTTATATATTTTGTTTTTTTCCCATCCTTGATTCCCTATCTCTCACCCTCTGCCATCTCCCAGAGAAAGATAAAGTGAGAAATCAAGCTTCCAGGTCCAGAATTCAAACCATGTGGGAATCCCATGATGGTCAGCCATGTGAGAGTCCAGTACCTTAACCATCATGCCACCTGTCAGCCTCTTGAGTGATTTTCTTAATGTTAAGAAGCTCAATATAGGAACTGGTCATTAAGCTGTTGTGGAAACTGAGAGGGTGTAAGATGAGAAAACAATCTAACAGAACCATTTGGTTTAAATTATGGGGTATTATAAGACATTTTAAATTATGGGATATTACAAGAAATAGAATTAAGGTGAGTTTGGTTTGAAGAAAAAACATCCTGAAATCTATGCATAATATTTTCATAATATGCATTTCCCGTGAACTTTTGAAGACCCCTTGTATACACAATCAAGATTGTCTCTGCACCCTCATTTAACTCTCCTTGTTGCTCAATACGCTTGGACAGTGTCTTAATAAAGTTCATCTTTTTCATGTGTCTTATCCTGTTTTTGCAGTATAAAGGAAGTCATAATTGCCCCAAACTAGAGCTTTGGTTCACAAACCCTGTCAGAGTTCTACTAGTTATATTTAGACTTTGTGGGCAAGAGGCAAAACTGAGGATATTTTGCACAAATCCAATCATAACCATTTAAATATTTTGAAATCAGCCTTGAGCCAGCACACAGTGGACCAGGTTAGGAGGATGGGGTGTGATATGCCAATACCTGATATGGAGGACTGAAAGCAAGGTTTGAGTTATGGAGAGCTGAGTTCAAGCTCTTACCTGGCTATTTACTGGGTTGTCAGAAAAGTCATGACTCATTTTTGCATAGAAAAATAAGTTATGACTTTCCCAATAACCTCATGTTATCATAAGATCTCATGTTGTCTCATTTAAAGCAGAAGGCCCTGGTGGAGATTCTACCAGTCATGGAGACTCCAGTTCTGAAGGTGTCTTAGTGTGGTACTATTGATATAACAAAAAATACTTGAGGATCTAATGATTTATTAAAAAATGGCTCAACATTCTGGTGGTTGAAAAGTCCAAGAGCATAGGACCAACATCTAGCTGGTTTCTGGTTCTAAGTTATCTTTTCTTTCTTTTTTTTTTTTTTTTTCTTTTGAGAGGTTTTTGCTATAGGGCGCGTGCACTCGCCAAAAAGACAGAGAGAGACAGAGAGACAGAAAGCGAGAAATCACCCCCTAGGGAGGATGGTCACACCGCAATCCCTTCTCCTCCATTCTCCTCTCGGGACCTTGGGCACGCACGCACACGTGAGTTTAAGCCACCGGGTCCAGGACTCAAACCATGGTCGACTACATGGGAGTCCAGCGACATAGCCACTATGCTAATTGCTGGTCCCTGGTTCTAAGTTATCTTGAAGAGAAGTAGAAAGGTGCATGCAGAAAGAGATTTGCAGGCAACCAATCTGCTTTTATAACAAGCTGTTCTTATAGGAACTGGTGAATGAGAACCAGCTCCCTCTCAGAGCCAGCATTCCAGAGGGATCCACCCTTATGTCCCAGGTACATTCCACTAGGAACCCCCACTGTCCAATTAGGTGCCAAGGTACAGTATACATTTCTGTGGGGCCGCCACACTCAAATTATAACAAAGGAGTTGGGGTAGAGGTAAGAATTTTGGCTAACCTTCTGTCTTTCAGTGCCAATGGGAGGCCCAGTGAGCAACACAGAAAGGGAACTTGGTAGAGAAATGGGCCTCTATGAAACAGATCAGATGCCCTGCCCAAACAATGTATAGACCCTCAATACTAAGCCCGTGGATAAAGTGAAGGGAAGTGTTTGGTGGATCTCACGCCAATGCAGGATGGCCGGCTCAACCAGCGGATCCAGCCCAACATTCCATCCTGCAACAGAGCCCAAACAAAGGGGCCTCTCATCAGGACTCTCTCTCTGGGTTAAAAGTAAGTGGGGCTGGGACCAGCAGTTAGCGAAATGGCTATGTTGCTGGACTCCCATGTAGTCGACCGTGGTTCGTGTCCCGGACCCGGTGGCTTAAACTCATGCTGAGCGTGTGTGCGTGCATGCCCAAGATCCTGAGAGGAGAATGGAAGAGAGGAGATTGTAGCGTGGCCATCCCCCCTGGGGGGTGACTTCTCGCTTTCTGTCTCTGTGTCTCTCTCTGTCTTTCTGGTGAGTGCACGCGCCCTATGGCAAAAACCTCTCAAAAATAAATAAATAAATAAATAACTAGGGCTCAAGCCCCATTATTCAAAGATACAGTAAGCACAAAGGTTCTTAGTCAGAGTCTGTGATGTGGTACCTTCCTGGGGGCATTTCAAATGTATGAAGGTGTTGCTGGTTGACCCACTGACCTTTGGAAAAAGGCGTTTGCTGGAGATGATATGCATTTGGAAATTCATGGAACTGCATAAATTGCAATGAAGATATGCCTGACCACATACCAGCAAAGCCATCAGAGAAACACTGATGCTGAGGCACGCTGGTGTCCCTGGGCTGTTGGAAGGGGGCGGGGAGCCTCATAACCTTTAAACCTCCTCTTCTAATCTCAAAGATGCAAGAATCAAGAGACAATTTTATAAAGGTCTTTTGTAGACTGACAAACATTATAAATATATCGATCCCTGTTGTTATAAATGTGTCCTCAGGTGGCTCCTAAGTGATGTCTTTCTTCATAACTTACCTGCAGGAAAATGTCTTAAGGTACAGTTCAGTGACATATGTGGACACACCTCTATATGTACCACCCAGATCAGGATACGGAATGTTGCATCACCCCAGAAAGTTCCTTCTTCCAGTCTTTCTCATCTCCTAGAGGCAACCACTGTTCTGAAATCTCCATAGATTACATCTGTCTGTTTTTGTTTTGTTTATTTCTTTCATGGGAATGACAAAGAGAAGCACCTCATTAGGATCCCACACAGCATTCCCCCAGCCTTCCCAGCCACCCAGGATCGTGGGCCCATGCCTTGCCTATACATGTTGGCCAGGGAACTGGACTCGCAACCTTCAATATGGATCCAGCCTCATCTGAACAGCACATTACTGCTGCTCCACCAAGCCATCCCAGTTATGCCTGCTCTTGAACTATATGTAAGTAGAATCACTCAATAATCACTCTTTTGTGTCTGGCTTCTTTCGCTCAACATGTTCTCATGATGCAGCTGTGTTGTTGCTTGGACTAGCAGTTCATCCCCTTTAACTGCTGTGTCATGACATATATCTTTTTTAGATGGAAAGGAGTTTTTTAATCTCACAATTATAGCAGACATTATATAGAATCATTCCACTATTTGCATGATTTTGGATCCTGGTCGCTTTACCAGCCTCACTCCCATGCTTGGGGAATTATAAAGTCAATTAGCTTTCAGCTGTGTTGGGTTAGGACCAGACTGTCATTTCTAACAAGGACAAGGTCTTTGAGGGGAAAGGCTTCTGTTAGCTTAACATTTATTAGTCTACTTATCTGTTCTTCAAATCCAAATTCTGCTTGCTTCATATTTAACTGTTTTATTTACATAGCAAGTAGAAAGAAAGACTACCTCTAAAGAGCATTAAGCCTCTCAATGCGGGAGCATGGTGCTTTAAGACAAAAAGTACATCCTCTGCAAATGAGACATGGGAGTGGAATGGAAAACTCCACTGAGTGCTTTCCTGGCCTCATGCCATTCTGTGAATACTTAACGATATATATATTTTTAAAGCCAACTGTTCTCACATTTAGTCCAATTTTTCTTTTGCTAATATGGTCTTTTCTTGTCTTCAATCCAAAACAGATTGAGAATCAAGAAAGATATATTCTATCCACAGTTTCATTTCACCAATCATCTGTTCATTTTCAACTAATGACAACCATTTATATGTCTTTAAATATTAATGTTGGTGCCAAAGAATACAAAGCAAATGCAATGTTTGGAGCCCAAATTGATTAAGAATTCCTGCAGAGGTGCAGGCCAAGGAGAAGTTTCTTCAAATTGGTGGGTTTTGTCTGCTAAAGCCCATTGCTGGATGGGTCCCACAAGGAAATGAATGAGGCCATGATATGGCAACATATCAGTCATATTGCTAAACCTGTAGATTGTTGACAGACAGTGTCTGTCAACAATCTACAGGTTTAGCAATATGACCGGTTAAATGACTGACTAAAACGTTCTTTTTAATTGTCAATGGTGCCATATTAAGTTGAATCTGGACCTCATTAGAAATGGGAAAGAAACTCAAGGAGAAATAACTGTACACATCCTACCTAGATTCTTTATTTCTTGTTGCTAACATCACTGCACTTGAATCTGCATCACCATTATCAGCCTTTGTATTTCATAATACTTGAAATTCATTAGGCATTGTTCCCTAACTCATTTCAGCTTGTTTTTTTAGATTAAGGGAGAAGGTAATGAAAGAAAGTATTATGGCTGCATTGAGGGGGTGAAGAGGTGAAATAAATTCTGCAATTCCAGCAGTTAGGAAGTGGAGGAGGCTCTGCCTTTTTTTGCCTTACATTTACTAATGCTGCTCTAATAAAAGCACCAGAAGTTGCCCTTTGGAATATTTCCTAAAGGTTAATTAAAAAACAAAATTCCCATTTTAATATAAGTAAACATAAAGTCTTATCCATAGAATCTGAATAAAATTGTTTGGTTCATCCCAATGAAGTGACTAAAAATGAGCAAATACTGTCTTCTCCTTCCTTCCCCGTCAGAATATAAGGCACATGAAGGCAGATATTTTGCATACTTAACTCACTGTTATATCCTTAACATCTAGACCAGCGCCTGACACATAGTAGTTTATAAACACCTTTGCACAAATGAAGAAATAAAGAAATGAAGGGACAATGGAAGGAAAGAAAGAATAAGGTTCAGTAGGTAAAGTGGCTTGCCAAAAGCCACACACATACTACCTTGATACTCCAGAGGGACTGACCATAAACACTACCTCTTCATTATGTATTTTTATCTTTTCATTTCCATTGACAGTCTCTATTATCTTTTGGGGGATGAGTGTAGGAGAAGGAAAGAAACTGGAGAAACACCTCTATCAAGTTTGCAGAGGTGCTGAATTTCCTCTATGAGGAAGAGAGCAGTAATATTTCTTAGAGCATGGATGCCAGTGGCTGGCTAGGCCCACTAACTAGCAGGTAATCTGCCAAATTACAGAGTATGATTCGAATTCACAGATCACAACATATCGGAGACCACATCAAGACTATGGTGGTTCCAACTCCACAGATGTTAAAAGTATAGGGAGTGGGCTCCCTCAAGGGCCTTACATCTAACTTTTTTTTTTTTTTTTTTTTTTTGCCATATCCTTTAAGTTTTTTTTGTTTCAAAAAACATCA
>NW_006209153.1:172144-203630 GCF_000334495.1 Tupaia belangeri chinensis | reverse complement strand
TTTTTTTTTTTTTTTTTGCCATATCATCTAAGTTTCTTGTGTATCACAAGACATGCTCATAGCAAAGGTAGAGTTGCTGGACGGTTGATGTTCTTTTTTTTCATACCTAGAGCATACTAGAAAAATGTATCTGCTTATAAATATGCAAATGATTTATTTAAAGTCTAATTGACTTGTAAGAAAATTCTTGAATCATCTCTTGCTGTTCCAGGAATTCAATATTCCTCAGTGTAAATATCAAAACTCCTACTCAAATGTACCAAATGGAGACTTGGCTGCTTTTGAAGCATCTATTTACTCAGAAGACTGAACCTCCTCTCAGGGAAAAATGTACCTTATTCAATCTGATGTTCCAAATGCCACTTTGCTTAAAGATTACTAAAAAAGAGATGGCAGCATAGACAATGGAGCTTGATAGTGAAGAGTGGACCCGATCCAGCTCCATATTCCGTCTTCGTTCCACAAAACTGTAAAGCTTCCCCTAGGAGAGGGAGAACAAATCCAGAGAGAACGAGCCTATGCTCTTTGGTAAGAGTAAGACAACACGATGGCTGATTGTTCCTGATCGTGAACCTTTAATGACTTTTTAAAAATTTATGTGTGTACCTTTCTTTTGTCTTAGAGTCTGTGTTTTCAAAACAGAGAGCAAATCAGTGACTTAACAACATTTTCTACTAGCAGAAAAATTATAATAACCAAGTGTACCTGAAAGCTCATAATTTTCCTGGCCAGCCTTCTTTAGGTTTATTCCTTCATTACATTAAAAATGGAGACTAATTAAGGCAACTGTGGCAAGAGCGGGCCAAATTGGATTTTTCTTATAGCTTTCCCTTCATCTCGCAGAGTGATGTCATTAAATGTTGAAGGCTAAGGACAGTCTGTTTCCACTGTAATATGGGTCATACAGGAATGCAAGCAAAATACACCACAGAATGTCATAAAGCTTTAAAAAGTTACAATAAAACCTACACAGAGGCCAAGCAGAAAATGGGCATTACTTCTCTTTATAAGCGGAAGCCATGAAGCCAGAAAGACATAAGTGGAATGTGATACAGGAAAAGATGACAGGACTGCTTCACTGCCACTCTGCAGGCTACTGGGGCGAGGGGACCTCTTGAATGGCCAGTCATCACTTAAAGCCTTTACATAAAACTGGGCACCAGGAGCACCACATACGCACTGTCTTGGCACACCATTTTGGCCACAGGCAGTCTTGAGTCATAGGGTTACATTATATGGCCACCTGATATCTGCTCATGGTTAAGCAAGCTCCAGGGTGCTTTCATAGTGGACATATATTAGTCAAATAAGTTGACCTCATTTGTTTCCATGAGCTCTGTGATTTGAAGAGTAAGAATTAAGTTATCATCCACTAACCATGCTTGTTTCACAGAGATGGTTTCCTTACAATTGCATTCTCAGAAAAAAAGATACTTAGATTTCCTCTTTTCATGTGTCTAGGTGGTGTTGAAGTTCTTCTCTCTACCCACACATAACCACTTGTGTTGATCACAAAAGCATTACTATTGCCCACCACCCTGCATGTATTCCTAATACCCACTGCATGTGAGACATGGGTCTGGGTGCTTTAAGCGACATTGATGAGAAAGCTCTGAAGAAGATAGGCTAGGGCCACCAAGTGGCATGGAAGATAAAGCAGCTGGATACCAAACGGCCAACTGTGCAGTTCAAGTCTCAGATCCAGAGGCTTAAAAATCACACCAGGTGTGTGTGTGCATGCCCAAGATCCCAAGAGGAAAACAGAGGAGAAGGAATTGCCGTGTGGCCAGCTCACTTTCTCTCTCTCTCTCTCTCTCTCTCTCTCTCTCTCTCTCTTTCTCCTCTCTCTCTCTCGTCTATCTCTTTCTAGCAAGAACATGTGTCTTATAGCAAACAAATAAACAAAAAGAAGGTAGGCTAAACATATTAAAATAACACAAACCACAAGACACTCTAGGAAAAGACAAAGAATGCACAGTTGAAGCAATCATTGGAAGAGCTGGGAGGTGGCATGGTGTTTAAGGCACTGGACTCCCACATGGCCCACTACGGTTCAAGTTCTGGACCTGAAGGCTTGCTTTCTCATTTTCCCTCTTTCTTTATCTGTGTCTCTCTCTGTTCAAATTAAATAATAATAATAAATAAATAATGAAATAAAATAGTTCTGCTTTAAAAATAAACAATTGTTGGAAGAAGACAATGAAGGGAAACAGAGAGAGATAAATATAGTTCAGAATGATCAGGGAAAATGCAAAATTTTGATCCAGGAAAATATAAATAAATAAGGGCCGTAGCTTTTAACAAAGAATAAGCAGAGAAAAGGGACAAGATAATAGGAATTATTAGAAGATTCGTTTTATTAGAATAAAAGGATAGCTATTTCTATGTTGTAGACTTTCTCTAATGCTAAGGGATTTAAACTTGTCTAAAACCACTTTATTGAGGTATAATTGACATATAAAAAAGCTGTACATACTTCACATACATATCCTGATGAGTTTGGACATAAGTACACATCTGTGACGCTATCACTGTTATCAAGGCCATAAACACCCATTAATTTTTTTTTTTTTTTTGGAGAGGTTTTTGCTATAGGGCGCGTGCACTCGCCAGACAGATAGACAGAGACAGAGAGATAGAAAGTGAGAAGTCACCCCCCAGGGGGGATGGCCACACCGCAATCCCTTCTCCTCCATTCTCCTCTCAGGATCTTGGGCACGCACGTACACGTCCCTAGTGTGAGTTTAAGCCACCGGGTCCAGGACTCGAACCACAGTCGACTATGTGGGAGTCCAGCGACATAGCCATTATGCTAACTGCTGGTCCCCCCATTAATTATTTTTATAGGGGAAAAGAAGCTGTAGAACATTCTGAATAAGGGACTATGCCATTTATGCTTTTCGTCTTCCCTTCCTTCCTTCCTTTCTTTCTTCCTTTCTTTCTTTCTTTCTTTCTTTTTTCCTTTCTTTTTCTTTCTTTCTTTCTTCCATGAGTGAGAAAGACACAGAGAGAGAAGGATACAGACACCCCAACAAGGTCTTCTTCCTACTGTGATCCATTCCAGTTTTAGCCAGCCCCAGATAATGGGCACACACATGGCTAGCATGTTCAGGGAGGTCTCTGGACAGAAACCCAGAACTTTGCATGTGGGTAATCCTCACAGAATATTGCTTTACTGCCACTCCACTGTCCAGCTCCCTAGAACTATTTTATCATAAACAAAAGAGAGGCCAACTTGACTCGGGTTCAACACTAAAGAGAAATTCTGGCTTACATAATGGAAATGTCAACAGCTGGATACTGGCTTCAGGTGAGTTTTGATCTAGCAATCCAAACAAAAACCTCGGATCACTGGTTGCCCTGTCTTAGTTTCATCCTCAGATACCACATGTCCCCCTTTTCATCCCCATCTTCTTCATAGGCAACTCTAGTCCTGTGGAAGGCTGCATATCAGATCTTGCACATGAACAACTGTTCGTCCATTTTGTTCATTTACCCTAACAGGGCTGTCTGCTTCTGTAAACGTGCTTGCTCTGCCATGAGGAAACAGCTCATGCTAGCCATACAGAAAACTATCCAGGACGACATCCTGGACCTGCTCCTGTCTTTGCTAACTAGCCCGAAACCCTTTTGTTTAGCAATGTAACTGCTTGCATGGAAACCCCACTCCCCTCAGAAATAATTAACTTGCTTGATGCAGCTTCTGGGACTGCTTGCATAGAAAGCCCTGGTAACTGACCCCCGATAAAAAGACTACTCCACCTTCAGTTGGGGCTACAGTTCTGACTCTTGGCCTCCGAGCCTCAGGCTGTAGTCGCTGGCCAGCTAATAAAGACTCCCTTTAAACTTAATCTGGTTTTTTTGGTGGTCGTTCATTCAGTGGCACTCTACAACATTTGGAGGCCCCAGCAAGATCTGGGAACTTTAGAGTGGCCGAATAATGCCCCAACGAGGACGTCCCTTACACCCTGTCCCAGATCCCAAGAAGGGTAAGGAGGCCTCACAAACGCGGGTCAGAAATTGGAGTCTCTGGTGGTGCCTGAATCTGGTAAAATTCTAGTTATTTTGGTTTGAGATCTCTCCTGGTGGGACTTTAGGAGGGCTTGATGCAGCGGAACCTCCAGGTCCCTGGGCCTGAGTGTGATGGCACTTCAGGTCCCTGGTGACAGTGATTTCTGGGTACACTGTTTTGCTTTGTCTTGTCTTTGTCACCCTTGTCTTTGTCAAAATGGGACAGGGCCACTAGTCAGTCTATTCGTCAAAATGTGTCCCCCTTAATTGTTTTCTAGATCACTTTTAGGACTTGACACCGGGCCAAGGGTTATGGTGTAACCTCTGTGAATTGCCTTATTAGTCTCAAAGTAATCCCAGGGAAATTGGCTCTTATAGTCCTGATGTGTGTGTGCATGCATACATGTAATATGTCATGTTATGTACTAGATGTTGTATGCCTGTGTGGAAAAGGCCTTAAAGAATTCTATTCAATTTGGTTTATAAAAAGAGTACTCATAAAAATTGGTTTACATGCTTTTCAAGTTCATATACCTTTAGTAAATGATCTGGTTTCAAATGTAATAAAAAAAAGATTAGTAAGTGAAAGTCTTCACACTTTTTAACATATATTTTGTCTAGGTTTTTATAATCAAGCAATATCATGTTTGTCTTAATGTGGTTAGTTTAATAAAACAGCTAGTGTTGTGTGTTACTTTTTCTGTTTTTTTAGTTTTAGTGCTGACAGAGGATCTTTGACCTCAAAGTAACTCTAGGCTGTTTACAGAGGGTCCCTGAGACATCCAAAAGGGAGATGTTAAACTAATCAGGCTTATTCTGTATATGTTAGATAAAGATGGAAAACATTGTCAAATTAAAGTAATTCTAATTTTCTTGACATTGTATTTAAGTTATATATAAAAATATGTTATGTACTTGTCTGTCTATATATGTATTATGTTCCAAAATAATTTGAGATTCCCAGGAATTTATGATAGAATATTTATCAGTCATTTAGTAAGTTATTACATTAAACTGGCATCTAGCCAAATTTCTTTGTCAGTTATGAATTTTTGTCAGAGCATTAACTATGGCTATAATCCTAATGTCATGTCCTTAAAGAAATTCACAGAAAAGAGTGAAAAGAGAATGTACTCTTACAAGTACTGGTTTCTAAAAATCTAATCATTTAACTGGGTAAAATTTTCATTTTCTACGTAAACTGGTTTTCTAAACGGTTAAGCCAAAATTAACCAAAGAAAAGTAAAAAAATGTTTGACAAAATCATATATTAAGTAGCCAATACAATACACCTGAGTTATAAAGGTAAAATTGATATAAAAAATATAAGCCGGATGTTAAACATGGCCTTATTAGAGTATTGCTGCCTGGTTTTCTCTGAGTCCTCCTTGTAAATCTTGCTATTAAGTTAACATGCTTTAGTTATTCCTATTGTTGGTCTTTACATTTTATAAAATTGGGAGGGTCTGTGAGTAAGGTTGTTCAGTTTTGCACTACCACAGTCCCTCTATTGTGGAGCAAAATGGCTGTAGCAATTCAGACCTCAGATTTCCTCACACCTTCTAAGAAGGGGGAGCATCTTTTCTGGTAGCACTTGTGGAAGACCAAGGAAGCTTGTCTTTCTCAGAGATCTCTAATGTATCGTGTATGTCCATGGACTTGACTGAGTTACTGGTTTATCTGGAAAGCAGTCGAGGAGGTGAGAGGTAAATGCAATGGTTTAAGCCAACCAGAGTCCAACCGTGAAGTAGGGTCAGCCCCTTCCAAGCCACAGGGCTGAGAATGAGAAAGGAGATTTTCTGGAAGAGTCTCAAAGTACTGTTTAAAAGTAACAGTGGCCACTGGCTAGCCAAACAGTGACATGAGTCCACTAAAGGGAATAACATGATAAAACAAGGTTTATGTGAGAGTGGAGACCAGCTTTTCAAGCCACGAAATTGAAGAGGTATAAACCAACTATGGTCAGCCACCTCAGCCACCTCCTCAAACTTAATCTGACCTTGTGTTCACACCTTGCACCTTTTATTTCTGAAAGTCTTAGAAAGGTGTCATCTTGTTTCATGTATACCCACGAGTAAGTTTCCAAACAGAAAGAATTGTTGAGTTTTTATTTGGAAGTCAAGGAATGGAGACACTAGCAGTTTTCAGAAATCATCTCTGTAGGTTCCAAGTTCATTCTGTACAACTTACCAAGGCAGTAGGCATTCAGAATTCATGAGAAAAGTGTGATCAGCCTTGAAAGAAGACTGCCTTTGTGTGTGTGTGTTCCTTTTTTTAAACTGTTGGGCTCAACCCTTTAGCTTCTACAAAAGCAAATTTTGACATTGACTTCAATGGGAAGAAGGAAGCCACATTTTCAATAGAAGGGCTTGCTTTTTTTTTTTTTTTTTTTCTTTTTTTGTCTGGCTCCAGTCTCTGTAGCAGAACCCATTGTGAACTACAAAGCTATCTGTACACAAATTAGTAGCACACCCACCAGGCCTTGCCAGCTGTTTTGCTTTCTTCCATGAAGTCACAAGTGTCGTTGCCACCACAGTTCAATGCCACAGACACAATTGTGAAGTCTTAATGTTTTTATTGCTCAGTTCCGGGGTTGGAGAGAGACAGGTGTCCACCTCTTGGCTTCTGAAAGAGGAGGCGCACGCTGGCTTCCTCTGCACCCCCTCTTACTTCTCTGCCCCCAGGTCAGTGCCTTTGCAAATGAAGGCAGCCCTGGTATGCTGTGAAACAGGCAGGGGAATGGGGAAATCCTTGAATGAGAAAGGCTGGATGCAGAAAAGAGCAAATTCAAAAGAAGACATCTGACAGTGATTGGAGACACGTCCCTTATAAAGTGCATCTAAGCTTGACATGGTTCTTTAACCCTAAGGACTCCTTTCTGTTTGGAAGGCTTTTAACCCACATGAACAGGCTGGCCCACAACTCTTGTTGGGAAGAAAAATGCAAGTTCAAGTTAGAAAGAAAAAAGAGAGCCAAGCAGGTCTTCCGCTCTCAGCTGGTGTTTATTTGTACTAAACTAACAGCTGGACTAAAACCGATTCAGTTAGTACCCCCGCACTTAACTGATGTGCTGCTAAGACGGAAAGTTCCAGGTTTTGTTTTTGTTTTTGTTTGTGTTGTTTCTTGAAGATTTTTCTTTCTTTTCTTTTCTTTTCTCTTTTTGCTATTGGGCTCTCCTGCTTTCTAGACAGGGACAGACAGAGAGAGAAAGGGAAAGTGAGAAATCACTCCCAAGGGGGATGGCCACCACACAATCCCTTTTCCTCCATCCTCTCAGGATTTGAGGCATGCATGGACACACTCCCCGCATAATGTTCAAGTCTCCGGGTCTGAGACTCAAACTGTGAAGTCTTCATTATGGGATCCAGCTGCCTTAACTTCCACACCACCTGCTGGCCTAAAAGGTTTCAGATTTAAAAAAAAAAAAAAAATCGGGGTCAGCAGGTGGCGTGGAGGTTAAAGACTCTAGACTCCCACATGGCCAATTGCAGTTCAAGTCCTGGACCTGGTGACTTGCTTTCTCATTTTTTTTTTTCTCTCTCTCTCCCCCTTTCTGGTCAAATTAAAATAAATACATAAATAAGACTTATTTAATTAAAAAAACTCACCCCATCCCTCTGTGCCATGGCACGCCCTTCTTAAATGCAGCCTTGATGTTTGAAAAAAATTGATACATTTGGAAAGTAAAGGAAAATTAAAAAGGTTAAACTGCTTAGTGCCAAATAAGAAAACCCTAGGAACAGAGGTAGAAAATGGAAACTATAGGAAGCCAGGAGGATGAGATAGGTCTGAAAAGGGACCTTGTATAACCATGTTTTGGTCAGTTCTGATGCACTTGGCATTTAAAGTTAATAGGTACTATTTCTGGTATTAATAACATCAAGGAAATGATTTCCAAATCATTTTCTTCCCTAGCTCCCCCCTCGTTTCTTCTAAAATATCACTTTGTTTAGTAGTTTGAATCATTCCTTATAGTTTTTAAGGCCCTTGAAGTACAAAACAAGTGTAAACAATCCTAATTTATTTTTGTGAAAGCTCACCAAACAATACTGAGAATATTACTCACTTTTGCCTAAAAGAGGAGTATGACCACACTTTGTATCAAATAGCACCGCCTTCATATTATTTTTTAATTTATTTACTTTTTGTTTTGTTTTTAATAGATTTCTTGAGAGTCATTTTTAATATTAAAAACCAAATTTGTGGGACCAGCAGGTGGTGTGGTGGTTAAGGCACAGTTCGAGTACCAAACCTAGCAACTTGCTTTCTCACTTCCCTTTCTATATCTCTCTGGTCAAATTTAAAAAGTAAATAACAACAAATTGAATTAAATAAATAAAATTGGTTAAGTTCATTTATTTCTTCTGTTAGAAACAGACAGACAGGGAGACAAGCACCTCCAATAGGGTCTTCACACCATGATCCACCCCCAGCCCCGACCAGTCCAGCTCACAGCACACATGCGCTGGGAAAGCTCAGGGAGGTCCCAGTATATAAACCTAGCACCTTTCCTATGTGCGTCCAGTTGTGCTACTGCTGCCCAACTCTCTGGCCCCAATACTGATTTTTAAATAGAAGTAATCTGCCCTGAACTATCCTATGACCTAGTGGTTAATGCAACTGGATTCCATGTGTACTATGTAATTCGAATCCCAGACCTGGCAGTTTGAAAAGCATACCAGGTATGTGTACGTACATGCCCAAAACCCCAAAAGGAGGGGAAAATGGAAGAGAAGAGATTGGGGCATGGCTATGGCCTATGGGGAGGATGCTTTCTTACTTCCCTCTCTCCTCCAGTGAATCCATGCACCCTCTGGTGAATTAATCTTTAAAAAAAAAAGTCACCTGTCCACATGAGAGCAGGTCAGGCATAACAGTTCTCAATGAAATCAGCTATTCTTATCTCACTCCTCCCTATTCTCAGTTCCACTTGTTAAAAAAAAAATTATTTCTTTTGGTGGTTTTCATAAACTTTATGCTTATTTCTCACCTTTTTTTATTGCCCAAAGAAACACACACCGGTTATACAGAGCACTAGGTCACACAAAATGGGTTCTGTAATGACAAGACTGTGCTAAGTGGTAAAAAGTATGACACGTGTACTCCAGATCCTCCCTTCACCTGCCAGACTGAAAGGACACAACGGGAACACCCTGCAGGAGTAATAGAAATGCCGTAACTACAGACATGCTGGCCCGCCCAAGCAGAGGGACAGGCTTACTGTGTGCTCCTCTTAGACACACTCTGCCAGCCTTGGGCAGAAGAGGAGCCTCTGCAAAGCCACTTTGCCATTTGCTCCTGGCGCCATGACCAGAGCACATCACTCCTGCCCTCTCCAAGACTTGTGGACCTCAGTACCTGAGACTCTGCCTAAGACTCACTGCCTCTCTCCCAGCCTCAGCACCTGTCCGCGGACCCTTCATGAGACTGCCAAGAATGCATCAGACTAGCTCCCTCCATTTGAGGATAACTGCTTAGGACATCTGGGGACCCACAGCTGGCTCTTTGCCTAGAGTCTGCTCAGGAGGGTCAGCTAGCATGAGCTGACTGACTAGCTTTAGACCTGACTGCTTTGTTATGCTAAACTTTTCACTATGAATAAAGTCTGACACTGTGGAAAGACATGAATATGTCTGGGGTCTTACTCCCTCATTTACAATGAAGGCCAAAAGAGAGGAAGCACTCCCCAGTGGGACGTAATCCCACCACAACCTTTCCCCCATTTCTCCATCCTGTCAGAACGGGGGGCACACGTGTACATGTACCCAGCATGTTTCGCAGCCACTGAGGCCAGACCGGAACTGCAGTCAGCCATGTGGGCTCAGGCTCCTTGTGACCAGTGATTAACCACTGCTCTACGGAACTAGCTCACTTCTCAGTTTTCTAAACTTGAGGCTATGTATCAATTCAAGTAAGAAAAATGATGTCTTAATTTACCTTTGTCTATCCCATCTCTTCTTCCTACTTCTCCTAGTACCTGACAGTTACATGACAATTAGTCTTCTAGTAGTTATCTTTGTAACTATAAATAATATATTTGACTATGATTATAATATAATAAATAATATGCCTGACCCTCTAGTCGTCCTTCTAGAACCCTCCCCCTTTATTATATTATTACTATAGGGCACCAGAGGGAGACAGAGAGAGAGAGAGAGAGAGAGAGGGAAAGTCAGAAAAAGAGCCACCAGGTCTGGGACTCAAACCACTGTTAGTGGTTCCAGCACTTTAACCATCAACCCTGCCGGCTCAAACTTCTCCCTTTACAGCATGAGGACACTGGCTAAATGGGACTTGTCTCCACCTCTTTCTGCCTTCCTGCACCCATCTTCCATCGGACACACTCTCCCTTTATGTCACCAAGACACTTCTTTAACCACATCTGTGCTTTCTCTGGATGAGATTAATTCTAAAAGCTGAAACTCAACACCAAAGTACTCTGTAACAACTCTGTTACTCTTGGTTACCAATAAAGCCAAAGGGATGCCAAAGGTACCTATTCCTTCCCAAGTGGATCTACTTTATCAGGTACCACCTTAGAGATTTAGAGATACAATGATAACAGTGCATTAGCAGCCTACTCATTTCTCTCACCCAAGAAGCTTAAGATATGACCTTTTTGAACCTTGCCTGTTCAGTCATTGCATTTGAATAGATTAGCACCATTTCATCTGTGAAACAAGTTGTTCTTAACATCTTTTCTTGATGCAGAGACTAAAGGCTTGAACTGCAAATGCACAAAACAGTGTGGCCAACAATGGCCCCTTTTTGATTGTTAATGGTTTAAAAGCACCAATGCACTGGGAAGATTTTTCTTAATATAGAAGACTCAAACACAACCCTCTACAATAATAATGGCAGTCTAAATGTGACTCGGATCAATAAGAAAATTAATTTGCTTTTTGAAATATAAACTGAAAAAGTTTATTACAATCAGACATATCTTGAAAATTGATAGAAAACAATCCTCATGTGTTACCTAACATAAGTTTAGTAGTATAGCAGTAGTAAGCTTTTACTAAATAGCTACTAAAATGACCAACAGTCTCAATTTTCTTGAAACTCCCAGTTTTAGCACTCAAAGTCTCACATTCCAAGAAACTCCTCAGTTATGTACCAGTCAAGATGAGTGGTCGCTCTATTTAAAATTACACCGGTAGTAGTAAAATTATTTATCTTCATTATGGCCATGAGTAAATGATTTAGATAGTTTCTTAAAATTTAATCTTTATAATAACCATACAAAGTAGGTATTATCATTCCCATTTTACAAATGAGAGAACTACAGTTTGACAAAGTTAAATAACTTCCTGGAGTTGACACAACTACTAATAAGTGACTGAGTTAAGATTCAAACCCAGGTTATCTGATGTAAGACTTCCTTCTGTATCAAAACAAATTTGGAGTCCTCCATGGCAGCTGAGAACTAGTGCTTTCAGGAAATAAGAGATATGAAGACTTTCTGCTGAGGATTTTGCCCTGGTAAGACTCCTGGAAAAAAACAGAATGGCAAAGAGTTTGCAGATCACCTCCTCCTGTATGCCTCTGAATGCTCAGATTGAACTTCTAGAAATTAGAAAGAAATAAATAGTCCATCAAACGACCAGAAATCACCTGAGAGGCACAAGAAATATGAGAAGCCAAGAAAATACGTCTCCCTCAAGGGAAAAGAATAACTCATCTTTATCTACAGGCAGTACGATGGAACTCACAGAAATGTCTGATAAAGAATTTAGAATGTTCATAGTGACAAAGCTAACAGAGATGGAAGAGAAGAGAGACAGTGAACTCCGGAAGAGGCAAGAGAAAAGAGCCGATGAGTTCCAAGAGGTGAGGAAGTTCTTGTGAGATCTGAAAGAGGAAATATACACCACAAAAAAGAATCAAATGAAACTATTAGAAATGAAGGTTATAATACAGGAAATCAAAACCTCCCCTGAAAGTATTAAAACTAGACAATATCATACAGAAAATTGAATCTCAGATGTAGAAGACAGAATCACTGGATTAGAAAAATCCACCACGAAGACTGAGAAAATAGTGTCCCCGAAATGAGAATAATATATGAGAAATACTGGATATCATCCAAACATCCAGATAATTGGTATCCCAGAAGGTGAAGAGACTAATAAGGGCATTAATAATCTATTCCATGAAATTCTGGAAGAAAACTTTCCAAACCTAGAGAGGCATTCAAAGATCTAGATCCAAGAAATACCTATGACCCAAAATAGAATCAACCCAAGAAGAACTTCTCCAAGACACATTATGGCCAGATTGACCAACGCCACAGACAAAGACATGATACTAAGATTGGCAAGAGAGAAACATCGAGTTACCTATAAAGGATATCCCATCAGGCTAACAGCGGACCTATCATTGGAAACAACCCAAACAAAGAAAGAATGAGAAAATATACTTAAAATTTTGAGTGAAAAACAATTTCAACCAAGAATGCTATACCCAGCAAGATTATACTTCATATGGGAAGAGAATACAAGAACATTCTCAAACAAAATCTGAAGGAATTTACTGACACCGGACCAGTTCTCCAAGAAGTTCTGAAGAGAGCGCTATATCAGGAAAACTAAAGTCAGACACACAGAATTAAGAGTTCTAAAACAACTAAGAAAATGGCCAGCTTAATATGGTAGGGACAATTCCAGGGTTGAATGTTATCTTCCAAAATGTAAATGGAAAGATTGGACCACAACAGAAGATAGATTAAATACATGAGCCTGAACTTGTGAAATAAAAGTTTGTGACTTTTTTTTTTTGAGAGGTTTTTGCTATAGGGCGCATGTGCTTGCCAGACAGACAGAGAGAGACAGAGAGACAGAAAGCAAGAAATCACCCCCCAAGGGTGATGGCCACACCGCAATCCCTTCTCCTCCATTCTCCTCCTGGGATCTTGGGCATGCATGCACACGCGCCTGGCGTGAGTTTTAAGCCACCAGGTCCGGGAGGCGAACCGCCGTTGACTACATGGGAGTCCAGCGACATAGCCATCACGCTAACAGCTGGTCCCAAAAGTTTATGACTTTTGACTAAAGCATTACTGATCTTCTTCTATGCTTTGTTTTCCAGAGTTAAGGATTTTTTTCTTCTCTTGAATTGTCAACAGATCCATGTACCTACTATTTGAACAGAATCCAAACCTATTCCCTGGCTTTAAGTCTTAAGCAAAGTTCTTTTAACACATTGTTTTAGAGGTTTTTGCTATAGGGTGTGTGCACTTGCCAGAAAGAGAGAGACAGAGAGACAGAAAGTGAGAGATCATTCCCCAGTGGGTATGGCCACACCACAATCCCTTCTCCTTCATTCTCCTCTTGGGATTTTGGGCAAACATACTTGTGCATCTAGTGTGAGTTTAAGCCACCGTGTCTGAGACTCAAATCATGGTCAACTACATGGGAGTCTAACAACATAGCCATTACGCCAACTGCTGGTTCCTCTCTTAACATTTTTTAATTTTGATTTATTAAAGTTAAAACTGCCTTTCTTGAAATTAAAAAAATTTTAAAAAGTTTCACTGCAGTTTGGATTAAGGTTGTCAGATAAAACAGGGTGCCTGGCTAAATTTGAATTTCAAATAAGCAATGAACAATTTTTTAACATATAACCCAAATATTGCATGAGACACAAAAATACTAAAAAATTATTCATCGTTAAGCTGAACTCACATGGCACATGCCTGTAGTCCCAGCTTCTTGGGAGGCCGAGGCAAGAGGATCTTGTATATCTTGTGAACATTTTTCAAAATCAAAATGCAGTCATTTGTGTCAACCCTGACTAACCAAGTCAAGAAGGCCATGGAGATGTTTTCTCCTGCTACTACAATGGTTCCCAACCCCTGGGCCGGAGACCAGTGCCAGTTGGTGGCCTCTTGGGAGCAGGGCTGCAGACCAGTTCTGTCCATAGCTTGTTGGGCCACCCCTCCCCAACCCAGACACACAGAGGAGTGTGGGTAGCTGGCAGGTGAGCAAGCAAAACTTCTCTTTGCAGCCACTCTTCATCACTCACATTGCCACCTGGCTCTGCCTCCTGTCAAATCAATGGCAGTATTGGACTAAGATTAAAAAAAAAAAAATGGTAAGTGCTGGCAGGGGTGTGGTGAAAGCAGAACTCTCTTATCCTACTGGTGGGAATGTAAATTGATCCAACCACTACGGAGAACAATTTGGAGATTCCTCAAAAATCTTACAAATAGAACCTCCATATGACCAAACAATCCTACTCCTTGGTATTTACCCAAAGGACAGAAGAATTATTAATTGGCAAAGTACTTGCACATAGATATTTATTGTGGCATTATTCACAATAGCTAAGACATGGAACCAACCCAAATGCCCACAAACAGATGAATGGATTGAAAAACTGTGGCACATAAACTCTATGGAATACTACTCAGTCATAAAAAACAACAAGACTCTGGTTTTCCACAGAAAGTGGATTAATATGGAAGATTTACTGCTGAGGAAGCAAGCCAGGCTACGAAGGAGAGACATCGTATATCCCCATTTAATATATACCGAGTGTCCATACTCTATGACCGAAACTGGATGACTAAAGGATATAGAAACACAGTAAATGGTTGTGAATACCAGATATAGTGTGGGAAGAGCATGTTTGAAGGAATGCAGTCTGAGGAGGAACATTAAGGAGAAAAATGGAGAGGCAAAGCATTAATGGGACAAAAAATGGGGTATTATTGGTTGAAGATAACTTTATAGTATTATCAAGTGGACTAGGGAGAAATGTAAACATGTTGGAATATTCACTTTGCAAACTAAATGACCTGATTGAATGTATAAAAGAACTTGAAATAAAATAACATAAACACACACACACACAAAATGGCCAGAGGTTTGTAAGACCTTAGTGAGCATGTTTGGGGTCACAGAATTATGCTCATCCAGGCTGCATGCCAATTGTTGGCCTTAACCCTGACCTAAATAAACTACTTTTGTTTTACATGTTTTGACTCAGTTACCTTCTCTTTTTAGGTTGACAACATGAAATTCAAATTTCACTGGATATCTTTTTTTTTTTTTTTTTTTTTTAGGAGTTTTTTTTATCGCCCGCGCGGGTTTTTGCTATAGGGCACGTGCGCTCGCCAGACAGACAGAGAGAAAGAAAGCGAGAAATCACCCCCCATGGGAGACGGCCATGTTGCAATCCCTTCTCCTCCATTCTCCTCTCGGGACCTTGGGCACGCACGCACATGTGCCCGGCGTGAGTTTTAAGTCACCGGTTCCAGGACGTGAACCACGGTCGACTACATGGGAGTCCAACGACATAGCAATTACACTAACTGCTGGTCCCTGGATATTTTTACTTGCTCAATCTGCCCTAATTTGGAAAACTCACCTTCTTCCAATGAAAAGACATATTTTATCATTGCTTTACGTGACCAAATTATTCATGGATTGGTGAGTTCTACAGAAATCCGAATTTCAAATTAAAGAAAGTGAAATAAATTAGAGCAAAAATGAGTCTAATTTCTTTGTTGCTTTATTTGAGAGATCCAGTTGGCCTAAAAACCCTTTTTCTGGGATAATCTCCTAATTATGTTATATTTGAGTATGAAAGTGAAATGGAAGTAGCAGACATTTACTCATTCATTTATTCATTATGGACTGAGGGCCTACTATGTGCCAGACACTATTCAAGGTATTGTGCTACAGACAAACAAATCAAGCCACCAGCAGCTTACATTCTCTGGGGCAAAATGGACAATAAATAAGTAAACTAGCAGGTAACATAAGGGGGCTTCAAAAAGTTTGTGGAAAATAGGATTAAAGTACAAGTCTATTTTGGTGCAAACATTTTTAAAGCCATGCAGTTTTTTTCATAATATTCATTTGCAAAAACTATTTATTTATTTATTTATTTATTTATTTATTTTAGGTTTTTGCCATAGGGCACTTGTACTCACTGGAGAGAGTCTGAGAGAGGGAAAGTGAGAAATCACCCTAGCAGGTGTGACTATACCACAATCCCTTCATTCTCCTCCTGGGGTTTTAGACATGCTTGTGCAGGCACCCAGTGTGATTTTCAAGATGCCGTGTGTGAATTTAGCATCTTAACAACTATGCCACTGGCTGGGCCCTGAACTTTTTAATTTTTTATTTATGTATCTAATTTTAGCTTTCTTGTAATGTGCATGTGCTCACCAGAGAGGAAGACACAGAGAGAGAGAGAAAGAGGTAGAGAGAAAAATTACCGCCCAGGAGGATGACCACACCACAATGCCTTTTCCTCCATTCTCATCACAGGATTTTGGGCACCAATATACATGTGCCTGGCATGATTTTCAAGTCACCAGGTCCAGTCAACTGCACAGTTGACCATGTACCATCCAGCTGCCTTAAGCACACTGCCACCTACTGGTCCCTTCATGAACTTTGTGAATATTCCTTACATGCTTTCTGGTAGTAGTAAAAACTATGAATGAAAATATAGCAGGGAAAGGGTACAACACAAAGAGAGATGTTATTTGAGACAGGCATAATTAAGTATTTAGTGAGGAGAAAAATCCTCAGCGAAGTAAGGGGGCAATGCCATACGTACACTGTATCTTCAAGGAAAGAGTAGGAAAAGAACACAGCCAATGAAAAGGCCCAGAGATGGGAATGTGCTTGGCATGGAAGAGTCCAAGTGCAAAAACTGTAGACTACTGAGTAAATTGTGGAGTCTGAGGCAATCAGGCCAGAGAGAAAGAGGCAGGGGGTTCACCCCATAGAACCAGTTGGCCATGTCAGAACCTTAGATTTTATTCTTAGTGTGATGGGGAACCACTGAAGAATCGAGAGCAGGGCAGTAAATGATGTGATTTATGCTCCAAAGGCTTATTCTAAGGGCTATAAAAACAGACCCTGTTGCAAAAGTTGGGGAGAAAGCTGATAGTGACTGGGATTGACATGGAAGCAGTGGAGAAGGGGAGTGTTGCTACATTTGAGATATATTCCAATGGAGAAGTCCAGGCAAATGTGACATTTAAGATGGCTCAGGTGATTTAATTGTCTCCAAGATTAAGGAACATCACTACTTTAAACCATGATCAGCAATTTACACGGTTATTTCAGTGCTTCTCAGCCTAGGTTGCATTCTGTTACCACTCGCGGGTCTTAAAAAAAAAAAATGTTAACGGGCCCAGCCTGGTGACGTAGTCAATAGCAAACTGAACACAGTGTTGGGAACCACACGGCCAACTGCAGGTTCAGATCTCTGTGTCAACTTGAAAACATAGAGGGCATGGGCACATGTCCCAAGATTCTGACAAGCTGGAGGAATAGGGATGCACCCTATAGCAAAAACCTCTCCAAAAAAAAAGAAAGAAAGAAAGAAAGAAAGAGAAAAAAAAGAAAATAACCAAAATAATACAAAAATGTTCTCTTAGGGGACAGCAGATGGCATGGAGGTTAAGGAGTTGGATCCCACATGACCAACTGTGTGGTTCAAGAGTCTGACTTGGTGGTGGCATAGCAGTAAGACAATTGGATTCACATGGGAAACATACTGAGTTCATGGTCCAAGACCTCCCTGAGCATGCACACACATACATGTGCCAGTGATCAGGACTGGCTGAGATGGAGGTGGGTCACGAAAGAAGATCTTGGGATGAGACTTGTCCAGGGAGCTTCTCTCTCTCTCTTTAATCTCTCTCTCTTTTACTCTCTTACATGCACATACACAACTCTCTATGATGAATAAATAAATTTTTAAAAATACTTATTCATGGGTCCCACCCTCCAAGATTCCAGAAATGCTGACTGTGCAACAGGATTGAAAAAATCTCCTTCAGTATTTCTTCTGTAGAGCAAAGCTAAAAATTTCTCATCTATGGGACCAGCAGATGGTGTAGTAGTTACATCACTGGACTCCCACATGGTTGACTACAGTTCAAGTTCCAGATCCGGAGGCATGAAACTCATACCAGGCATGTGGGCATGCATGCCCAAATCCCAAGAGGAGAATGGAGGAGAAGGGATTGCAACATGGCTATCCCCCCCTCAAGAGGTCATTTCTCACTTTCTGTCTCTCTGTCTCTCTGCCAAGTGCACTCATCTTATAACAACAACAACAACAACAAATATATATATATACACACACACACACACACACACACACACATATATGTATACATATATATAATTTCTAATTTAGAGACTATCAGGAACCCTGGTAGATGAGGCAGATAGCATTTCAGTCCAGGAGATGGGAAAGGAACAGGGGGAGACAGAATGAGGTCTAAGAGTGCATTGGCAATGCTTTGCTTTTAAAACAAGTTCTATTGAGAAGACCTTTAGATGACCGTAAACATGTATGGTTCCCAGTGCCACTGATGCAGAATGGCAGGACAGATGTCTGCCTTAATGCATACTTTGAGGCTGTTTTCTGCTTCCCTCCCTGCATACTCTCCAAAGCAGAACTGGTCATTGACAACTGTTTCTTTGTTCTGAAACCAAGTCCCAAAGCCTGCCATGGTTGTGGTTATGATGGTGACCTGACTTTTACTTTTGTTGATTGTTGGTAACTGTAGAGGGCATATGTACTCGATAGAGAGAGCTAGAGAGACAGAGTCAGTGAAACAGAAGGAGAGGGAGAAGGAGAAAGCACTCCGCATCCCGGCCAGGCACAGTCGCATTACAGTCTCTTTCCCATTGCTCCATCCTGACACAATTTTGGACACATATGCATGCACACACAGCATGTTTTTCAATCTTCCAGGGCCAGGACTCAAACTGTGGCCTGCCATATGGAACCTGAGTCCCTTAACCATTAGGCTACAAGACCACATGACCTGACTTTGCGTTGTCACCTCCATCACCACTTTTACCTAGGCCAACTCTATTCCCAAGGGGCAGCAAGACCTTGGAGATAGTGGGATAAGTTTGGCGGTGACCAGACAGTGATTCTCTTTTGTTCCCTTTCTGGAAAGGCATCTGGCAACCATTTCTATGTTCTCAGGAACAGCCCTAAAAAAGCATATACACACATGCAAAAAAAAAAAAAAATCAAAGTAATAATCAATGTCACTTAGTGAATTAGTGATGGAGACAGGAACAGAATCCAGACTGTAACTTGGAGATCCCCTGCTTTTAAGTCTAAACGTCTCTTTTCATTTTAATCCAGCTGTGCTGCGTTAATAAGGCTTTGACGAGATCCAGCTCTGTATTTTGTAGAGCTAACATATTTGATATTTACCTCAGCTATTTGTTGTCTGTTTAATAAGTTTTGTTTGTCATCCAGATGCACGTTATTTGGCATGTATAATCACATACAATTGTTTACGCCATTTACCGTTTGCTTTCAAGTCTTGCCAAGAAGGACTTGGTGTAAACTAGCTGTCTGCAGCAGCCAGGCTAAGTTAAGCCTTTAAAAGGCTCTAATTGGGCCTATATAAATAAACACAATGATATGGAAAATAAGTTCATATACATTTATTATACTGCTGGCCGACTGGCAAATATGCAGACCTCCTCTCCTGTGGAAGAGACAGGATTAAATCTTAGGACAGTCCAGTTCTATTTAAGTGTTAATTTAGAGTCCAATTCAGCTCCCTCGACCACCACAAACACACACACACATAGGCGCGCGCGCACACACACACACACACACACACGAAAAAATCTGTTCAGTGGCAATAAATTTCAATCATGTGGTTAGCAAAGCTTCACTCTGGCTTTTATTTTCAGAGAAAATGATCAGCAAAGCAAATTACATATCTGCTCATTAGAAGGCCAATGGGCAGGTCACCATGACAAGGGGACTGCAGATGGTTTGATCATCTTTTAAACTAATAAAGGAGATCAGCAAAAATCCACCTACTAATGGATTTGACATATGAAAGGAAGCAGAGCATAAGAGAAACTTCTTTCTAAAAATGTTCACCACGATCCCTCATTGTAAAATAATTCAGTGTTTATCTCTTTCTACTGGGAATTGTGAGGTTCTTTGTGTATGAGAACAATGCAGTATAATGTAGGGATTTTAGGACTGACTTAGAATTAATATTAACAATTGCTTGGGTGAAAAAAAAATACTGTGGTGTGAGCTTCTAAGATGCTGCATTCCACAGGCTGGGACTACAGGGAGGCCCAGGTTTAATTCCAGTTCCAACCTAAGGGGCAGGCATGGTGGTGTGCAGCTACAATTCTAGCAACTTGAGAGGCTGAGCCAGGAGGATCACAAAGTTAAGGCTGGCCTGGGCAACATAGTAAGACCCATGCCAGGCATGGTGACACCTATCTGTAGGCACAGCTGGGAGGCTGAGGCAGAAAGCTTATGACACAGCAAGATGGTCTTTTTTTTTTTTTTTTTTTTGAGTGAGCTTTTTGCTATAACATGCGCTCACCAGAGAGACAGAAAGTGGGAAATCACTCCCAAGGGAATGGTCATATCACAATCCCTTATTTTCCATTTTCCTCTTGGGCACACGTGTACTTGGCATGCACTCAAACTGTGGTTGACCACATGGGAGTCCAGCTACATAACCACTACACCACCTGCCGGCCCCAAGACTGTCTTTAAAAAGGCAAACAAGAAAAGGTGAATTATACATTCATTTCTGCAATGGATGTTAATTGAACAGTCACTGTGCACTTGTCCTTCTGCTCAATGTCCCAAGCCAAGGTAGGAGATTTGCAATGATAGAAAAGGCCTTGTCTTTGTTCTTGCAAGAAATTTAGAATGTTTTATCTTCATTATGCCTTTGTTCACACTGACTCCTCCAGTAAAAAGCTCTCCACTGCCTCCCTCAGAAAAAGACACACAACTTTTAAAACCCTTTTTAATCACTCTCTCTACCTCAACCCATATTTGTGGCTAATTCCTTCTGCTTTGACTTCCATGTACCTAGATGTAAACCTGCTCGTTCCATAGTAACTTAGGGCAGATTCTTCTGATCTCTATGTCCTACACTCAGCAAGATACGTTTACAATACATATCTGTTGGATCCATGAATGAATGAATGAATGAATGAACAATACTTCTTTGGAAAGTGAAAAGTTATTTTAATACCCTGCTGGAATGCTTGAATTTACTTTCTCTGAAATGGTACCAGAATGGTATTTAAACTAACCCAGGTTGTTTAATTAATACCAGAAAGGTCTGTATTGGCTAAAAGCTTGTGCGATCATTTCTGTTTCATGTAGCAAATTTCATTTAAAGTGCCTTTTTAAAAAATTATTGTTGACTTTGGATTGTATGTGATGAAGGTATTGTGGTTATGATTAAAAGGGGGAGTCCTTGTATGTTAGAAATGCATACTGAAATATTTAGAGATGAAATTGGATGATGTTTGGAATTTGCTTCAAAATAACCAGGCAGAGTTAGGGTTTAGGAATGTAGAAACAAGACTAGCCATGAGCTGTTGAAGCTGGGTGATGAATACAAGAGGTTCATTAAACTATTCCCTCTGCCTTTGCATATGTTTACAAATCTCCATAATAATACTTCAAAAGCATCTATTTACATTTACAGAAGAGGAGAATCTGGTGCAAGAGTCACAACTGAACCATAAATATAAAACCATACATTGAGTTTCGCCTGCTGCACTGTTTTTCAGACTAAGTAAAAGTAACAAAAAACAATGGAACCAGCAGGTGGTGTGGTGGTTAAGGCACTGATTCCCACAGGGCTGACCACAGTTTGAGTCCTGGACTCAGGTGGCTTGAGGATCATGTAGGGCGTGTGTGCCCAAAATCACAATGGGAGGGAGGATGAATTTCACTTTCCCTCTGTCTCTCTCCAGCCAGCACATGTACCCTATGGCAAAAACCTAAGAAGGAAGGAGAGAAAAAAGTAACCAAAAATAAGCACTTGCCCCATTTCTGACAACTCTACTTCTTAGCCCTTAGGAATTGTTTATTATCTCCCTGGTGATCAATATTCATTTTCCAGGATTGCAACTTGACCACTTTCTATTATAAATACATTCTCTGTAGCTGTTTCTGACTGACTCAGAAGACTGAAGTGGACAACGGAAAAAAAAAAATCAGACCCTGACACCAGGGTCTCACTCCAGAAATATCTCAACAGCAGTACTGAGCAATGTTGAGCCGTCTCCAACTAGGATGTGTAAATAAATATATTTTTAAAAATCTCCTAGTTCTCCCTTTCCCATTATTGTATTTTATTCTGGAAATTTTCATGAGTCTTCATGACTCTTGGGTAGGGTTGCTGGGTAAACAACAAACCACCAACTAAATTAAGTGTCAGAAAAACAACAAATACTTTTTTTTAGTATAAATAAGCCTCAAATACTGCATGGGACATGATTATTTTTAATTGCTAAATGTGGCATCCCTTTTCTTGGTACTTATAATTCCAACAAGTCAATTAGTAGTTAATAAATTACAGGACTACTTGCCATAGTTAGTTGATTTAATCATCTTGAAAAGCCTTAATTCTGCTCTGTTCTTCACCAGACCATTGAACTTAAAAAGGCTTAACTTTACTCAAAGAAAATATATTAAACTCTGATTAGGATATCTATATTTTCAAATCTAATATTTTTAGTAATTTTAAGCAAAATTACACACACATTGTCAAAATATGATCATGTGACCATGAGTTAGATAAAGGTTTTTTAGATACAGGCCACAAAGTATGATTCATAAAAGAAAAAAAAAAGTTAACAAGTTGAACTTTACCAAAATTAAGAACTTAGTTTTCCTCCCTTTTTTCTTAGGCACATGTGAGAGAGACAGACCACCAGAGACAGACAGAAAGCACCCCCTGACAGGACACAGTCATGCTGTATTCATTTTTTCCATCATATTTACATCATATCAGGATTTGGGACAAGCATGTACACATACCCTGTGTGTCTCCCAAAATGCCAGGGCCGGGACTTGAACAGCACTTGGCCACATGGGATCTAGCTCTTAAAACACAGAGCTTAACCACTGCACTATGGGGCCGACCCAAGAATGTATGCTTTTTGAAAAACATTTTAAAATAATGAAAAGACAAGTCCCACATTGTTGAAATGTTTCCAGAGTTTATATGTGATAAAGGACTTACATAAAGAATATACAAAGAATTGTCAAAACTCAGTAGTAAGAAAATCTAATAAAAAAATGGGCAAAAGTTTTCAAGAGATTTGCCACTAAAAATGATGTAAGCTCAAGTGAAGATGCTAGATTTCACTAGTTATTAGGGACATGCAAATTAAAATCACAAGACAATGTCATTACCTATTTATTAAAATGGCTAAAATTCTGGACCAGCCAGTAGTGTGGTGGTTAAGGCAGCTGTATCTCACATGGCAGATTGCATAGTAGAAGTCCTGGACCCAGAAGCTTGAAAAACACTGGATGTATGTGTGTACATACCCAAAATCTCAAGAGGAGGGAGAAATGGAGGAAATGGAGAAGGAATTGCAACATGGCAGTTCTTTATGGAGGGGTATTTTCTTTCTTTCTTTTTTTCTCCCACTTTCTCTCTAATGAGTGAGAATTTTCTTTACAAATGATCAACATTTTAAAAACTGACCACATGAAATGTTGACAAAGATTTAGAGGGAATAGAACTTCTATACCTTATTGGTGGACATTTAAAATCATACAACCTTGGAGCTGGCAGATGGTGTGGTGTTTAAGGCACTGGGCTGCCAAGAGGCTGAGCACAGTTTGAGTCCCAGATCTGGCAGCTTGAAAATCATGCTGGGCTTGTGTGCATGCATGCCCAAAATCCCAAGAGGAAAAGAGAAGAGACAAAGAAGGGACTGCAGCATGGCCATCCCCTCTGGGTGTTGATTTCTCACTTTCTCTATCTCTCTCTGCCAAGCACATGTGCCCTATGGCAAAAGCCTTAAATTAAAAATAAGTAAATAAATAAATAAAAATGAAAGAGTTCACTTTAAAATAAATAAATAAAATGGTACAATCCCTTTGGAAAAGAGTTTGGCAGTTCTTTAAGTAGTTAAACATATAACTCAGTAATCTTATTCCTAGGGATTTAGCCAAGAGGGATGAAAGCATACGTCTACACAGATACTTGAACATAACATTTTTCACAGTTTTGTTAGTAATACCCAAATGAGAAATAATCCAAATGTCCATCAAGAGCTGACTGAGTAAAAAAGTTGTGGAATAGCCACATGATGGAATTCTGCTTAGCAGTAAAAGGAATGACTAGTAGTGCAACATGGAGAGATCTCGAAATATTTATGCTATCAAAAAAGGCAACTGAGGCAGCAGGTGGCATGGAAGTTAAGGGGACTGGCTCTGCAGTTTCAGTCATAGACCCAGGGGCCTGAAAAACACACTGGGCATGCCTAAGATCCTGAGAGGAGACTGGAGAGGAAGGGATTGTGGCATGACCATCCCCCTTGGGGATTATTTCTCATTTTCCCTCATTCTCTGTCTCTGTCTAGGAAGGCAAACCACAAAAGAGTACATATTTCAGGATGCCATTTACATGAAATTTTAGAAAATGTACACTGATCTAGAACAACAGAAAAAATTAGTAGTTTTCTAGATGGGGGAAGGTATAAGAGAGAGGTTAGCAAAGGACAAGAAATAACTTTCTGGAGTGATAATAGGATGTCATGATATGTATGTATATGATATCAAAAATATAAAATTTCAGGACTCTTTCTCATTCCGGACTGTGTCATGTTTGCTTGTTGGTCTCTGAGGCCTGAAAGTTGACAACTTCTTTGCGTCCAGGAGGCTGCTTACTCCCAGTGACTCGGCAGCCATCACCACACCAGAAAATGAATATATTGAATTATGTCGAAAACACTATGGATACCATTTGTATTACCATGAGAAAAAGAGAAAGAAGGAAAGTTGGGAGGCTCATGAATGTTCAAAGAAAGCAAAAAAAAGATGATTGGTCTGAAGGCTAGGCTCTATCATAAACATTTCCATGCTGTTTATACTAGGCTCTATCATAAACAGTGCCATGCTGATTAAGAAATGAAATGAAAAAGACTATCAAGATCCATGAAAGAGGAACACCGAACCAAAGAAAGAGAAAAAGACTCCACGAGGAGCAGCACCTACCTGTTGGACAGAGAAGGACAGTCCCAAGCTAAAGTATTTTCCAATATGATTAAACAAAAATGGAAAGAGAAAGTGGGAAAATGGGAAGTCCCTCTACCCAAAGTTTGAGCCCAGGGAGAATCAGAAATATTAAAAGTTATTCCAACAGGAAAGAGAAAGAAGAAGGCATGGAAGAGGATGGTTACAAAAGTCTGCTTTGTTGGAGATGGCTTTACTAGCAAACCACCTAAATATTAAAGATTCATTAGGCCAAAACATGAAAGTGGCCTGGTTTTACAAATAAAGAAAATACATAAAATTTCACAATTTAAATATGTACAGTTTATTGTATGTCAATTATACCTTGATAAAGCTTTTGAACAACTAAATAGTGGCTCATAAATATGATGTTACGTGGGTGGAGGGGAAAGAAAGAGATTACACCTCTTAGGCAACTTCACAGTGAAGGGAGGTAGATTGTTTTTGTAACTACTAGAAGGATGATTGCATTGTCAAAATAATAAAATGCCAAAATAAAATTTTCATGGCAAGAGCCATGCAAATTGAGGAATGTTTGTTCCTGATTTATTTGGTCTACAACAATGAAAAGTTGCAATTTTTTAAATAAAAGATAGAAATATAAAGCTGTGAGCTTTTTGTGGTTTTGGTTTATGTTGACAATCTTGCTGCGTAACTAACCCCAGTTCTACCATTCCTTATATTGATTTGCTGGTTCATGTTGTCACTACACAGGTTTTCATCACTCGGTGCAAATGCATTCAATTTTTTTCCAGTCGCTTTGAAGTTTGAACTATGATTGGTTGTGGTTTCTTTCTTGGAAGTATCATCAGTTGAACATGATGTCAACATAAAATTCTTTCTTATAGAATATCATGCCTCTACCTCTCAAGTATTATCATGAATTGTCCTGTCTCTCTTCTTTCCTTTTTCCCTATTATCACCTCTTGACTCCAGTGGCTTAGAATTTCTAGAAGAGGTTGGGTAGACTGATTTGGGACTATTGATTTTGTGTTCTTTGTCCCACCACACTTTCATATCACATCATGCCTTTGTTGTGACTCCATAATGTGTCCTCATGCTTGTTGCAGTATAGCTATATTCCAGAAAAGTCTTTTTTCTTTAAAGAATTTTTAAATTTAACTTTACTTATTATTATTTTCCACTTTGATCAGAGAGAGACAGAGAAAGAGACAGAGAGAAAGTGAGAAAGCAAGCCACCAGGTCCGGGACTCAAACCACAGTTGACCACGTGGGAGTTCAGTGCCTTTAACCACCACGCCACCTGCCAGCCCCCAGAAAAGTCTTTTCTGTGTGATTGCAAGTGGTCTAGAGCCTCATGGGTTACTAAACCTTCCAAAAACTCCTACAATTGGGAATTTGGGGCAGTTTGACATGACAACAGTTTCCCTAAACGTATGTGTCCCTTAAAACCTGTCTTAAATCCTGAGAATTCTGATGGGTTAAACCCTTTGACTTGCATGTCACCTTCTTTGAATCTTAGTATCTCAGTACAAAGGCAATGATGACAACGTATGTGCTAAGATGTTCTAGAGGTTGGTGTGCTCATACATAGGTAGGATTATATGAATGCTCTTCTAGTGAAGGCTCCAGGGCTTATTTTAACAAAGTTCAGAAATCAGTAGAAATCCGGGATTGAATAGTCAAAGTGTCTTCAATCAGTTGTGAAGAAAATCTTACTTCTTTCTGAAAGTTGGCATGGCTCACTCCAAGTTGTCTGGCATTCTCTTAGAATAGTTAAAGCCACTCTCACTGTGTCTCAAAAAGTGAAGTAGATTGTATCATTGAACTCACCCATTTTTTAAAATGTATGCTTCTTTTAAAGTTAGAGTTCATGTTCAAAATAAAATTTGAGGTATAGCATCCACTCATCATAAGTTTGCTAACATTATAACCTTTTTAATCTGAAAATGTGAAATGAAAGGTGTTGAAATTATTTATGACTGTAGCTAGAGATTTGGAAAGCTTTATTTCATATCTTGATAAATCACCCAAAACACTGAACAGCATTTTCAACTAAGATAGAACTGGAATTAATAAGGTACTGTCATCCAAAAGTGTGTATTATTAATTCTTAATGGTGTGGCATTATTTCCCCCAATGGAGACATTTAATATCCTGGGTAAGGGTGAAGAATAATATATTAGAAAGTAAATGCTATTGCTCTATCATATTCCTAGATAGGGCCACCTATATACAAAATTGTCATCTTTCTCTTTCACCATTATTTCTAGTTCCCTCTTTGGAGTCATTACCATCTCTTCAAGGTAATGGGCCAAACAGGTGCCATAAAGTGGCTCCTTTGTACCTACTGGTACACAGCCATGTACTCATTAAATGCTTGTTAAATTGATCTGATAATAAGGGATTTTTTGGAGACTCTGCAACCTCTATTAAGAGAAACAGTAGAGTGCATTGGTTAAGAGATTACCAAACAAGTGGGTCTGCTGCCCTATCTCCTGAGTGCCGATCAGAGAGGCACCAGGTCTGGAAGCAGTCTCGTTGCATACATAGCTAGCCAGCAAGAGGATAGGTGCACTCTCGAATCTGTCTCCCAGAATAGAAAAGAGGGTGTCTTTTATAGTTTGAGATGTAGTGAGGGGGCATGGGTGATGTTTGCAAGTCCTGGATTGGTTGGTACCAGTAGAGTAAGATTGTTTTCTAGTCCCAGATGGGTTGGTACTAGTTCTGGCATTGCAGGCACCTTAGTACAGACTGCAACAATTTAGGGCACCCACCACTTCAGATCTCATTCACCAAGAACAGGTTCTATTCTTTTCAATCTGTGGCAACCAGCATTTTCATTCTCCACCTTGATGCTGGATCTAACTTTAGGTAACTCAGCACTTCCCAGCTCAGGAAATATGCAAATAAGCTTACATAACAGTATAAGGGATCCTCCCCTTCTCTCCCCAGGCCAGCTCTAGCTAGTTACTTTTTTAGTTTGGATTCCTCCAAAATCAGACTCTAATATCAGAACTTAGGTTTAAGTAACTTACATATAAGTAGATCCCAGGAAGCATTAAGGGACAGCTAGGGATATGAGATAAGGAAGTGAGAAAAGGAAAAGGTAAATTAATAATCAGGTTACCTGCATGGACAACTGAGACTCCATTCTCCTAGAGACCCTCTGAGAGATTTTTTTTTGGAAGATAACCTCTGAGTCATCTGAGTAAGGGGAAAAGAAGGTGGGCTTTCTAGTTCTCATCTCCTGCCCTCATTGGCTATGTCATTTCTGAGGTTAAATGGAGGAGTCCGACCCGGTAGGGCCCCAGGATCTGTCTTGAGCTTTTAACCTCTACCTCTTAGGTCGGGACAGCACATTGGCAAGGCTGCTGCTGTGTACCCCCCGACCTAGGAATAAGACTTAGGTCGAATTAGCATGTCAGCAAGGCTGCTTGCTATTTCCTCTAGAAAACTGTGGTAGTCTTACTGGGAAGCGACCCCCCTCTGACACCCCAGTATATGACTATAAAAGAATTACATAGCTCTCTTATACATTTTGAGTATATGATAAAATTTTCCAGGAAGTCCCCCGACTGCTCCCCTTTGCTCTGACCACCTCCTGTTAATTACAATGCTTTACTCCGGACAATCACAATAGAGGGGGTGATGAAGTCACATCTAGGCAGAGATTTTCTTGACCTTTGGAAGGCCCTTTAAGATACATTTAACATAAGCTTGAGAATAATCTTTTACAGTTGAAAAGGCTGTCCCCGCCCTTACCTAGTAAACAGTAAGTTTTACCCCTTTAAGATATATTAGGGTTCCTTGAATTAAGTTTTAGATCCCTATACAATTATATAAGTTCCATTCTTTATTAAGATCCATAAGAACTAATATCTATACTTGAGATTTTCTTTTCTCAGCACCATTCCCGGTAATCATAAGATGGCTGCTGCGCCGCATCAGCTGATAATTATCTCTGCTTGCTGGAACCACTTTCCTGAAACTTCATTCCATAAAGACCCACCTACATCAAAGGAACAATTGTGGAACTGCACTAGACCCACACTTAATCCAACCCTGAATAGAATCTATGTTCCCTATTGTTAAAATTTTATGAGCTGATAATTGAAACACGTAGCCTCTCTTCCATTTACTTGCATGTAACACATTTTCAATAAAAACACACGATGATTTCTAGCAGGGGTCATTCTTCAGAGAGTGATCTCTGAGGGGTGTCCGACTCAGGATGTGCATGAAAAGGCACTGAGACCTTTGTCTTCTGTTCACCTGCACCGCCTCTAACGAGTCAACCCACCCCAGCTGAGGCTGGATCCCTGCAGTTAAATCCCTGAGCACAGGTCAAACAGATGTCAGTGGTAAGAGAAGGTCCTTCTGCAGAGATACACAAGCTGCATGTGGGCATGCAAGTAGAGCATCTGCAGGTGACTTCCTGGGTGGGACAAGGGTGTCTGGGTGTGGAATAACTGCATCTGCCCCAAGGACTCTGACTAGAGTCAGCAGGCCTTGGTTCAAATCCTCATTCTGAAATTTAATAGCTACTTGGTCTCATAGGGGTTCATCTCTTTTAGTCCACTATTGCATTGCTCACAGAAATATCTGAGACTGGGCCATTTATAAAGAACAGAGGGTTAGGGCCAGCCAATGGGATGGTGATTAAAGCAGCTGGATCCCACATGGCCAATTGTGCAGTTCGAGTCCCAGATCCAATGGCTTCAAAAACACTCCAGGTTCATGAGCATGTGTGCCCCAGATTCCAAGAACAGAATGGAGGACAAAGGATTGTGGTGTGGTCATCCCCCCCTTGAGGAGGGTGATTTCTCTCTCTCCCCAGCACACATGCACTAAATAAAACAAAAGAATAGTGGCTTATTTGACTTACGATTTTGGTGGCTCGAAAGTTCAAAGGTAAATGTTGGCATCACAACATGCCTGATAGAAGCAGAGAGGATGGGGAGCTTGTGCAGGCAAAGAAAAAGACTTTGGTTAAGAGGTTACTAAGTGGATCTGCTGCCCTATCTCCCAATGGCCAACCATTGAAGCAATCACCAAGGCAGCCATCTTCCTTCCTTTTAGATCATCCATTCTCATGTGAACTAATCCCTTTTCATGAGAGCTAGAGCTCACTGAGTGTCATGAGAAATCTTTAATCCATTCATGAGAGCGATGGTTCCACGAGCCAATCACTACGCACTAGGTTTCAGCTCTTTAAAGTTCTCACTACCTCCCAATGTCATTACGCTTGGGACCAAATTTCAAAACATGAACCTTTGGAGGACAAACCATCATCCAAACTACTACATTCTCTAAGCCTTGCTCTCTTCTTCTGAAAGAATAATAAATAATAGCATATATTCACTGGCTGCTCTGGATCTAGGGATTTTGGGAAGGATGAGCTGAAGGGCTTGTCCAGAAGCAGCATTCCCACAATAAGCACACTATCGTTTTGTCTCATAAGAATGTATGATTATTTGGAGTGACTGATGGAGATCACAGGGATACTGAGCTCCCAAGCTATGTCCGCAATGTCGTCATTGTACCTACCTTATCAAACTGCTGTATAAGGTAGTTCTTTATAATTTATATTTTAAAAATGCCTATAATTTATAAAGAAAAAAATGCCTGTAAGGGAAATCTGATAGCCTCACACCCCTGCTTAAAACCCATTGCTCTGAGGAAAAAAGCCAACATCTTTTAAAATTATTATTATTTTTAAAGAGCTTTTTGCTAAAGGGACGTGTGCTCACTGGAGAGACAGAAAGCAAGAAATCACTCCCCAGGGGGGATGGCCACACCACAATCCCCTCTCCTCCATCCTCCTCTTGGGATTTTGGGCATGCATGCACATACACCCAGTGAGAGTCTCAAGCCTCTAGGTCTGGGACTCTAACTGTGGTCAACTATGTGGGAGTCCAGCACTTTAATCATGACACCACCTACTGGCCCCAAGACCAACATCTTTCTTTTTCTTTTTTTTTTTTTTTTTGAGAGGTTTTTTGCTATAGGGTGCCTGCACTCGCCAGAAAGACAGAGAGAGACAGAGAGACAGAAAGTGAGAAATCACCCCCCAGGGGAGATGGCCATGCTGCAATCCTTTCTTTTCCATTCTCCTTTTGGAATCTTAGGCATGCACGCACATGGTGCTCAGCGTGAGTTTAAACCACCGGGTCTGGGACTTGAACTGTGGCCAAGCATATGGGAGTCCAGAGACATAGCCATTACACCAACTGCTGGTCCCAGACCAACATCTTTAACACAAGTTATAAATCTCTAGGAAGCCTGGCCCATCCCTGGTGCTCAAATTTTCTTCCCTACTTTGTTTCTCCTCTCTTCTGCAAATTCCTCATAATCTGTCTGCCACATGATCTTTGCACATGCTGTCTCTCCTGGAGTCTCCTCAGCCCTCATTTCCACAGGTTAACCTGACCTTCCACCATGGGGGTCACCCCTCTGAATCACAATATTCCCA
>NW_006209153.1:127219-172079 GCF_000334495.1 Tupaia belangeri chinensis | reverse complement strand
TCCCCCTGCTTGGGCCTGCTATATTCCACCCACTACCACTCCCACACTCCCATCACCCATTATCCTCCCTGGATGGAAAGGAGACTGCTTTCCCAGTGCCTTACATTTCAGCTTTCCAGCACAAGAGCCATTCCTAGGCTAGAAAGTGAAAGTTTAGAACACAGAGATTTCTTGGGATAGGAAAAAAAAAAAAAAAGATAATTCCTTATTCACTTCTGCGATGTTAAGAACAAACCACTAAGTAACATCCTGCCATAAGTATCGCACCAACAACTGGTTCCTGGAGCTGACAGTGGTGCCCTGGTAAAACACCACGCTCTGCAAGGCTGACCCACGTGGGAAGTGCCTGATACTGGGCCAGCAGGTGCTCATGATCCAGGGTTGGCTGGGGCTGGGGTGGAGCACACTGTCATGATTCTGTTGGAGATCCTACTCCTCTGTCTCTATCTCCGTCACTGATGGAAGAAATAAATAAATAAACATTTTTTAGAGCTTTTTGCTATAAGGCACATACACTCACCAGAGAGACAGAGAGACAGAAAGCAAGAAGATGCTCCCCTCAGGGGGCATGGCCACATGGCAATCTCCCTCCTCCATTCTCCTCTCAGGATTTTGGGCGCACAGGCACACATCCCCGGTGTGAGTTTCAAGCAGCTGGGTCCAGGACGTGCAGTGTGGTCGGCCATGAGGGAGGCCAGGGATATAACCATTACACCATCTTCTGGTCCCAATAAACCTTTCCTAAAAAGAGAAAAAAGAGTTGGCTCCATAATTGTATCTTTATCCATTCATTATTAACACAGGAAAACATTGTTCGAAGCTTGAAATTCCTCTTATACATGTATTATCTTTACAAGATATTACTGTAGTTCCTTTCCATGAAGAACATCACCAGCACTGACTGCCTCTTCAGGGTACATTTTAATCATCGAAATGAGTTCGTAATGTTTACTCTCCTTTTATTTTATCCAGAAGAAAACACATGGTCTCTGAACAAAAACTAAAAAGGCTGATGGAAAACAGGAGACAATACGAGGAACACACTAATAGCTTTTTCTGTGTCCAAAAGAATTTCCCAACAGCCTCTACAGTGTGACTTCACAGTGAGCCCTCCTGGTCTCTGAAACTCAGCTGGCCAGGACCAGCAGGTGGTGTAGTGCTTCCGTCACTGCACTCCCACATGGGTGACCGCAGTTCAAGTCCTGGACTCAGTGGCTTGAAAATCATGCTGGGCATGTATGCGTGATTGCCCAAGATCCCAGGAGGAGAATGGAGGAGAAAGGTTTGCTGTGTGGCCATCTTCCATCCTGCCCCCACCCCCAGGTGATTTCTCACTTTCCCTCTCCTTGTCTGCCCCTGCCCCCACCAAGTGCACTCACCCTAAGGCAAAAACCTCTTAGAAAAGCAAATAAACAAAAACTCAGCAGGCAATAATAAACTGTATGATTTTTAAAAATATGTAAATAGTGGTGATCCAAATATTGAAGAACGCTTTTGCTATCCCACATCCAACTTTACCATAGGGCTCCTTCCTCTCAAAAGCCTAAATAAACATGAATATAGAAAGAGAGTGATTCTTCTCAACTGATTCTATGCTTTCAGTACTTGAGAATAAAACGTGTTTTCCCTTCAAATTAGGTTTTAAAGACTTAAAAGTAACTGCAACTCATGAGAAATAACATAAAAAGAGTCCAGACTCTGTCATCTTGATGGATCCTCATGAAGTAATTAATCACATTAGTTTTCTGGCAACAGGACTATAATAGGGCTCAGTGCAAGAAACCTTACTGATTTTGCTATAGTTGTTTGCATGTGAAATGCCACAACTATCTACACTCAAGGAATCTGCAGGCATTTAACTTGGGATCTCATCTGGAAATCTGCAGATTTGAATTAAGCTTTTCCAGGGATGCAAAAGAGGGAAGAAGGTAGCAAGGCTGTCGCACCGTTAATTTTTATCTTTGTCTCTCTGTAAACCAGCATTCTCAAATTGCTTTGTGATATGCCACCAACTACCCAGAAATTTTGCACGACTAGCATGGGAATTCGTTTCATCTGCTAGATAGAATATTTTCACACTGCTGGTAGTAACTTATTAGACTTGGGAATTTCCTTTCCCTCAACCCTCCTCCAGAGGATACTCAGCAGCTAAATTCTTGTCATATGACCTGCCTTCTGGCCAGAGCTGATGGGATTGGGGTGGACACCAACCTTAAGTGGACTTAACATATTTCTTCTTAGCGATTTGGAGCTGGAATGAAGAGATTTGGCACTCAGCCAGCTGTGGAGACACAAGCAGTAGGGTGCTGCTGTGTGATGCAGAAGCCAGAAGACCCAGGATTGGATCCTGGACATGCTGTGTGTGGTGGTGTGTGCCTGTGATCCTGGCTGACCGGGCTGACTTGGAGACTGAGAAAGGAGGAGAGTGCACAGTGAGGACCTGTCTAGGTAACTCTCTAGCTCTTGCTCATGATATAGACTGTTTTTAAACGTTATTTTACTTAATTTTATTTATCCATTTATTTACTTATATTAATTTGATCTGAGAAGGACAGGGAGAGAGAGAGAGAAACTGAGAAAGCAAGCCGCCAAGTTTGGGACTCGAATCGCGATCAGCCATGTTGGGAGTCCAACGCCCTCAACCACAATGCCACCTTCTGGCCCCTGTGAAATTACTTTTTTAAAAAGGAGATCTGGGGACCAGCAGTTAGCTTAATGGCTATGTCGCTGGACTCCCATGTAGTCGACTGCGGTTCGAGTCCCAGACCCGGTGGCTTAAACTCACGCCGGGTGCGTGTGCATACGTGCCCAAGATCCCAAGAGAATGGAGGAGAAGGGATTGTGGCGTGGCCATCCCCTCTGGGGGGTGATTTCTCGTTTTCTGTCTCTCTGTCTCTCTCTGTCTGTCTGACGAGTGCACGCGCCCTATAGCAAAAACCTCTCCAAAAAAAACAAAAAACAAAAAACAAAAAAACAAACAAAAAAAGGAGATCTGGTATCTCTTAGAAGGAGATATAAACTTTGGTATTCTATGATGACCATCTTTGCCCATTGCATGTGTACAGATTCAGAGAAAGTTGATCTAGAAGGAAAAAGTGATGCAGAAATAGCTGATAACAAAAGGGAAGGGATTGAAAGACAGAGTTCTGCAGGCTTTCCATGATTCCTGTGACCTACTCCCAGTCTTGCCATTGGGTTCTCTGAGTCACCATAGTGTTTTTTCATCTTTTTTTTTTTTTTGGAGAGGTTTTTGCTATAGGGCGCGTGCGCTCACCAGAAAGACAGAGAGAGACAGAGAGACAGAAAGTGAGAAAGCACTCCCCAGGGGGGATGGCCATGCCACAATCCCTGATCCTCCATTCTCCTCTCAGGATCTTGGGCACGCATGCACATGCCCCTGGCATGAGTTTAAGCCACTGGGTCTGGGACTCGAACCACGGTCGACTACATGGGAGTCCAGCGACATAGCCATTACGCTAACTGCTGGTCCCATCCTAGGCTTTTCTTTATGCTGACTTTGGTAGTTTAAGGAGTACTCATCAGGCACTGTGTCAAAAGTCACTCAGATGAGATCTATCTGGTATTTGTCTCATGACTAGATGGGGTTAAGGGTTTGGAAAGGTGAAGCCCACAAAGATGCCATTTTCATCACATCATACCAAGGGTACGTACCATTAACATGAGTTACCTGTTGATGGTAACTTTGATCACCTTGCTAAAGTGGGATTGGCAGAATTATCCAATGTAAATTATTTTTATTTCCTCCTTTCCATACTGTATTCTTGGAAGGGGAGTTACAGTCCACACTTAAGGAGTTAGGAGTTAACGATCTACCTCGTGAGGGTTGAGTATGTACGTAAGTTCTCTGGAATTCTTCCACACCACGGATTTGTCTACTCTTCCCTCCCTGTTTATTTCAATCGTTTGCTTATTTCAGTTTGGATTACCATCAAAAACTACTTGGTGTATTCTGTTGCTCTGCTTTGGCCACTAGGAGCCCTTGTGGATGGGTCCTTGTCCTTCAGCACGGCCCCACCATTGCGAGTTGTTGCTATCGCTCAAGCACGTCCCTGCTTTCTGAAGCTACGAGATAAGCATCTTGTAGCATTGTCTTATATGTTTTCTGGCCCAGTTGTGGCCCTTTCTCCAAGAAGCCCTGATTCCTTTTATTGGAGAACAGTATTAAAAAATAAGACCAGGATGGTAGTGTGCTCATTGCCTCTAGACCGTCTCAGCTGACAAGCAAAGAAATGTGCATGTTATATACACATTTAACATACACATGTTGGAAACACTCACATCTACAATTATTTCTATATAAACCACCCATAGGCATATCAAGTCAAACATGAGCTCACAGTAATGTCTCCAATTCTAATCTATCACTGCATGGATCATTCCCATCTTTCCCTTGTTTGTTTATTTATTTATTTATTTACTTACTTACTTATTTATTTATTAATGTTTTTTTTTGTTTGTTTGTTTTTTTCTGGAGAGATTTTTGCTATAGGGTGCATGCGCTCGCCAGACAGACAGAGAGAGACAGAGAGACAGAAAGCGAGAAATCACCCCCCAGGGGGGATGATCACGCCGCAATCTCTTCTCCTCCATTCTCCTCTCAGGATCTTGGGCACGCACGCACACACTAACTGCTGGTTCCTGAGTCACCATAGTGTTTTAATAATAAGTTCCCATTTTTAACTTGCACGATACTTAAAACCAGATGTCACACATATGAGCATTCAGCCAGTGGCAAGTTTTTATCAGGAGACAAGAGATTAGTATTTATTGATCATTCATCAGTGTATGAAAATGTTCGTATTTTAAGTAGGTATTAAAATTAGAATTTTTAAAACGTTGTTATTGGCAGTGATGGAATTAGAAAACTTCAGGGATTTTTGAAAGATCTCAGTCACTTTGAATCCCACTCCCTAAGAGTAATGTCTCTTCAGGATGGGACAAATGAGTGTTTGCAAACGCTTGCGGAAATGGTGGACACATAGACTCCAGTTCTGCCTGCTTCCAATGCTGTTGCTGGTGGTCAGTGCAACACACTTTGTTCCTTTTTCTTTTCTTTCTTTCTTTCTATCTTTTTCTTTTCTCTTCTCTTCTTTTTTCTTTTTTTTCTTTGCTATGTGGTGCTTGTGCTTCTGGAGACAGAGAGGGAGAGAGAGAGAGAAAAAAAAAAAAGTGAGAAATTATCACCCGGAGGGGAGATTACCATGCCATAGTCCTTTTCTTCTCCACTTTTCCCTCAGGATTTTGGGCATGCATACCCAGTATGTTTTTCAAGTCCCTAGGATTGGGACTCAACTGACATTGTCAACCATGTGGGATCCAGCTGCCTTAACTACCATGTCACCTGCTGGCCCAAGAGCAATATACTTTCATCTGCATAAGCATGACAGGTGGGGAGGAATCCTTCTACAAAATGAATGCCTGGGTGGCTGGGACTTAGCTCTTGTGAGAGCACCCACCAAAGAGGGCTTCGTTGGGGTTTTCCCAGAGCTGCACCACTTGGCTTGTGCCTGAGTGGAATACTACACTGCATTGTATTGGCTCAATGTCTGGGTGTAGGTAGAATATGTTCCCCATGGGAAATGTTTGTCATTTCATGTGCCTACTTTTCTGCCTCTCCAGATACAGGAATAAAAATTATATAAGATTTTCCTCCCAGAAACTTGAAAATACTTCTTTCCTTCTCCTGTTCTTTCAATCAATCAATAAATTCATACTGAGCACCTTTAAGAGGCCAGTCAGTGCTGGGTTTTGAAACAGGTTCATGTTATCACCTCTTTCCTGAGCATAAATGAGTAATTTCATCATGAAGATCCCTTTCTTTCTAGGAACCATCATATTTCATCCTCTTTGGCAACAATACCTTGATTTCACCTTGTGCTTCTTATTCGTTAGTTTTAGGTAAAAAGGGCATCGCTTGTAGTCTCAGTGTCCTTAGAAATGATCCTGCCCCTTTGAGTCAAGGATTTCCTCCCCGTTTACTTCTGGCATCAGCAACCAGCACTGTCTACAGCAATAGACCTGTAGCCCAAGCTGCCATATACAAAATCTACCGTAATCTCTCCAACCCATATTGATCAAGTCACTGAGCTCACGTGTAGCTTACAACTGCAAACCAATCATCAGCTCACTTTCATTTACCACCCATCTTACTCTAGTAATATTTTTCTCTGTGGCCAGCAAGTGATGTGGTGGTTAGGGTGCTGGACTCCCCCAGGGTCGACTGTGGTTCAAGTTCCAGACCTGCTAGCTTACTTTATCACTCTCCCTCCCCACCCCCCCGTCTTTCTCTGGTAAGCACACATGCTCTATAGCAAAATTGAAAATCATAATCCTAAATAAAATTAAATAAGTAATTCATCAGGAAAATATTTTTTCTTTTCTTTTCTTTTCTTTTTTTTTTTTGAGAAGTTTTTGCTATAGAGCATGTGCGCTTGCCAAAAAGACAGAGACAGACAGAGAGACAGAAAGCAAATCACTCCCCAGGGAGGATGGCCATGTCACAAAACCTTCTCCTCCATTCTCTTCTCGGGATGTTGGGCACACATGCACACATGCCCGGCATGAGTTTAAGCCACTGGGTCTGGGACTCGAACCGCAGTAGACTACACGGGAGTCCAGTGACATAGCCATTATGCTAACTACTGGTCCTGGTATACATATGATTTATGTATATGTTTGTGAGCTACAGAATGATCTTTAAGGCATGCATATAGTATATAATAATAAAATCAAAGATATACCCATATTCATCTTCTTCAGTATTGAACTGCATTATGTTGTGCACATTGTTAATACTTCTACTAGTTTTTAAACATACATTAAATTATACACACACACACACTCCCTTTGGTGTGATGTATGGGCACACTATGGTGTCATTAAATAGGCTGGAAACATGGCAGACACACTTTAAACCAATTCCCTCATTTAAAGGAAATTTTGCTAAGAGCCTAAAGGCTTATTTAACTATATTTCGTGTCTTGGGGAGTTAGAAGAGTAGAGATTTGAAGTTTTCAAATCCCCCCCCACCACCAAAACAATTCAATAACATCCCTTCATTATTCAAATGAGGAGTAATGCAGGCTCAGAGAAGCTTAGAGAGTTGTGGGGCCATGCAGGTAGTGGCAGTCAGGAACCATAACGGCTTTTTTTTTTTTTTTTTTGGAAAGATTTTCGCTATAGGGCGCGTGCACTTGCCAGACAGACAGGGAGAGACATAGAGACAGAAAGTGAGAAATCACCCCCCAGGGGGCATGGCCACGCTGCAATCCCTTCTCCTCCATTCTCTCGGGATCTTGGGCATGCACGCACATGCGCCCGGTGTGAGTTTTAAGCCACCGGGTACGAGACGTGAACCGTGGTCGACTACGTGGGAGTCCAGCGACATAGCCATTACGCTAACTGCTGGTTCCCACAGCTTCTCCCTTTGATGGTAGAGATTGAGTGACTCACACTCAGAAATCCTGGGGCCTCAATAACCAGGCAAGGTGCAACTGCATCCTCTACTGAACAAAAATAGCCTTTTTTTTTCTTCTCCTCATAGGGTGCTTGTACTTGTCTGGGAGAGACTGAGAGAGGCAAAGAGAATAAAAGTGAGAAATCGTCCCCAGTGGGGACAGCCATGCTGCGATCCCTTCTCCATTTCCTTCAGTACTTTAGGCACGCACACACATATGCCTGGTGTAATTTTCAAGCCTCGGGCTGGGAAACTGCAGTCAGCTACACAGGAGTCGAACACCTTAATCACCATGCACCTGCTGGCCCCTTTTTTTTGCTTTTTAAATTTTATTTATATAGTTCATGAGTGTGTGAGAGAGAGACAGAGATACAGTAACCCCCAAAATATTTTAATGCCACAATCTGCTCCCAGCCTCAGCCAGCCTGAGTCATGGACACATGTGTTTCCAGTGTAGTCAGGGGGCTCAATGGTTATGAACTGGTAACCTTCCCAGGCAGGTCAGCCTTGTAGAGCATCGTGTTTTACTGCTGCTCCATCGTCCAAACCCTTTCTGTGAACTCTTTACAGTTCAACCTAAAACAGTGAGACTGGTATATCAAAAATTGGATTGGCATTTGACCTGTGCAGAAAGGGATACGTGAAAACAGTTTATGCCCATTTGCAGTGGAGCAGACCATGGAGAGGGGTTTGCTTAGACAATTTGAAAGAGAAAGACAGTAGCAGAAACAAAAGCAAGAACAGGAGGCACGTCGGAAGCTTCTATGATTGGTATTATTTCAGCATGGATCCAAGGCTCGGCATGGAAAAGGGAAAAGAGAAAAATCTGCACAAAATTTGCTGAAATTTTCTTACTCCTTTTCAAACAGCAGTCAAGCAACAACAGAATAATCACACATATCAACCACAAAAATCCCCTACTAACAGGGGCTAGAACCAGAAGCAGTATTGTTCGGATCCTAAGTCTAGGGGAAGAAATCAGGGACTGGGTCAGCAGCATGACACCTTCAGCACCTACTCAGGCTCCCTCATGCCTTCTCTCCCTTTCTCCTTTCTCCGTTGGTTGATTTTTCACCTTCATGTTTATCTCCTGTGGCCACGAAATGGCTCTCAGGTTCTCTAAGTGTGTTTTTCCACCATGCTGACAACACAAGCAGTAAAGAAAGGGACAGAACTATGACAGTCAGCTCTCCTTTTTTTAGAGACAGATTTTTGCCTTAGGGTGTGTGTACTCTCTGGAAAAAGAGAAACAGACAGAGAGATAGAAAGTAAGAAATCACTACCCTGGGGTGATGGTCACACCGCAATCCCTCCTCCATTCTCCTCTTGGAATTTTGGGAATGCACGTACACACGCCCAGTGTGTTTCAAAGCCTCCAGGTCCAGGAATCGAACTGGGGTTGGTCATGTGGGAGTCCCATGCCTTAAGTACTACACCAACTGCTGGCCCAATAGCTCTCCTTTTATGAAGAGGAAAGATTAGTCCTGAGGCCCTTAGCAGCCTTCCCCTTCCACCTAATTGGCCAACTGTGCCACATGATTAACCTTAGTTGTAAGGAAAGTGGGGGCCACGAATATGAGGTGGAGGAGATTACATAACTTGCTTAGATTTGCAACCATTCATTCACTGTGGCTGAAGGAGGGGCTTCCCTCCTCCTAGGTCACTGGATTTCTCTTCCACAAAATCAGCATTCTGTTAGTAAGGAAGTGGGTAAAATAGGAAGGACATATGAAGATAATGTTAAAAGAGATTTCCTATACAAAATTTAAAAATAAAGCCTAGAGAACTAAGAGAAAGAAGGGGTGGTAACCAATGTGCTTACTCCTACTGACTACTTGACTGACTTTACTAGACATTCTTGCCATCTCCCTTAGGCTGATCACAAATCCTATTGAATGAACTACCATTACTGCCAATAAGTTGCTTTGGACAGCTTCTGCTAATGAACTTTCACCCAATTCTGTCCATTCCTCTCACCCCCATAAGACTATCGTCTATTACCTTTGTCCAGTGTAAACTCTTTCAGAAAAACTTACATGGGGGCCAGCAGGTGGTGTGGTGATTAAAGGGCACTAGATTCCCACCTGGTTGACAGTGGTTTGAGTCCCAGACCTGGCAGCCTGCTCTCTCTCTCTCTCTCTCTCTCTCTCTCTCTCGCTCTGTCCCTCTCTGGTCAAATTAAAATAAATAAATAAATAAATAAATAAATAAAGTTAAACAAAAGAATTTAAAAAAAGAAAAGTAAAGAAAAACTTACATGTATTGTAACTCTCTAACTAGTATGAAAGACCTTAGCTTTTTCCAGGTTAGTGGCCATGTCATTCCATCTGCCCATGTTACTGATGGGTTCAATTCCTTTTTCTTTATGATTGTGAGTTTGTGGTTAACTGTTTTCATTCTACAAACACAAGTGAAGTTACACATTGTGATGACTTTACTTTAGTAAGAAACTGAATTTAGGGAACCAGCAGTTAGCGTAATGGCTATGTCGCTGGATTCCCACGTAGTCGACCACAGTTTGCGTCCGGGACCCCGTGGCTTAAAACTCACGCCGGGCGCATGTACGTGCGTGCCCAAGATCCCGAGAGGAGAATGGAGGAGAAGGGATTACGGCGTGACCATCCCCCCTGGGGGGTGATTTCTCGCTTTCTGTCTCTATGTCTCTCTGTCTGGCGAGCGCATGTGCCCTATAGTGAAAATCTCCCCCCCACCCCCAAAAAAAGAAACTGAATTTAGGGACCAGCAGATGGCATAGTGCCTTATGTCACTGGACTCCCATATGGCCAACTACAGTTTGACTCCTGGAGCCAGTTGCTTGAAAATTACGCTGGGTGTGTGTGCATGTGTGCCCAAGATCTCAAAAGTAGAGGGGAGGAGAAGGGATTGTGGTGTGGCCATTACTCCTGGGGAGTGACTTCTCACTTTCTCTCTCACTGTGTCTGTCTTTCTCTCTCTCTCTCCTTGGCAAATACACAGAGATAGAGACAGGGTAAGGCAAAAATCCCTTTAAAAAAGAAAAGAAAGGAAAGAAACTGAATTCAGAAGTAAATGACTTCAGGGGAACCAGCAGTTAGTATAATGGCTATGTCGCTGGACTCCTAAGTAGTCGACCGCAGTTCACGTCCTGGACCCAATGGCTTAAAACTCATGCCGGGCGTGTGTGCGTGTGTGCCCAGGATCCCGAGAGGAGGATGGAGGAGAAGGGATTACGGCGTGACCATCCCCCCTGGGGGGTGATTTCTCGCTTTCTGTCTCTATGTCTCTCTCTGTCTGGCGAGCGCACACGCCCTATAGTGAAACCCTCTAAAAAAAAAAAAAAACTAAATGACTTCAGACAACATATTGTACAGAACTCCATTTTCTGGCTTCATAGTTTGGGTTTACTGAAGTAAGACTTCACTTTCTCAAAGAGGATCTTTCTTCATGCTGTTAGGGTGTACCTAAACTCTGCAAGTGCTTTCTTACTGTATTTTTCTTTTGACATTTCCTCTTTATTTAAGTTAGGCTTCAATTTGGTGGAAGAAACAGACTCAAACAAAGTGACTTATATTAAAAATTGATTTTTTTCCTGATTAAACTGTAGAGGTAGATAGCTCTAAACTGTTATGGTGGATCTGTCCAAAAAGTCCTCAAGAGACCCAGATGCCAGTGTTGTTGTTTTCCCATAAGTTTCTGACAGCTGAATTGTGATCCAAGATGGCTACTGTGGAAGACATTTGCATTTCACATGAAGGAAGATGAAAAGACAACATTGTGTCTCATCTGTATTTAAAGGATGGTTGCCACAACTTTATACTTTCTCCATTAGACAGTGCTTAGTCACAGGGCCATAGTTAGCTGCAAGGGAGGCTGAAAAAAATAGTCTTTCTTCTGGGTAGCCATCTGCCTAGCTAACATATGGATATTCTATTTCCTAAAATGTGAGGATTCTATTACTCTGTTGAAAAGAGACTACTGAGGGACAGTCAGGAGTCTGTCATTCTTGCAGAGGTGCCTAGAGACTGCTCTTAGCCCACTGAATCAAGTCTTCAGTTCTCTGGAAATTGAATCCAGCGCACTAAATCTAAGTGGGGATACGAACAGATTTTTATGGAGTTCATAGCAGCAGAGGGAAAAATAGTCATGAATAAAAACCATATCCAAAATCAGGCTATACATATTTAAATTATGCCAGACCTTAGGGAAATATCTTTGCCTGTGGCATAAGTAACTACTCATATGAGTTTTAGAACTAAAAGGCCATCAAAAGATTTTCAGGATTCATTAAATAAATTTAAGACATTGACTCTTGTCATTTGAACTCTGTGAGGTATTATTGATTTTGTATATCTGAACATAAACATTTAAATCAAGAGTGTACTTACTGTCAAGGATTTTCATCAATACAGGTATTTTCTGGAGCAAATTTTATTATGCAAATGTAGTGCCATGATCAATTTTATATTACAGTTAAACTATTTCTCATTTTTCCCTCTTTATTAAAATTACCTTCGGGGCCAGCAGGTGGTATGGTGGTTAAGGGCGCTGGACTCCAATATGCTGACTATGGTTTGAATCCCGGACCTGGTGGCTTGCTTTCTCTCTCTCTCTCTCTCTCTCTCTCTCTCTTACTCTATCCTTCTCTGGTCAAATTAAAAATAAATGAATAAATAAACAAATAAAGTTGAATAAAATAATTCTTTAAAACAATTACTTTCACTGATATATTCCAGTTCTTCTTTTTTAAGTTTATGTCTTCAATGAGCAAGAGAAATAGAAAGATAAATAAACAGATATTTATATAGATAGAAGCAACCCCCAATAGGGGCCCAATGCTGTGATACATCCTAGCTGCAGCCAGTGTGGATCAGGAGTATGCAAATGCTTGTTGTAATCAAGATCTCTGCACATAAACCTGGAACATTTCTAGTGGGTCAGCTTCTCAGAATGTTGTGTTACACTGCTGTAGCACCATCAGGTACCTAGTTCCAGTTCTTTACATATAAATTTTATATCAGGGACCAGCAGTTAGTGTAATGGCTATGTCGCTGGACTCCCATGTAGTCAACCACGGTTCGAGTCCTGGACCCGGTGGCTTAAAACTCACACCGGGCACGTGTGTGTGCATGCCCAAGATCCCCAGAGGAGAATGGAGGAGAAGGGATTGCGGCGTGGCCATCCCCCCTGGGAGGTGATTTCTCGCTTTCTGTCTCTCTGTCTCTCTCTGTCTGTCTGGCAAGTGCATGCACCCTATGGCAAAAACCTCTCAAAAAAACCCTTTATATCAGAATTATGATTTAGTATTTTTTTTCATGATAAATTATAGCCATGTGTATTCCTAAACTGAGCTTTCTTTCATGGTTAATTAACCAAGACCAATTTTTTTCTGCTCAGACTTTGTAGGTCTAAATTGTATAAAGAAGATTTGATTTTTAAAATCAATTTTTGGGGACCAGCAGGTGGTGTGGTGGTTTAAGATGCTGGACACTCCCATATGGCTGACCACGGTTCAAGCCCTGGACCTAGCAGTTTGCTTTCTCACTTTCCCTCTCTCTCTGGTCAAATTAAAATAAAATGAATGAATAAATAAAATTAAATAAAATAACTCTTTAAAAAATAAATTTTCAATAAATATTTTACCATATCTATTTTTCTCAAGTTTTCCATTTTTCAATCTTATTAATCAGCAGTTTTCAGTTAGTTTTTAATTTATTATAAAACTGCATCCAGTTTAGCTACTGTTAATTTCCTCTTGTATTCATTATTTGCATCAAGTATAGTTTTTCCTGTCAATCTAGTCACACTATCATTAGCATTCCCAAACCTCCCCACATCTTAAGGAACTATTTTGGTAAGTACAATGGCTTTATAAAACAGAATTTTACAAATGGAACAGATCTTAAAAATCATCTCGTTTTGGACCAGCAGATAGTGTGGTGGTTAAGACACTGGACTTCCACATGGTCAACCCTGGTTGGAGTCCTGGACCTAGTGGTTTGAAAAATCATACCAGGCACATGTGCGTGCATGCCCAAAATTCTCCAAGAGGGGAATGGAGGAGAAGGGATTGAGGCATGGCCTTCACTTCTGGGGATTATTTCTCACTTTCCCTCTATCTGTCACTCTCTGGTGAGTGCACAAGCCCCCTATGGCAAAAACTTTAAAAAAAAAAAATCATCTAGTTCAGGGTTGGCCCTGTAGCTCAGTGGTTAAGTGATGAAAACAGGATCATAGTAGCTGACTATTGTTCAAATCCTGGCCCTGGTGGCTTAAAAAACAGGCTGGATGCATGTGCATGTGTGCCCAAGATCCTTATGGGAGGGGAGAATGGAGGAAAAAGGATTGTGGTGTGACCACATTTTATGAAGGGATGGTGCTTTCTCTTTCTCTCTGGCTAGTATGCATACCCACTAGCAATTAAAACAAAATCATCCAGCTCAAACCTCTTAGAGAAAACTGAGGTTCAGAGAGGTCAAGGGAGTTTCTTCAAGAAAGATGGAGAGCAAAGGCAAGGGTTAGTAAGGATGTTGGTGATAGGTATATGTGATAAATAATGAATTTGGGATGAGTGAGAGGGACAAGTTTGCAATGATCCTGAGACTTCAGCTTGGGTGAATGGGTACTAAACTAAAACAGAATACAGAGTAGGTCAGGTGTAAGGTTAGCAATAGAGGATGAGTTCAGTCTTCCAAATATCAACTGGATATCTAAATGAAATTTGGGTATTTAAATTAGAAAATTTTAAATTAAGAGACAGACTTGAGTTATCAGGCTACAGGTCATCACACAAGAATAGACAAAGTTACCACCCCTGGAAAATTATCCACCAAGGAGGCAGAATTGAGCCTGTGGTCTTCATTTGACCAGCAGATGTGTGTGTTTTTTTGTTGTTGTTGTTGTTTTGTCCAAAACAAGTTTAACAAATTGAGAAATGTGAAAGATTTCATGGAAATGTCTATATATTGAATTGTCTTCAAAAATGAGAGGATTTGGGGGCCAGCCGGTTGCATGGTAGCTAAGGCACTGGATGCCCACATGGCCAACTGTGGTTCAAATCCTGGACTTGATGGCTTGGAAATCACACCAGATGTATGTGTGTGCATGCCCAAAATTCCAAGAGGAGAATGGAAAAGAAATTGTACTGGGGCTATCCCCCAGGGAGTGATTTCTCACAAGCACATATGTCCTATGCCAAAAGGCTAAAGTAAATACATACATACATACATAAGTAAATAAGAGAGAGAGAGAAGAGAAGATGTGGAATCACTGGACTGGTATTCATGGATGAAAGTATCAACTTGAGCTGAGTAGGGACTTCATAGTCTATCCACAGGCTTCGTTCCTTTGTGTAAACTGTGTGGCTGCTAATGATTTTGGGGTTTGTAGCCTCTGATGTGGCATACGAAGACCAAAGGGGAAAGAGTTAAGGAAAATGGAAGGAAAGAAAATCCCCACATTGAAAGTTGAGGGATTAGGTCAGGGAGGTAAGAGAAAAACCTAGAGGGCTTAGTAACAAAGCAGCAAAGAAATCAGGGCTGAAAGGAGGAGAGACGAATATTGTTTTAACTGTACTACCCAGTTATTGGCTGAGCCCCCAAATTTTGGAGTCATTTCTGACTACTTTCTTTCCCTTATAATCCTTATCTAATTCATCTCTGAGCCTGTCACATCTACTTCCAAATTACTTCTTACATTTGTTGTTTTCTTTTCATCATTTCTTACCTGATCATTGCTGAAGCAACTCTTCTCTCCATACTCTTTCTCACCTCCCAAGAGTTCATTGTATACACAACAGCCAGCAGGATGATCTTATAGAATCACATCTTGTCATTCACATGTTTGAAACTCTTCATTGCCTTCCTATTACTTTTGAAATAAAAACCATGCTCCTTACAATGACCTAGAAAAGCTCTGCAAGATCAGTACTCTTCTGCTCTTGTTGACCTCTCCCTCTGTTCTTCCCCTAGCCTGCTATTTCACATTCTCAAGAGCATCACAGGGAACCAGCAGTTAGCGTCATGGCTATGTCGCTGGACTCCCATGTAGTCGACCGCGGTTCGTGTCCCGGACCCGGTGGCTTAAAACTCACTCTGGGCGCGTGTGCGTGCGTGCCCAAGATCCCAAGAGGAGAATGGAGGAGAAGGGATCACGGCGTGACCATCCCCCTTGGGAGGTGATTTCTCGCTTTCTGTCTCTATGTCTCTCTCTGTCTGGCGAGCGCACGCGCCCTACAGTGAAAATCTCTCAAAAAAAAAAAAAAAAAAAAAAAAAAAAGAGCATCACATTCTGTCCCTTCCTTACAGCGTTTGCACATGTACCTGAAGATCCTCCTCTCAGCTGTTCTTCCTCCAGATCTTCAGGGCTGGCTTCTTCTCATCTCAGAGAGCCTCTTCAGGGGGCACTTCCCTGACACCGCTAACTCCATCTACCTTTAGTTTTTCAGCCACTTACTCTTTTCCTTGCACACACTCACTCCTCTGAATGTATAAGATGGGAATCTTCAAAAGTACAGGGAAAATACTTATGAAAAGAACCATGCGTGGATTTCAAATTTTATAAACTTCTTCCACGAACTTTTTAAAGTCCTCACATATATATTTATTGAGCTTATTCAATGTTCCCTTTCTAGCTGAGAACAACAGTCTGCCTTGTTCACCTCTGTATCCCTAGATTCTGTAACAGTGTCTGCCTGGCACGTGCATAGTAGGACCCTAATTAATTGTGGTAGAACGAATGTGTGTAAACAGCCATATGCAGCATAAGTGGATCAGACTAAGGGCTTAACAGATATTTCAATAATATTTTCTTCTTAAGGGCCGAAGAGATTTAGCGTTAGGAATACATAGCTGGGCATCGGAGCAACCCTTCGCACCTCAATCCAAACCAACCTGTGCAGTCGGTCCTACACGCGCGGTAGCCCCGCGCCTGCGCAGATCTCTTCTCGCCGGCCCAGCCGAGGTCTTCTCAGCCCGGCGGATCTAAGAGGCGGGCCAGGCCGACTGCGGCTCCGGGCGCCCGTGGATGACGTCAGCCGGCGTGTGCCCGGGTAGCCCGTAGTAACCTGGAGTCTGCGGAAGTGGAGACCGGCTGCTGAGTCCGGTAACCTGTGCGCGCGGTGCTGGGTCGCTGCTTTCCTCTCCTCCCGCACTGGGGCGGCGGGGACAGCAGCGTCCTGTTTTGCAACCACAGAGTCCACCTCTTACCCTCACGTCGCTCGTGAGCCGGGACCCTATTCCCTTTGAGTTCTCCCAGATACCTGGAGCTGAAACCTGTCCTGGGGACTGGGCGGATTGTCTGCTTATCACCTCCTCTCCGGGGGACCTTCCTCAGCCTGCCTTTGCCGCCGCCTTCTCACTCCAGGCCCTCCTCACCCAGCCCTCTCCGCTCCTAGCCCCACCGGGCGCATCTGCAGTTGCTTAAGCAGGCAAACGGTGTCTGATTCCGTGTGTGGCCACTTGCAGTGAAACCCTTCCACCTGCTTTCTCCACCCTCCAATCCTACTGATAGCACCAAGTTTTGATGTCCCTAAACCACGTTCGTCCTGGCATTTGGAGTTTTGCTAATTAATGCACGTATGGGGGGAGGTGTGTGATCATAAATGATCCACATGGAAATCAAGTCACCTGTTGAGATGCGTGAAACAGTTGATAGCATTTCATTAAAATGCTTCTGGACCCTGGATTTGTTTGTTTTTTAAGCAATGTTGACAATTACTCGTGCAAAAGTAGCCCTCAAAATAAATAACAGAACCCTCTAAGAATGTTTAGCTCACTGAGAAAGTAACTGCAGGATTTATATTGTTTACAAAGGAATAATGTGGATGATTACAAAAAGAGCCAGAATAGATGCTGGGTATATGGGATAAGAAGGATTCTGAAATCTGTGATTTTATTGATGGTTTTGTATTTTTCTTATGCTTTTAATACATTCCATTTTTGAATGGAGTATATTGTACCTCATACATTTTTGGAAAGTTTATCAATGACTGGGTAATTGGTAAGATGAGGTTTTTATCAAGATTTGGGGTCAGAGTAGAATAAGATTAGGAAATAATAGTTGCTCATTGTCAGTCTTCTACTATATCTCAGGGACAGTGTTCAGCATGTGCATATGCTTTCTCTTTAGTTCATATGACAATCTTGTAAGGAGTTATTGTCCCCAGCTAACCCAGAAGGAAACTGAAGCTCTATTATGTGAAATTGACTTGCAGAAAATTCACAGTAACTAAGTGGCAGAGCAGAGATTTACATCCGGGTCTATGTATGACTTCAAAGTCTGTGCTTTTCTTGTTTTTAAGTAATTGAACCACTAATGATCAAATCCTAGGCTCTTTATAATAGTCAACATAATTCCATGAGTTTGTTCATTTACTATCCAAATTATTTGACACTCTCTAATATCTTTATTATTAAGTTCTCATAGTCCTGGAATTAAAACACCTGAAAAAACTTCTTTTGCCACCTTGACTCCCAACCTAACTGGTACCTTTAATAATGAGATTAATGGCTAAATTTGCTCAGTAAAATACTTCGGTTTGGAAACCCTAGGGAATGAGTAATTTTGCAGTTAGTTGAGAGTTTTAGCTGCTCAGAAATAAAAAATCATATCAGCTGTTTTGGATGGAACTTTTTTTTAATGTACTAAACAGTTTCCTGCCTTCTAAATACTAAGTATATTGAACAGATTTTAACCTTCTATTATGGAGTCAGGAACTTCTGTTATTGTCCTGCGTAGTAACATTGTGATTTTCTCAGAGCTTTTGTTACATTTAACTCCCAAACTGCTTTGCATTTTGTTTGCCTGTACCTTCTATAGTCCACTATTCTGTCATTCAGGAGATACTAAAGCTAGCAATTAAAACCAGGGACCGTGGAACTAGACTTCTAGAGTTTATATCCTAGCAAGTGAGTCCAGGCATGGTACTTTTTACTTCTACACCTCCGCATTCTCATTTGTAAAATGGGGATAGGGACCAGCAGTTAGTGTAATGGCTATGTTGCTGGACTCCCACGTAGTCGACCACGGTTCACGTCCTGGACCCAGTAGCTTAAACTCACGCCGGGCGCGTGTGTGTGCGTGCCCAAGATCCCTAGAGGAGAATGGAGGAGAAGGGATTGTGGCATGGCCATCCCCCCTGGGAGGTGATTTCTCGCTTTCTGTCTCTCTGTCTCTGTCTGGCGAGTGCACACGCCTTATAGCAAAAACTTCTCCAAAAAAAGAAAAAATAAAATGGGGATAGAAAGAATACTTAGAAGATTGTGGTCGGATGGTGGTGTAGCAGTATAAAGAGACATTCTGCAAGGCGATCTCACATGAGAAAGTTCCTGGTTCAAGTTGGGAGCTGTGTGTCCTGATCCAGGGCTGGCTGAGCTAAGTAAGGGTGGATTTTTGGCATTGGAGCCCTAGTGAGAATGTTATCTCTCTGTCTTTGTCTCTCTCATGGAAAAAAGTAAAATAAACAAATAGATAAAAATAAAGAATATTTAGAAGTTTATTGAGGATAAAGTAGATTAATATGTGTAAAGAGCTTAGAACATTGTCAGGCATATTGAAAGAGCCATCTAAGTGTAAGCTTGTATTATCATTAGTCTGATTTTGGCTTTAGGTCTTTGAAAATTACATTCCAGTTCTTTGAGAATTGTTCCTTGAATGCCGTTTGATATATTATAATATCAGTTTACTGGATAATTCTTCTAACCAGAATCTGTCATCCTGATCCATTCTGGGAAAATGTTAATTTGTCGAATTCACTTTTATTATCTCTTTGTAATGCAATAGGTATTTTGCTTGTTGTATTTGGAGTGGAGATTTCAAGCATTTCACTTTATTTTTATATAAAAATAATGAACTTTTAATATCTGTTCTGAATTTGGGACTATTTCAGTGGTTTACATTTTGGCCTGCTGTTTTCATTACTATATTGCTAACAGATATCCAGAGACTGTTTAGTTTATAAAGAATAGAAGTTATTGACTTAGAGTTCTCATGGCTGGAAAGTCTAAAGATGTCACAAAATGGTGGAAACCAATACCTTCAGCAGAGCAGGTCCTGGTCTGTATCCAATGTGTTTTCCCATTCCCTCCCATATCTAGAACTCAGTCATGGTGGGGAACGGGGGTAGGGTGGTAGAGTGGGGTCCTGTTATATCCACTCAATCACTAATTTCCTCCCCAAAACTCTACCTTTCAACACCATAACTGAATCAGCTTCTAACTTAACACCTTTATGGTATAATCAAAACTTAGCACATGAATTTTTGGGGGAGATCTAAGCTATAGTACCTGCTAAAATTCATGGAAACCTTCTTTCTTTTTTTGGAGAGGTTTTTGCTATAGGGCGTGTGCACTTGCCAGAAAGACAGAGAGATAGAAAGCAAGAAATCACTCCCTGGGGGGATGGCCACGCCACAATCCCTTCTCCTCCATTCTCCTCTCGGAATCTTGGGCACACATGCACATGCGCCCGGCGTGAGTTTAAGCCACTGGATCCAGGACTCAAACTGTGGTTGACTACATGAGAGTCCAGTGATGTAGCCATTATGTCATCTGCTGGTTCCCGCCTTCTTTGTTTTTTAATGCCAGTTGATTTACATATCCATTTGTAGTGTTTTGAACAAATATATGAGGGGTATTTAAAAAGTTCACAGAAAATTCATATTATAAAAAAGCACATAGACTTCATTTTTATATATCAGAGTAAACTCATATTTTAATTCCATTGTCCCATGAACTTTCTGAAGTTTCCTCATACTATTGCATAAGTTATCCTGGTTCTGTATGGATTAAATATCTCCTTAAAAATAAACACACTGAATAATATATCATTATATAGATATTCCCTATGTTATAAATTATTTTTGCATTTATTTATTGAGATAAAAGTCATATAACACTAATTTCATAATTTTAAACATTATAAATTGTACAGTAAAGTGGGTCTTGTACAATCAAAATGTTTGGGGCTAGATGGTAGCATAGTGGTAGAACGTAACACTCTGCTGCAGTTGACTCACGTGGGAGGGCTCCAGGTTGGTGTCCAGAGCCCTCCCTGTGTATGTCAGATATGCATATGCTCATAGTTTGGGGCTGGCAGAAGTTAAGGGTCGGCTGAGAGTCAGGCCACTGAATGCCATCTCTCTTTTTTTCTCTCTCACAGAAGAAATTAGTAAATAAACGCTTGTAAAAAAAATTGGCTCAGTCTAGTGGTACAGTTGGTAACCTACTGAACTGCACTGCTAGGTGCTGCATGGCTGACCACGAGTTTGGATCCTTGGCCTGGTGGACTGAATGTGCATGGGTGTGCACATGCACCCCCAAGATCCTGACGGACTGGACTGGAGGAAAGGGTTCACACTGCAAAGGGACCCTGTTGAGGGTGCTCTTTCTCTTCCTTGTTGCATGCACAGTCATACATGCGTGTGCTGTCATGAGAAAGATAAACTTCAACAAAAAGAGGTTGTACAGCCATCACCACTATGTAATTCCAGAACACTTTCTTCACCCCCAGAAAGAAACCCTATAATCTGTTTAAAAAACGTCTCCCTATCCCCCACTGCCATAGCCTTTCCTGCCTCTTGTGACCCCTACTCTTCTCTCCCTTTATGAGGTTGGTGTTTTTAGTTTCCACATATGAGTGAGAACATTTCTCTTTCTGGCTTAGCTCACGTAACAATGTCCTCCAGACTTGTCCAGCTCACCCCAAATGACAGGATTTTCTATATACTCCATTATTGATGCTTGTTAAATCTTTATACTTCTCAGCTCATGTGCTATGAACTCAATACTTGGCGATTTGATGGGAATGTGAGCGCCTAAAAGATTAGGGTGGAGTTATCTACTGAAATTACACTGTTTCGGAACTCTGAAATGTCTGGTATGCATTGTTAAATTGGAGCCCGAGCACATGTTGGAGTGTAATTTGTCCTCTTACCTAATATTTAGTCTAAAAATACTAGGTCGTCCCCAAAGTCATGATGTATTTTCCTATGTGTTTTTATGCAAAAATGTGTCATGAATTTTCCAATGACCCAATAATGAGGAAGATAACATTACCTAATATTCCTGTTGTGTTTATAATATGCCAGATACGACTTTATCCGTGAAGTAGGGGCTGTTATTGTTCCTATTTTACAAGTGAGGAAACTGAAACCAGAGAAATGAAGTGAATTGTTTAAATTATGAGGCTGGTACACACTGAAATTGGGATTTGAACTCAGGCTGTCTGGCTCCAGAGTTCGGTTAACCCTGGGTTTTGGCAGTATCAACTTTGCGGTATAAATTGTTTTGCCTGCTATGCTCTTCTACCCTCTCCTTTATATTCTCTTTAAAACTGAAAATTATTTCTAGGCTTAGTAGGCAGTGGAGGAGCCAAACTGTCAAAAAGGTAACAGTTACCTCTCATTTAATTGGAGCAATGACATTTAAATGGAATTCAGACTACATTTTCACAGCTTAGTTCTTATTACCCTTCTCTAAGAGCCTTGACTTTGAAAAGTAGATCCTGAAACTTTTTATGACCTCATGTTGCATATATATATTGTCTTGGCATTAGATTTTCAGCATGAAACAATTCCCACACTACTATTTCCTGAGCAGAAAGCTTTTTGTTCATATTATTGACTGCTGGAATGGTTTATAGTACACTAGTTTTGCTGCTAACTCATTCCTCTGTGTTGCTTGATTCCTGAAGAAGTACTTTGAGTAGCATTTTTATACAGAATCAATCTCATTATAATTTTTTCTTTTGCTTATGTTTTATTGCTTTCTTTTCTTTCTTTTTTTTTTTTTTTTTTTTTGGGGGGGTTTTTTTTTTTATGGGGGGGGTTTTTTGCTCTTTGCTATAGGGCGTGTGTTCTTGCCAGAAAGACAGAGAGAGACAGAGACAGAAAGTGAGAAATCACCCCCCAGGGGGGATGGCCACACCACAATCTCTTCTCCTCTGTTCTCTTGGGATCTTGGGCACGCATGCACACACGTCCGGTGTGAGTTCAAGCCACCAGGTCCGGGACTCAAGCCACGGCCGACTACATGGGAGTTCAGCGACATAGCCATTATGCTAACTGCTCGTCCCTATGCTTTATTTCTTTGACATTTGTAGTTGAATTAGCTTTAGTTTTAGAAAGTGATGGAAATCAGTGTATGGTTGATATATTTTTGGCATTAAAGGAGACACATCAGCCTGTTTCTTCTGGTCACAGAAATATCTTTCATATATAGCAAGTATAGCGTGTATTTGGAGGTTTGAACTATCCATGATGTCTGGTGGAAATAGCTATGGCATGAATGTTAAGTGTCAAAGGGTTCTTAGATAGTTCTGTTTACCCTTCATTGGGCAGTTTGGAATCTGAAGCCTGGGTTGATTAAATGATTTGCATGTATTTATATAGTAGCAAAATCTATTTTTTTCCTTCTATTCATTCATTTATTTTATTTATGATAAAATGTGCATGCGAGAGACAGAAAGACAGAAGAGAATACCTAACATGGGGCCTGGTCGTGCTGTAATCCTCCTTCCTCCAATTCTCCATTCCCTCAGGATCCTGGGCACATGCACGCATGCCTGGTCCCGCTCGGCCCAGGATTCAAGCTTTAGTCACCATGTGAGACCCAGCGTCCTCTACATACTGCTTAACCTCTGTGGAATGGAACTGGCCCCAGGTCCATTTTTAAAACAATTCCAGTGTCCTATTGTATGTTCTTTCAGATCGCCCCTCATTGTATCTGTGTCACATCTTTACTTATAAGAGGGACTTCTACGTTTTTTACTTATATGTGTGTAGTTATTCTTATAATATATGCCTGAGTGACAGATAATGACCTCTACCAGTAATGCAGAAAGCATGTACTGATAAAACATCCCAGATGTACTTATATTAAATTGCTGGGACTTTGAAATTGATTGTCTGTGGGTCAGAGTGAAAAGTCTGGGGTGATTCCAGGAGTCTAGCTTAGGCAACTGGTAGATGGTGGTGTCACTGACTAGGAAAAGTTAGTTAAAAGAATTTTGGGGGGTCAGGCCATGGCTTGGTGGTTAAGGGAGCTAGATCCCACAGGGCCAAGTGCATAGTTTGAGTCCCAGACCTGGAGGCTTGCGAAACATGCTGGGTATGTGTGCATGTTTGCCCAAGGCCCCAAGGGGAGGGGGAGATAGAGGACAGGAGACTGGGATAGGACCATGCCCCATGGAGTAATTTCTTGCTTTCGTTCTCTTTTCTCCTCTCTCTCTGGTGAGCAGTGCCCTCTGGCAAGATTTAAAAACAAACAAGTGTCTTTACAAAAAGAAAAAAGAAAAAAGGAAGGAGCCAGTCAGTGGAGTGGTGGTTAAGATGGCTGTATCCCATATGGCTGACTGTGGTTCGAGTCTTGGGCATAGCTGCTTGAAAAACATGCAGGGCACGTGAGCATGTGTGGCCAAAATCCTGAAAGAAGGGAGAAACAGAAAAAGGGATGGCAGAATGACTATGCCCCATGGGAGGAGGGTGCTTTTTCTTTTCTTTTTTTTTTTTTTTTTTTAGGAGGTTTTTCGTTACAGGGCATGTGCGCTCACCAGACAGACAGAGAGAGACAGACAGAAAGCGAGAAATCACCCCCCAGGGGGGATGGCCATGCCGCAATCCCTTCTCCTCCGTTCTCCTCTCGGGATCTTGGGCACGCATGCACATGCGCCCGGCGTGAATTTTAAGCCACCGGGTCCGGGATGCGAACCATGGTTGACTCCTGGGGAGTCCAGCAACATAGCCATTACGCTAACTGCTGGTCCCAGGAGGGTGCGTTTTCACTTTCCCTCTTTCTTCACCTCTCTCTCTGGCAAGGACACAAGCGTTTTGGCCAAAAAAAGTTACCACCTGACCCCACCTCTGCAATTGTGCAGACATTACAGTTGTAAGATGTACAAGGGACTTCAGAAAGTTTGTTGAAAATTTTAATGAAAGTGTGAATTTATTTAAAAAAAGTAGGGGGGATTGGAATTGGCTCAGTAGCACAGTGGTCATGTGCTGCTCAAGTGAAGCCACATCTCTGTGGAAGACTGCAAATTCAGTTCCCTGGTCAGTCTGTACATGCTGGGCACATACTCCCATGATCCTGGCTGCTTGTGAGGAGTGGTGGGATTATGGCATGAGACCCTGTTGAGGGTACTTCTCATTCCGTGTGTCTCACCTTTATGAAAGAAAGAAAGAAACTTTAAAAACAAAGAGATGAGAGACATCAGGCCTGGAGATAAGGATTTGAAGTGGCTAAAGCAAAGACTGCACAATTTCTCAACTGAGAAAGACTGAAACTGGAGCTGCAGAATGCACTGACATCTAAGAAGTGGAAGAGGGTCAAAAAGGTAGGAAGCTGTACACGAGAAAATGTATCACAAATACTGAAAGCGGGGAGGATTTTAGACGGCATGGTAATCTGTTAATGCTCCAGAATGAAGGGCTGAAAGCACCCACTGATTTTTGATACTGGGAAGTCACTTGCTTCCACTCTGGACACTTAGGGGTGTGGAGGGATATGGGCAGTGAGCAGGGAACGGAAGGGGATATGGAGTAGTGGGTGGAGGGAGGGGGCAAGTTCTTCTAAGGGTTTTAGCTGTGAGGAGAGGGAAGAGGTAGAGGGAGATATGGAATTAAAGGAGGGTTTTGTCCCTTTGTGGACTTTTTTTCCCCCCGAGATTGGAACATTCACTTATTTCTGAGATAAAAGGTGCTGGGATAAAGGAAAAAGGGCTGAGAAATGGAGAGTTTGAGGTAGAGGATTTAGGGGACAGGCCGATTTGTAGAGCAAGGACCCAGAGGAGGCCAAGGAGAGGTGTTTCTCAGAACAGACGCTGCAGCCTGTGTAAGCTGGAACGTGAGGAACACTTTTCCACTCTCCGAGGGGGAATGGGGATAGGCACGAATTAGTGTAGGATGGGGAAGGAAGGTACAGAAGTTCCTCTGTGATGGTAGTAGAAGTTCTTCAGTAAAGCAAGTGAATTTCTTGATATGAGTGTTGATTGGTAGGGCAGGGGTTGAGGGAAGTGGTAGAGGAGGAAGGACAAGGGTTGAGGGAGCAGCTAGGGAGAAATGCAGGGCTGCCTGCCTGGCGATGTTGAGGGCTTCACAGAAGATGGGGAACTATGGGGAACCAGCAGTTAGCGTAATGGCTATGTCGCTGGACTCCCACTTAGTCGACCGTGGTTCGCGTCCCGGACCCGGTGGCTTAAAACTCATGCCGGGCGCGTGTGCGTGTGTGCCCAAGATCCCGAGAGGAGAATGAAGGAGAAGGGATTGCGGTGTGACCATCCCCCCTGGGGGGTGACTTCTCGCTTTCTGTCTCTCTGTCTCTCTCTGTCTGGCGAGCGCACGCGGCCTATAGCGAAAACCTCTCAAAAAAAAAAAAAAAGATGGGAACTATGACATTGTGGAGTCAGCCATTCTCATTGTTGTGTTACTTATTATTTCTTCTTAGGTTTTTGCCATAGGGTGCAAGTGCTCACTGGAGAGGCGAGAAACAGTGAGAGAGAGAGAGAGAGTGAAAAATCACCCCCTAGGGCCACACCACAGTCCCTTCTTCTCCACTCTCCTCCTGTGATTTTGGGCACACATGAGAACCTGCCCAGTGTGAGTTTCAAGCTGCCAGGTCTGGAAATTGAACTGTAGTCAGCCATGTGGGCATCTAACACCTTTACCACTCTGCCACCGGCTATTCCCTTCATGGTATTTATTACCCATTCATTCATTCACTCATTTTGCCTTTATTGAGCTCAGTACCCAAGTTTAGAAGTTTCTAGAAAAGTTGGATGACCAAATTGATGTAGGGTGGGTCTTCTAAGTTTTTTTTTTTTTTTTTTTTTTTTTTTTTTCTATTGGTCATGTGTGCTTGCTGGAAAGAGAGAAAGTGAGAAATCACCTGCTAGGGGAATTGCCATGCCACAATCCCTTCTCATTCACTCTCCTCTTGGGATTTCAGGTACATGTATATATGCGCTTGGCATGTTTTTTCCAAATTGTGCAATTGGCCATGTGGGATCTGGCTCTTTAACCACCACACCTAACCTGTGGTTAGGTCCTATAGAACAGTTGTGTCAGAAGAAGTACAGTGTTATAGGAGTGATTGAAGAAATGGATGGTGTTATCTGAAGAAGGCCATACAGTGGGCTTCTGAGGTTCAGAAATATTTCTACTTCTCTGTCGTCAGGGTTGTTCTGTACATTGTACGATGTTTAGCAGCATCTCTGACCTCTGCCTGTAGATGCCTGTAGCGTTTCCATTCAGTCTTAGTAATCAGAAAGTGTATCTAGTCATCGCCAACTGTCCTCTGAGGAGCATAATCATTCCTGTTGAGAAATATTGTCCAAGTCAGAGGAAGCAGGTAGATTGGAGAAAATGGAAAAACTGAGGGACTGAAGTCTCAGGGAAATAATTAGAAAAGCTGGTGAGTTAGCAAGAAAAAGAGTGGGAAGATTAGAAGGTCATGTTCTGAGACTGGACTACTGAAATAAAATATTTCAGAGGTAGAGATGTTCCAAATAATGAAATGTTAAAAATGGACCATTGGTCTTTCCATTTTATAAACAATTATTATCAAATTTTATAAACAGATTAATATCAAATATTTTTATTTTATAAATAGAATAATTTCAAAGATCATTTAATAAACAGCTTAATATCAAAGTTCAATATAAATTTGATAATTTTATAAACAGATTAATATCAAAGATCATTAAAAATTTCCTTGAGAGAGAAGAAAAACAGTCGCCAAAGCCTAGTATTGCATAACCACACTTACTATTTCCCCTTCCAGGCATAGTGACCCTTGTTTAGTCTGACTTCCACTAACTTGTTGAGTAATTCTTTTGAAAAGTTGGGTTTTTAATTTCTTGACTTTAGATGCAGTTAACCTAGATTGGAACAGTCACTTATTTCTGAGATTAAAGGGACTGCGATAAAGGGAAGAGGGGTTGGGAAATGGAGAAGTTGAGGTAGAAGATTTAGGGGACAGGATGATGGTAGAGCAAGCACCCACAGGAGGCCAGCCAGAGGTGATGTCCAGACCAGAAGTCACCATCAAATAGGTTAACCTTCTTGTTATTTGATAGTATAGGAAAACTCCATTTTTTCCCTGAGATTATGCACCAAATGACAAAATACAGGATTTCCTTATCTCCTTGGAAAGTTTTTTTTAGAAACACTTTTTTTTTTTATTTTTAGAAAAGTAAAAATGTTTTAGAGAATAGTAAAAGTGATAAAAACAACTGCCTAATGAAAAAACAACTGAAACATTTCAGAAACTAGTTTTCAGTCTCAGCTTTTGCTATAACTTTTCTCAGGACTGTATAGTAATTTTCACTGTAGCTATGAAGAATTGATTATAATTGAGTGTGTGTGGTTATAATTCTTACTGGTTGTTTAATATAACTATAGTATTTTATGAATACTAATTTATATGCTAAATAAAACATGTGTCTTCTATTGTTAGAAAAAAACAACAAGAGGAAAAAAACTATTAGTTTGCTGAGTGGTGTCAAGATGGCAGTTGCTGGCACTGAGCAGGTCATTCTGAGAGAGAGAAAACCAGGATCCTTTTACTACCTGCCTGTGGTTACCCAGCAAGTTAGAAAGCAACAGTCGGACAGTCTGAGTTTCCAAAATAAGACCAGCACTGAGGCTTTCTGGATGCTCCTTTCCTTACTCTAGCCATTAAGTGCTTCTCAGCCCTTTCTGTAACATGATCGTGTCTTTTAACTTACTCCTTTCTCTTGTAGTATTTGTATAAGTCACGATATTTCTCCAGCTTGCTCTTTGTTGCACTCCTTCGGTAAGCCGTTCTTTTGTTTTTCAATAGTTTCTTTATCTGGTTCTGTTTTCTTTATCTGGTTCATTTAACCCCTAATTATATCACTTTTCAAAAAGCCCTGGTTTCAGTGCTACGTGACATAACTTTAGAACATTTCTTTGCATTTGGGCATCTGATTACAAAATGTGCTATGTTTGGCAGAAGGAATTTTAGCATATCCTAAAGTCTTAAAACTCTTAGAAGTTTTCTTCTTTCCCTCTTCTTTTCCCACTCTGTTCTCTTTTGTTGTTTCACTTTTTTGGGAAGCATTGTTTATTTAATTTTATTTATCATCATTCTTATTATTTAATATGCTACAGAGGCACATGCACTTATGAGAGAGAGAGAGAGAGAGAAGGTGAGAAAGCAAAGCTCTCAAGTCTGGTACTCAAACCACTGTCGGCATGTGGGAGTTCAGTGCCTTAATCATCATGTCACCTCTAGCCCTTCATATTTATTTTTAACATATACATGTATATATATATTTTAATAAGATTATTCCATGAGAGAAGGGGAGAGAAAGAGAAAGAAAGAGACACCACTACAGCACCCTAACAGGGTCCCGATGCCACAATCCCCCTAGCGGCCTCAACTAGCCTGGATCATGGGTACGTGTTTGCCCAGAGTACGTAGGGAGGTTTCTGGCTGCCAACCAACGGTCTTCTCATGTCGGTCTGCCTTGCAGAGTGTTGTGTTTTATCGCTGTGTCACTTAACAGCTCCAGTATGTACAATATTGATCGAGAACTAATTACTGTGGATTCAATAAATAGGATATAAGCAACTTGTTGAATATGCCTTTTGATGTTTTTTTCCGTGTTCAATAAATCCATACTTCCAGTGAACTTTTTAATTTTGTCTTAAGGCACTTAGCTTACGTTATTCCTCAAGTAAAATGGGTACTAACACTCACCTGTTTTATAGAGCATTAACAATGAAAAACTATCATATCACAGATCCAGGCTGAGCTAGGTTTTGTCGTTATGTCTTTAGTGTTGTCATTGTGAAATAGGAAGTAAATAGATGGCATGAAAAGCCTTGACTCTTTGGGCCAGCCCTATAGGCTTGTGGGTAAGGGAGCCAGATCCCACATGATTTATGCAGTTTGAGTCTTAGCCCTGGCAGCTTGAAAAAACACCACCAACAAATAAAAACCCACCAGGTACAGATGTTTACATGCCCAAAACTCCAACAGGATGGAAAAATGGAGAAGGAAGGATTGTGACATAACCATGCCCCATAGGGGAGGTGCTTTCTTCCTCTCTCTCTCTTTCTGGCAAGTGCACATGGCTTCTGGTAAAAACAAATGAACAAAAATACTTTTAATTTTAACTCAATTCTCATGCCAATTATTTTTCATAGAAGCCAGTCGTACAAAAGTGGCTTCTATTGTGGGGACCAGCAGATAGCATAATGGCTATGTTGTTGGACTCCCACGTAGTCGACTGTGGTTTGAGTTCAAGACCCAGTGGCTTAAACTCACTCCAGGCACGTGTGTGTGTGCATACCCAACATCCCGAGAAGAGAATGGAGGAGAAGGGACTGCGGCGTGGCTATCCACCCTAGGGGGTGATTTCTCGCTTTCTGTCTCTGTTTTTCTCTCTGTCTGGTGAGCACACGTGCCCTGTATCAAAAACTTCTCCCAAAAAACCCACAAAAAACAAAAGGTGGCTTCTATCAAGAGTTTCCATTGATAGGTAAATCCTCTATTAATGATTAAATCATATTTGACCCAGCCGCTGTGATGCAGAAGGAGAGCACTACTGTGTAATACTCTAGCCATGTGGGAGGCCTGGGTTTGACTCCTGGGTCAACCTGAACATGCTGAGTTTGCCTGCCTGCCTCATTCTCCAGGTTGGCTGGGAGGTTTGGGGAAGGATTACAGCATGGTGAAACTTTGTTGAGCAGCCCCTATTTTCTTGAAAGGAAGGAAGGAAGGAAGGAAGAAAGGAAGGAAGGAAGGAAGGAAGGAAGGAAGAAAGGAAGAAACTTTTTAAAAGAACTTTTTTTAAAAAAAGAAAGAAGCAATATTTTATGACCTATCTCCCTACTTATATTTGAAGAGTTCTCACTACTTTTTTTTTGGAGAGATTTTCACTATAGGGCGTGTGCGCTTGCCAGACAGAGAGAGACATAGAGACAGAAAGCGAGAAATCACCCCCCGGGAGGATGGTCACTCTGCAGTCCCTTCTCCTCCATTCTCCTCTCAGGATCTTGGGCACATATGCACACGCACCCGGCCTGAGTTTTAAGCCACCGGGTCCGGGAAGCGAACCGTGGTCGACTACGTGGGAATGCAGCGATATAGCCATTACGCTAACTGCTGGTTCCCAGAGTTCTCACTACTTTAAAACTCTTTCCTTCAACCTTTGACAAAGCCTAAACAAAATATCCCAAAGTCTCTTACAGATTCAAGACCAAGTAAATGCCATGGCCACCGTAATTCTCCCAAACTGAAGAGACCTAGACATTCTCACAGTAGAAAAAAGGCCTCTGTTTCTTTCTGGATGGAGAGTGCTGTTTTTATCCTTCCCCTGGCTGCCCCTCAGTCCTTCTCTACAGGACCTCCACTTCTAAAAATGCTAAACCACTTAGTCCAAGACACCATTCAACAATTGGCCCCAAAACAGGCCGAAAACATCTTGCTCCAGAGAGTACAGTATTCATGCCTGCCTCCAGAGCACCCACACTCCTCCCCGTTACCCTAAAAGACAATGCTGCTTCTCAGCCTAAAGCAACTCCAGAAGCCTGACCATCACCCATAACCTCTTGTCCCACCCTCGCCCCATCTTTTTTTTTTCTTTTCTTTTTTCTTTAATAAAAGATAAAGGTTGGAGATGTTAGATTGGCCCCTGAATGGCTTTTATGTAATTTCCCGTCAGAAAATAAGGAGATGGTTGCAGTGACCTTTGGCCAGAATCCTCTGGCTAGAGCCCTTCCTTACTGGCAGCTAACACTGGTAGATGGGCCAATAAGGTCACAGTGGGAAGTAAGCTAGTCATAGTGACCACCATTCTCATGACCCTTCCCCTCCACACCTCCCATATAAATATATCACATCTTTTCTGTTAGGGCGTGGAGCTGAACACCTCCGGCTTCAGACCCCCAGCACTTTTTCTCTCAGTAAAATTTCCTTTATCTCTTAAAAAAAATATGAAGAGTGCTAAGAAAATTATTATAACCTTGGTAAAGAATGATGACAGATATTTCATACAGATGTCATTTGGTGTTTAGGGTTGAGTACCTCAAAGGAGGAATGAGTTGTTCTTCTCAGACCATGAAAACAGATCAAATTCACACTGAATACAGAACCTTGACCCAGAAGCATTCCAGAAGGTGATGGCCTCGTCAAAGTCATTGTGCTCTAAAAAGCAGTAGTAGCCCAGCCCAATGGCCTGGCAGTTAAGATGGCTTTATCCCACGTGGCTGATGGTGAAGTTCGAATCCTGAACCAGTGTCTTGAGAAACTCATGGGCATATGTGTACGTATGCCCAAAATTCTGACAGGAGGGAAAGGTGCAGGAAAAGGGATTGCAGCATGACAATTCCCCATGGGGTTCATTTTCTTCCTTTTCCTCTTTCTCTGTCTCTTTCCGGGGAGCACATGTGCCTCTAGCGAGTTTAAAAAAAAAAAAAAAAAACAAAAGCAAAAGCAAAGCAGCAGCACTGCATCCCAGTGGTTGCTTTCTAGAGGCAAAGGACACAAAGTATTGTTTGCTGTCTGACCGCGCTCAGTATTTGGCCAAATCTAAGATCCTCTAGCGGTCACATTTGAGCAAATGGGCCAAGGATTTTGACTTGTTAGAACAGGTCTTTTTAATTTGAAACATGGCATACCATCTTTTCTAAGAACAGGAATATTTCAGGTTGTGGAAATAGTATGGTCATAGTATATGTTGTGTTTAGTCATTTTCTTATAATGATTTAAGAAGTCATATTTTTTTTAACTGTATGGTAAATAATGTTATATGTGGTGGCATCTTTTAACTAGCTTATGGCCAATACTTGAAATGTTCTTTTCATATTGGTGTAGCTCTGTGTTCATTATACAGGTTTCCCCTATTTTTTAAGCATATATATCTTAGCTTGTATAAGGAATGGAATCTCAAACATAAACTGTTTAACCTTACCTTTAAAACATTCAAATTGATTTTAATGTGGTTCTCAAATTCAGTATCAATTAAATTTATATGCTCAGATTTAAATCTTCAGATTGAGCTCCTGAGGATCTTGTAAAAATATTTAAGCTATAGCAAATGCGCTTTCTTACCTTGCTCCCAAGTGCGTTTTCTATATCTGGGACTTGGTTGAAATCTCTTGTCTTGGGGAGGATGAGCTGAATATATGTTAAATTCATCATGTGGAGCCTGTTGGTATATTTTTAAAACTCAGTGAAATAGATTCAAAGCCATTTAGAGAGAATGGGGCACCTATGTGCACTGTGTAAATTCTGACCAATTTCTGAATGGAGAAATCTGTGTTATACATTTTTTCCCACAAAAACCAGAATGTAAATATTGAGAGCTACTTGTAGGGAATCTTTGTGTTTATACTTGACCAAATTTTGCTCCTAGATGCAGTGCTCCTTGCTGAGTTTGTCTGTGCAGCTGTAGCCCTGTGATACGATCGCCAAATAAATCTCTGGATGAAGGGAGCCTGTCTTTCCTTCTAACTAAAGGAAGCTTAGCTCCCTAAGACAGGAACCGAGAGCCCTTCTGCCCTTCCTACAGCTTTCCTGCTGTAGGAAGTATAGTTTCCTTTAGAGAAGGATGGAAAGATTGTCAGTGAAGAGTAGGAAGTGAGGGCCTCAGGGTCACACAGAGGCCAGGAACTGGGGAGGGGACTGGGGGGAATAGGAAGGACACTTATCCTTAGAGTTGCCAGGAAAGGACATGGCTATGCCCATGCTGCTCATTTGGAATGATCTTTCCTCAATATGTTGAGCAGCAAGAGTCCTACACAAAAAGCGCTGCCATAAGTGGTTAGGACATTTGCCAGATGGAGCCCGTTTTTTAAGCATCTTTGAAGGCTATAGTGAATCTGAACTAGTGCTGGTTGGGAGGAGACCAGAGTGAGATTAAGTTCTGAAGTTTCTGGACCAGCAGTATCAATATGACTTGGAACTTGTTAGAAATATGAATGGTTAGAGCCCAGGGGTCTGTTTTAGCAAGACCTCCAGGCAATTTTAAATGCATACTCCAGTTTGAGAACCATTGGCTCAGCCAGTTCAACCTCAGGGTTTTTTTTTTTGTTTTTTTTTTTTTTGAGAGGTTTTTGCTGTAGAGACACAAAAAGCGCTGCCATAAGTGGTTAGGACATTTGCCAGATGGAGCCCGTTTTTTAAGCATCTTTGAAGGCTATAGTGAATCTGAACTAGTGCTGGTTGGGAGGAGACCAGAGTGAGATTAAGTTCTGAAGTTTCTGGACCAGCAGTATCAATATGACTTGGAACTTGTTAGAAATATGAATGGTTAGAGCCCAGGGGTCTGTTTTAGCAAGACCTCCAGGCAATTTTAAATGCATACTCCAGTTTGAGAACCATTGGCTCAGCCAGTTCAACCTCAGGGTTTTTTTTTTTGTTTTTTTTTTTTTGAGAGGTTTTTGCTGTAGGGCGCATGTGCTTGCCAGCCAGCCAGAGATAGACAGAAAGCAAGAAATCACCCCCTGGGGGGATGACCACTCCACAATCCCTTCTCCTCCATTCTCCTCTTGGGATCTTGGGCATGCACACACACGCTCCTGGTGTGAGTTTTAAGCCACCAGGTCCGGGATGCGAACCACGGTTGACTACATGGGAGTCCAGTGACGTAGCCATTATGCTAACTGCTGGTCCCAAGTTCAAACTCATTCTAGTGGCAAAGTTACAGTGCTGAGAAGGAATGAGTGAAAACTTCATTATATGCTAGAACACCCTCTCATCATTATGTAGAAAAGGCATTCCCCTTACAGAGTACACTGTGTTTCAAGTTGAAGAGCAGAAGCAGTTGTTTCACCACAGATACCAGTAACAGGTAACATCATTCCAATTGTGGGTGGAGAATACAGCTGCTCACTGGTGGCTGCAGTTCACTCTGGAATCTGAATTTCGCCAGGTTATAGTAGAAGAGAGCTTTTTGCCTAGTTTCCTTTTTCATTTTAAATATTTATCTGCAGGTCGCTTTTATATATGCAATGGCCAATAAGATCATCTCATGGCCTTGTAGTGTCTAGAGCTGGTTCAAGTAGCTCAGTGGTCCAGAAGCGTTAGGTTCCTAAGAATTATCTGGATTTCTTGTTTTAAATATGTATCATTGGTTGCTGTCCCTGGAGATCCCGATTTAGTTGAGTTGACATAGTGCCTAAGAATGCATTTTGAGCACACACCACTCATAACATTATTTCTCATGCACATGGGGTCCTCAGACCGCACTTGGAGAAGCTCTGTGCTAGATTTCCAAGGAGAATGATGATTTATCTGATCATAATTTTACCTTGGGGAATTCCAGGAAGCAAGCGTTTTCATGAATTTATGAGAATATTCATAGATAGACATCACATTGTTAGTATGAAGCGACCTGTTTGTTTACTGTCCATTGGAAGATTACACAGAGATGCTAGAAATCAAATTGCTTGAGAAGTCAAGGGTTGTCTTCCTAGGTTAAAAATGTCCCTAAAGGCTGCTTTGACGGTGTGATACTATGGCGCACAATCAATCAGACAGCAGTTCTATGTTTCCTGAATAATCTTTAGGGAGCCTGTCTTTACAGTTGTTGGGCTCCATATTGAAGCTTCACACAGAAGAATAACTTGAGAAAATAATGGGAAAGTAGAGCTTTATCCAAGCCATGTGCTAGAAGCTTAAAAGGCATCAAGAGTTTTATGAAAATACTGTGTGGATTGAGCCCACAGACTAGTAACCTGAGGTCATGGTCAGGGCAGGAGTCGATTCATCTAAAATTAAATATATAATTTTTTTTTCTGCATGAACTTGTTAAAATGAAATAGTTTTATCTAACTTCCAGAAGAATGATTAATGAACAGGAATGGAGCAGGAAGCATTTTCCTCTCTCTTTTTTTTTTTTTTTTCTGTTCTTTTCAGAGAAAGCCTTTCTCTCTGCCCTGCTGCTCTGAGATTAGTTAGGGACGCCTGAAACCGGTGAATGAGGGACCAGCAGATGGCAGAATGTTTACATCGCTGGACCCCCACGTAGACTGCCCTGCCGTTGGAGTCCTGGACCCTGTGGCTGGAAACTCACACTGGGTGCGAGTGTGTGCCTGCTCAAAATCCTGAGGAAAGAGGGGAGAAGGAATTGCAGTGTGGCCATCCCCCTTGGGGGGTGATTTCTTGCTTTGTGTTTCTCTTGTCTCTCTGGCGAGTGCACACACTCTATAGCAAGTCTCTCTCTTAAAAAAAAAAAATGAGTGAAGACAGTGATGTGTTTTTTCACCTGTAAGAGTACATAGCTACCAACAGAGGTGATGGTTCTCTCTTTGCAACAGGAAAAGGGATTTAAAAAGAGGATGATTATATAGTCCAGTGTCTTCAGTGTGGTTTTTAATATGGGGGGAGGGGGTATTGTAATGACATCCCAATTAGGAATAGGGCTAAACTTTTAAGAAGCTTTTTTTTTTTTTTCGGAGAGGTTTTTTGCTATAGGGTGCGTGCCCCTGCCAGAAAGAGAGAGACAGAGAGACAGAATGCGAGAAATCACCTCTCAGAGGGGATGGCCACACCGCAGTCCCCTCCATTCTCCTCTCGGGATCTTGGACATGCATGCACACGTGCCCGGTGTGAGTTAAGCCACCGGGTCCGGGACTTGAACCGTGGTTGACTACATGGGAGTCCAGCTACATAGCCATTACACTAACTGCTGATCCCCCCTGGAAGCTTTTTTAAATTACCTACTGCACTAATCTTTTTTTTTTTTTTTTTTTGGAGAGATTTTCACTGTAGGGCGCGTGCACTCACCAGACAGACAGAGAGAGACATAGAGATAGAAAGCGAGAAATCACCCCCCAGGGGGGATGGTCACGCCGCAATCCCTTCTCCTCCATTCTCCTCTCAGGATCTTGGGCACGCACACGCGCCCGGCGTGAGTTTTAAGCCACCGGGTCCGGGACACGAACCGCAGTCAACTACGTGGGAATCCAGCGACATAGCCATTACGCTAACTGCTGGTTCCCTACTGCACTAATCATTCAAGTGAAATCTAACCCGTTTGCTTTAGATGGGAAGAATAGATGCAGCTGAGCCCAGGCTCTCTGTGCCCTGCAGTCACTACTTGAGGACTTTCTTGACTGGAGTTTGTCCATAGAGAGCCCTGCCCACTTGCTCATAGTCAGCCTTCTACCAGATGCAGCGCTGATGGCATTCCAAGCAGGGTCTCAGGACCTAGTCCGGCCCACATCATGCCCAAGCTCCTGTAGGGCAGGCCTAGCATCTCTATCCCAGCTGCTTCCCATATGGAGGCCTCCTGCCTGCATTTCCCTCTACTATCCACTCTACTCTTTCTTAGCTAGTGCCAGCCCAGTTGCTCTCACAGAACATGTGCCTCTCTTTAGGGAATAGAATAGTCCCAAATTTTGCCTAAGGGTGGTCTTCTGATTCCCTTGTCACTTTTTAAAAATTTTTGTTTTTTAAAAAACAGATTTAAATAGTTTATTTCTTCCATTAGTGAGAGAGAAAGGGAGACAGGCATCCCAACAAGGTCCTTACATTGCGGTCCACCCCCAGCCTCAGCCTACCTCAATTACAGGCACACATATGCACTCAGAGTGCACAGAGTGGCCCTGAGATGCGAACCCAAGACTTTCCCATGTGGGTCAAGCTGCATCACCACTACATCACTGTTCAGCCCCTCCCTGTCACTTTTTTTTTTTTTTTAAGAGAGATTTTTGCTATAGGGCATGTGCACTCACCAGAGAGACAGAAAGCAAGAAATTACCCCCTGGGGGAATGGCCATGCTGCAGTCTTCTCCTCCATTTTCCTCTCAGGATTCTGGGCACACACGCACATGTGCCTGGTGTGAGTTTGAAACCTCTGGGTCCAGAACATGAACCATGGTTGACTACGGAGGAGTCCAGCAACGCATCCATTATGTCATCTGATGGTCCTCCAGTCTCCTTTTTTTAAGGTCCTCACATCATGGTCCACCCCCAGCCTCAGCCAGCCTCATAGGTATAGGACCAGTCTCATGGCCTTGTGTTTCAGGGAGCTGGATCCCACACGGTTGACTGCATAGTTCAGATTTCAGCCCCAGTGGCTCAGAGGACACACTGGAAATGTGTGTGTGTGTGTGCACATGTGTGCCTAAAATCTTTACAAGATGGAAAGTGGAGGAGAAGGGATTGCAGTGTGACCCTGCTCCACTGAGGGGTGCCTTCTCCCTTTTCTGTTTCTCTCTGGCAAGTACACATGCTCCCTGGCATATAAACAATTTAAGGATAAATTAATAGGTATAAAGATATATAGATCTGAGGAGTCTTCAAGTTTGTGGAAACTGAGTATTACGAAAAAAAGCTATGCATGAATTTAAAATTTTGTTTTGCACCAAAATAAACTTGTACTCTAGTTCCATTTTTCCACAGACTGTATGAAGTTTCCTCATATGTTATCAGGCTTGGCTAATTTTTTTTTGTTTTTGTTTTTTGAGAGATTTTTGCTATAGGGTGCATGTACTTGCCAGAAAGAGAGAGACAGAAAGCAAGAAATTCCCCCCAAGGCGGATGGCCACACCGCGATCCCTTCTCCTCCATTCTCCTCTTGGGATCTTAGGCACACATGCACACGTGCCCTGCGTGAATTTAAGCCACCAGGTCCGGGACTTGAACTGCATCCGACTACATGGGAGCTCAGTGACAGCCATTACGCCTTCTGCTGACCCCGTTAATTTTTTTTTTTTTTTTTTTTTTTTAACTAGTGTTGGTCAAGTTGTATAAAAGATGACTTAAACTGGTACCTGGATAAGCATCTCTTAAATGTATGTATGTATAGTATGTATATATGACTTTATTTTGCTATAGGGCGTGTGTGCTCACTGGAGGGGGTAGGGAGAGAGGTAAAGAAAGAGATTGAAAATGAGAAAGCACCTCTCAGGGATGGTGTTTATGCCACAATTTCTTCTTCATTCTCCTCCTGGAGTTTTAGGCATTCACATACGTGTGCCAGGGTATGTTGTCCAAATTTCTAGGCCCAGGATTCACACTGTGAAGTGTGCAGTGGGCAATGTGGGATACAGCCACCCCAGCTACCATGCCACCTGCTGGCCCTTTTTGAATTTATTTTAATCCTTTTGTATTTCTGATACTATATGGTGGTAGAAAAAAAAGTTACTACATTAAGCCTATGATTTTATGGATACTATTTCCACTATGAGGTTAAGGGAAGAGAGCGTTAGTCGATGGTTAAGTGGATTCAAAAAAAATTTTATAAATAACAACACAGTTGACGTGGAGATGACCAAAATAGTGAAGGTGGTAAAACATGACTGAGGTTTAGGATATAGTTTTAAAGAGATACTCAAGGCTAATGATTTTTGAATAATCTTTCAAATAACGTGCAGATAGATTATACCTCTGAGGTGCTGTGCCGTGTTGGAAGGAGACGTGGACTTTGCCAGCGTGGCTCTTCAACTGCAAATTCCCATTAATGACAATCTGACTCTTTTAAATAGCCCTTCTAGAATACTAAGCTTGCAGTAATCCTTGTTAATATCATTTATGGGCTTTTCTGGAGTCTTTTACTCCAAATTAAGTGAGATTTTCAGTCTTCTGGTATGATACTTGTGGGGAAATCACCTTAAAACTTCAAGCGTTTGCTGTTCTTTATTCCCCTCTTTTTAAAACAGCAGCTTTGATGAGATATAATATACAAACCATAAAACGGACCCTTTAAGAGTGTATGAGTCTGCAGGTTTTATTGTACTCATAGAATTGCGTACCCATCACTGTCGTCTAATCTCACAATATTTTTGTCACTCTGGAAGGAATCCCTGTACTTCAGCAGTCACTCCTCATCCTCCCCTTCCCCCAGTCCCAGGCAACCTACTGGTCTATTTCTGTGGATTGCCTATTCCGGATATTTTATATAAATGGAATCATACGAGATGTGGCTGTTTTGTGTCTTTTTTAATTAGCATAATATTTTCAAAGTTCATCCATGTTGTAGCATATGTCAGTGATTTATTCTTTTTTTATGGATGAATAATATTTCATTGTATGACTAGACCATATTTTGTTTATCTATTTATCAGGTAATGTGCATTCGGGTTGTTTCACTGTGATTTTTTCTTTTTTTAAAATAATGTTAAGTATAATCTGAGACTTTACAAATCGTTACCAGATGACACTGTGGATGTGTTATTGAGAGAGTTCATGTAGTGAGTGGAATTGGATTTAGGGTACCCTCAGATTATGGATATGTGGAATTTCTTTATAAACTCTTGCACTTAGCAAAATACATTCTCTTGGAAGCTGGAGCAGCTACTTTTAACTCTTTCGTAAAACATGTTATTAATAAAGGAACTATTTTCACATTACTACTTTAAGGACTAAATTTCAGAAAGTTTCTATTAAAGATAGTATTCTTCAACATTTCTAGAAAAGGAAATATTACTGAAAAAGCTGATATTTTTGTCTAGTCTTTTTCAATCTCTTCATTTTTACCCTGCCAAACCCTGTAACCTGACTTAATTCAGATTCTGTTTCTGGTATATGAATATCTTTACACAATAATAAATAATATTAGTTCTTTTAATGGAGTTAAAACATTTTGTTTATTTTTATCCTAGCATAATAAAAAGTCACTGGGTGGTCTGATAAAGCCTTGATCTTTAAATAGTAAACCAGTTTATTTTTAAAGGCTGCTTTAATTGAGTTGTAGCCACACAAGTGCTCAACAGTTATTTATGTCATACCTTGGTTCAACCATTGTATTCAAAACCTAGGTCTTCCAGTCTGCAATGGGGACCGGCTTCCCATGTGACTAGGATTATGAGGGTTTTAGAAATCCTGTCGTGAGAATTAGGTTAAAGACCCGAAGTTATTCAAAAGAAGTTGTTGAAAAGCAGACTCTGGCAATGTCATGGCAGCCCTCCCAGGCGTTCAGACTTTGTCCGTGAGTCTTAGCTTCCCCTGGATACTGGTGGGTAGAAATTGGAGTGAAAGAAGTGCACACATCAAGGCTGGTTTTCTGTTGGTTTTAAGTAGGCCTAACACGTGTGTTTGTTTTGTAATTTTCCATCCTTCTACACCTTTTCTCCATCTTCCAATTCCTAAACTCACTAATCCATTGTCTGATGGGTAAGACTAGGTTTCTGGGGACCTGCAGATGGTGTCATGGCTGTAGTGCTGATCTCCCACATAGTTGACTGTGGTTCAGGCCCTGGACCTGGCAGCTTAAAACTCACACCAGACACGTGTTCTTGTGTGCCCAAAACGCCAAGGGGAGAATAGAGAAGAGGTTGTGGCATGGCCATCCCCGGGTGTGTGTGTGTGTGTGTGTGTGTGTGTGTGTGTGATTTCTCACTTTCTGTCTCTCTGTTTCTCTGGTGAACACATGTACCTTATAGCAAAAATCTCTCTCTCAAAAAAAAAAAAAAAAGAAAAAAAAAAGAAAAAAAGAAAGACAGACTTGGTTTTAGGATATATGGAATGTTATGTTATTATATCAGTATTAATAGGTGATTTTTAACTTGAACAAATAACATGATATAAATACGTAAAATGCTGTTTGATATTACATATGGAATTTTATACAGTTACATTTATTAGTTCAGGATTACCTTCCATTTGGTGCAATATGTAAAGTTTTATCACCCCTTAAAATATAGGACCTACAGCCCAGCTGTGACAGAGTGTGCTGCTAAGACACTGCTCTGTGGGTGGAACCATATTGGAGACCCAGGTTCAATTCTCAGTCCCAGCTCAAGTCTGAGCACAGTGATGTGCACCTGCAAGCCCAGGAACTCGGGAGGCTGAGGCAGAAGAATCACAAGCTCCAGGCTGGCCTGGGCAACAGCAAAACCCTGTTTATCCAAGAGCCGGGCATAAAACTGCCATGATACTGTCTGTTGTCTCAGCTGGGAGGCTGAGGCAGGAGGATCATGATGGTGAGAGCCTGTGTTTGGGGGAAATAAAATTAGGACTGACAATATACTGAATAGTATAACTTGCCTGTCAGCAAGTGGCAGGTTGTGGTAGTGTTTAAGAGTGGTAGGAAAGATTGGTGGTAGTGGGTATCCGTGTCTGAATGGGGATATAAGGCATTCTTGACCTGTTTCAGTGTGGCCTATCTCGCTCAATTTACGGTTTTAGGATTTAGTATGCTCTGCTTCAAATGGCCATTTGTGATGGAGGCGTGGACTGAGCTTTAGGCAGCAGAGTATAGTTCTAAGAGTCTGGGCTCTGGAATCAAGGCTTTTGAATCTAAATATCAGTTCTGCTCTCTAATAACTGTATGATCTCAGGGAAGCACCTTAACTTTTCTGTGCCTCAATTTGCTCATCTGTAAAATGCACCTACCTCATTGGGTAGTGAGGATTAAGTGCAACAATGTATATTTAATGTGCCTATCTGTCTGGTAGATGTTAGATGCAGGTGCTCATTGTTAATACTAGTGTGTAAAGGTAAGTTCTCCTTCTCAGACATTTGGAAATCATTCAGGTGAGTTTTGAATTCACTGAATTCCCAAAAGGGAGAGTCTGGTGTCCCTGGTCCCTAAGGCCTTCTTGATTCATGTTGTCTGCTCAGGACAACACATTCAACAAAGATTTTAGGTGGATGGGATTCTTCTGGCCTGCCATTGCCTGAGGCTGTGCCTGCCCTGTTCCTTGAACCACTGAAACATGGAGTGTTTGTGCTGTGGGAGTTCTTTACCATTTTTTCAGAATGAATACATAGATATTCCAGAGAGCACTGGAGCATCAGTGGACTGATGCACCACCTGAGCTGTAAGAGGAAGGTAGTACATTTGTCTCAAGAGAGATATAGAAAAGGACAAGGAAAAGTCTTTTAAATTAATGAGATGACAAAGTGAACAGTCTCTAAATCCCCATGAATACCGTAACCCCATTATGATTGAGATAGCCAAGATATGTCAGATAGCATGGAGAGAGAGTATCTGGAAACCCTGTGGCTCCATGTTATGAAGACTGCGTCTCAAATCCAGGTCAGGTTCCTCGTGCTCTCTTCTGCTGGCAGGTTGCAGGGCTCATCCTAGTTTTGTCCTCTCAGAATTGCCTCTACTCACCCATCTCTTAGAATTCTGTTTTTCCCAAGAATGGCTGCAGGTAGACTTTAGCTTTCATCATCCCTTATTGTTCTGATTGTTTTCCTCAGAGCCTTTTAAGATTAGGCATTTTACTTCTAATTCTTAGGAAAGGGCTAACAAATGTAGGGTAGTATAAAGATGGGGCGTTTACAACTGTAGTTACCAATTCAGTGCTAAGACAGTAACTGCTAAGATGGTAACTGGAAGAGACCAGCAGGTGGCATTATGGTTAAGGTGCTAGACTCCCACATGGCCCACTGTGGTCTGAGTCTTGGACCTGGTGACTTACAAATCACGCAGGGTACGTTTGCCTGTGTTCCCAAAACCCCAGGGGAAGATTGAAGGAGAAGGGATTGCGGCATGGGCATCTCTTCTGAGGATTGATTTCTCACTTTCTTTATCACTGTCTCTGTCTCTCTCCCACAAGGACATGCTCCCTATGGCCAAAACCTTAAAAAAAAAAAAAAAAAAAAAGGATTGTAACTGGAAGCCAGATTGGGCCTCTGTCTTTTATGCTGAGCACCAAACTTATTTTATCCCAGGGACCGTTCCTCTATCTCCCCTGAAAATCTTCCCACCACCAGTGGAGATCCATGAAATCAAGAAAGCCTAAAGAATCCTTCCCATCTTAAGTGTGTAGTTTGCTTCGCCGGGACCTTCCAGGTAGGATGGCACTCTGTTTTAAAATGTACCTGTGGTTCGTTTTAATCAGATACCATAAGATGACAGATACAGAGACAAGTTGTGTTTGAGAGAAAGGTTTATTATCTACCATTCAGGGTAGGGGGGACATCATACCACACAGGGCCACACACAGAAGCACCTGAGTTGGTCAGAAGGCAGTTGGGCAAAAGCATGGGCCTTTACTGGGATGTCTATGGGAAAGACAGGGCAGCCTGAGCAGATTTAGGATGGGCTAGTTTGAATAATTTTGGAATAATCTGGGCTATAGGAGTTGTCTCTAGTCGTATGGTGATTTAGGACAGGAGGAATATTGGCTTGGTGTGAGAGAGTTAGATAAGGAGGTGGTTGGAGGTGTGGACTATGGGTTGACTGGCACATGGAAGGCAGGTTTACAGGCAAATTGTTTTTCTCTGTTTGAATTAGCTAGTCCCGGGAGGAACAGTCCCTCCAGGATTAGCAAGACCCAAGATGTCAAAACATTTAATGCAGAAAATAAAAAATGTGACTAATACATACCCCCTCCAGCGGAACTGTCTGTTATAGAAGTGCTGCTTTTGGAAGTCTTTTCTGATGGAGTGATAGAAAGAATGGTAATGTGGCTCCCATCACCCTGGAGTTCACACTCTAGATTAGTAAATTAAACTTGTACACATTGAACAGTGACTGGCCATGCAGGACAGAAGATAACGTGCCAGCAAATCATCGTGGTGTAGTGGAGGCTCAGAGAAACAGAGATGAGAGTGTCCTAGAAGCATAGAGGACAGTGGTGAACAAGGCAGTGTTGGGCTGGCCCCACAGTGCAGTGGTTAAGGGAGACGGATCCCATGTGGCCAACCACAGTTCGAGTTCCAGCCCTGGTGGCCTGAAAAACCAGCAGGAGTGTATGTGTGTGCTCAAAACCCTATTTGGAAGGAGGGATGGAGGAGAACAGGTTGGGGCCTGACCATGCCCAACTGGGGAGGGGGGAGTGCTTTTTCTGTCTGTCTTTGCATGTGCCTTCTGGCATTTAAAGGAGAAAAAAAGAAGCAGCCTTTCAAGGCAGACTGCTGGGTTTATATCTGGCTCCATCAGTTATTAGCTGTGTAATCTTAAGAAGTTATGTAATCCCTGTGTTTTAGTTTCCTCATTTGTAAAATGAATTTCATAATAGTAATACCCACATCATAGAGTTATCCTGAAGCCTAAATGAACTAATACCTTGAAGGTGGTTAGAACAAAGCCTGGCACTTAGTAAGTATTCAGTAAGTATGAGCTATAATTAGAGCCATTGAGGAAAGTTTAGTAGAGTGGATAAAACTGATCTTTCAGGAGGAGGCGGAGAAGAGAGACAGAGACAGAGAAAGAGAGGGAGAAGTATTCCTTTGTAGGGTCAGGAGAGTAGGCATAGAAGGTGGTTAGAAATGAGCCTGGAAAATCCAGGTAATAGGAGATTGGTCTGACAGGGTACGTTTGAAGAGCTTTAAATGCTAAGGAATTTGCATTTTTTAATTTAAACCATGGAGATTCATTTAGAGCCTTTATTCCTTTTTTTTTTTTTTCCAAAGAAATCGATCACTTTAAATCCTGGAAGTCACCAAGCCAGAAACCAGGGTGGGGGGTGTGTAGAAAAGCATTCGACTTCTTTTTTTTTTTTTTTTTTTTTTTTTTTTGAGGGTTTTTGCTTGACGG
>NW_006209153.1:113605-127202 GCF_000334495.1 Tupaia belangeri chinensis | reverse complement strand
CTATAGGGCATGTGCTTGCCAGAAAGACAGAGAGAGACAGAAAGAGATAAAGTGACAAATCCCCCCCCCCCCCAGGGGAGATGGCTACGCTGCAGTCCCTTTTCCTCCATTCGCCTCTTGGGATCTTGGGCACACACGCACACGCACCCAGCGTGAGTTTAAGCCACCTGGTCCGGGACTCAAAACATGGTTGACTATGTGGGAGTTCAGCGACATAGCCATTACACCAACTGGTGGTCCCTGAGACTTTTTTTTTCCTTTGTTAGAAGCATACATGGCATTAAAATAGTGCTTCAGAAATCTTAGCCTTAGTGATATGGTTTTGGAAAGAAGAGAGCTTTGGGACAGGTTGTATACTTCGGGGTAAAAAACAACTCCAAAATTTTTGTGGCTTAAAAAAAAGTTGTGTTTCTAGTTTATGTCATTTGTCCATCAGAGCTTATCTGGGGACGCTGTTTATCATGGTTGTTCAGAAACCTGGCTGACAAAACAGCCAACATTTTGTCTTTTGTGTGCCTGAAGAGAGGGGAGAGCGCGTTCTGGAGGGTTGTGTACAAGCACTTGGATGCCACGTCAGGGAGTGACACCCACACTTCCATTTGCAGCTCATCGGCTAGACCTAGTCTCATGTTAGTAGCCAATTACAAGTGTTCTGCGACATGCAGTTGTTCTGTGTTTGGGGGGCGGGGCTAGAAATATTCCCGAATACCAGTAATGACTGCTCACTACAGTGGAAGATGATTGTGTGACAGTTCAAATAGATGGTCTTAGTTCTGGATCAGAATGATCAGAGGCAAAGTGGAGAAGGGTTGGATAAAGAAAGATTAGAGGTCCGGGTCTTGCACAGCGGTAATGCAGCTGGACCCACATGGCAGTGACCCAGGGTTCACGTCCCAGGACCTGCCTGAGCATGCTGGGTACGTGAGTGTCCCAGTGTCCCAGGCTCACTGAGACCGGGGATGGATTTTCATATGAGGACCTTGTTGATGCCTATTTCTGACTCTCTCTCTCTGTTTCTCTGTCTCTCCCTCTCATGGAAGAAAAAGAAACCTAAAAAAAAAAAAGATGAGTGGAATTTAAGTTGTTAATTAATTAAGTTGGGTTACAAAGGAGAAAGGAGTCAAGATGAGGCAAAACGTGTGGACCCACTGTGACGTAATGCTTCTGTAACAGAAGTACGGGAGCTGGTATGTCTTAAAGGGATGGTAGGAGACCAGTAGGGTGCCCTCAAGGCTTCTAGAGTATGTTCCTTGGAGAGCAGTTCACCAACTAGTGCCTGCTTACAAACAGTTGGTTTGCAAGAAAATAACAGAGGTAGAGTAATCATTGAGGACCTTTTTTTTCGGTCATAGAGAAAGTGAGAAATCCGCCCTCCCGGGGGGATGGCCATGCACCAATTCCTTCTCCTCTTGGGATTTTGGGCATATACACACATGTGCATAATATGGTTTTCAAGCTGCCAGGTCTGAGACTCAAACCATGGTTGCCATATTTGAGTCCAGCACCTTAACCACTACACCACCTACTGGCCTTGAGAAACTTTTTTTTTTTTTAATTTGCCAAAGGGTGTGTGTGCTCACTAGAGAGAGACACAGAGAAAGAGAGAGGGAGAAAGCATCCCCCAATGAGATGTGGTCATGCAGCTATCCCTTCTGCTCCATTACTCTATCATACTGGGACTCTGGGCATGCATGCACATAAGTCTGGCATGTTTTTCAAACCACTGGGCCCTGGGATTCAAACCATGTCTTCAGCCATGGAGGACTGGGCTCCCTTAACTGCTAGGCCACAGGACTGGCCCATTGAGAAAATTTTATGGTAATTCTCCTCCCCTCCCCAAAACATGCTTTGTTCTGATTATAGTGAATATAATGCTTAAATAATTGGGACTTGTATTTTGTATTTTTTTTTTTTTCTCTTTTGAGTGATTTATCTTTATTATATTTTACAAAAGTATAAGATGGGGGGGAGAACCTAGCTATGTACCACAGATAGTTTGAGGAGCATTGCTTTGGAGATAAGAGACAGAGATGTATTAATCAGAGCTGGTGATAAGGAATTGGGTCCCTTCCATAGAATGATTAGTTGGGTGCCTGGGATGTGAGCAAGAGTAAGTGCAGACTAAGAGGAGGGCCCAGGACTGAGCCCTGGGGACACCCACTATTCTGGGGCAGAGAAGTAAGAGGAGATGTGGACAGTACAGATGCCCAGAGATGACTGGAGGTGGTGAGAAATTAGAAGTCAGATGCCACAGAGAGTCAAGGAAAATAAGGACTGAGGTCAAGCTAGATTTGGCAAGAAGTCATTATAAATGTTTAGACATAAACTTGTAGTGAAGTGATGTGGTCAGACACCAGATTTCAACAGTTAACAAGAAATGTGTGGTCATAAAATAGAAGCGTCTGTAACCTACTGGTTTCAAAAGCAAAACGAAAACAAAAACTAGAATGGTAGCTATTGAGCCCAGCAAAGGAAGCACATTTTGTTGTTATTATTTTTCCCAGTAAGAAAGCCTGAGCAACTTAGAAGGCTCCTTTCAGCCTAGAGGAGGGAGAGTAGATATGAGAAGAAGAGGCAGGAGGCAGTGTTCCATGGCTGGGATCAGGAGTAGAGACAGAGGCCGTGGGGTGGGCCTGGGGGTGAGGACAGGGAAGACTGAACTTAGATCACCACCCACAGCAAACTGGGTGGCTAGGAGTTAGTAAGCGGGAATTTACAGATCTCAGTGGTCTCCAGCAGGAGAAAGTGCGAGGCGGGGGGTGCCCGTGCTCTGGCGCTGATGTGCAGTGGCATGTCGAAGGTAAGCAAGGACTTGAGAGCCCTAGTGGGAGTGACCACAGCTAGGGTCCAGCCTGGGTCGTTGAGCTGCTTCTTCTAGCCCACACTAATTAAATTTCATTTTGTTTTATTTTTAAGGGTTTTGCTTTAGGGTATGTGTGTGCACCAGAGAGCAAGATCAAGAAGGAGAGACAGAGAGAGGGAGAGTGAGAACTCTTCCCCCAGGGGTGGGTGGAAGGACACAGCCAGTCGCTGCCAGTCTCCTCCTGGGATTTCAAGCACACATGCACACACTCCCAGTGTGATTTTCAAGTCCTTGGGTCTGGGACTTAAACCACGGTTGGTCATGTGGGAGTCCAGCATCTTAACCTCTGTGCCACCAGCTAGCCCCAAAAATGGGTGTTAAATAACAAAGTAGTGGGGGAGGAGTAGAGTGTTGGTACTTCCTCCCAAATCATGCTTAAAGGAAGAGTAACAATGTAGTACAAAGTGGATGTAAGATAAACTATATCCAATATTTGAAAACATTTATTATTCATCAAAAGTTATCTGAGGTTACCAAAAAAAAATTACTAGAAAAATGTTTAAAGTGTTTCAAATATTGTAAAATTTGAAATATGCCTTACAAGTCCTACATACCAAAATCATCCGCTATGACTTTGCATTTTCACTGAGCTCTTTCAAGTGCTGGAATGGCATGAGAACTGGGCAGAGGTACAATATCTGTGGTTTGTGCCCACTTCTTCCTTTTCTGAATACGCATTCTCCCTTCTTAGCCCTTGGGTTCCCCCTCACCTTTGGTGTGGTCTGGTATGGGCCTGTGTCTGGTTTTCCAAGTGATACAAGGTATCATGGCATGGTTGGCTCTGTGGACCTGCCCTGCGGTAGCTATAATGGGAAGAACACTCTGGAGTCAACTGCCTGAGTTCAGATTTTAGTAATTTTAAGCACTTAGGCTCTCGGAGCATAATTTCCTCATCTGTAAATGGAGATAATAAAAATACTAAGGATCACAAGAGATTAGAAGTGCCAGGTACATACTAAGCACCCAATAAATATAAATTAGGTATCTGTTCCTCTAAATAGATTATCTCTAATAGATGTTTCCACTGTCTTCTTATAAAAAAGCCATATTCTTTTTATTTTTATTTTATTTTTATTTTTTAGAGAAGTTTTTCACTATAGGGCGCGTGCGCTTGCCAGCCAGACAGAGAGAGACATAGAGACAGAAAGTAAGAAATCACCCCCCAGGGGGGATGGTCACGCCGCAATCCCTTCTCCTCCATTCTCCTTTCAGGATCTTGGGCACGCACGCACATGCGCCCGGCGTGAGTTTTAAGCCACCGGTCTGGGACGTGAACCGCGGTCGACTACATGGGAGTCCAGCGACATAGCCATTACGCTAAATGCTGGTTCCCAAAAAGCCATATTGTTTTTAATGAGAGAGAGAAAGAAGGAGACAGAGAAGCATCCCTGCCAGGGGTCTGGTTACTCCTTGATGTACATACTCTAGCCCTCCAGCTAATTAGGATCTTGGGTATATGCCAGGTGTGTTTTCAGGTCGATTCAGAATCCAAACCCATGGTTGGCTATTTACACTCACTGTTTTTGCTATTTTTTTCCCCTCCTTAAATGCACTTTTTATTTTAAGTTCACAATTCAAGTTTTTTGCCACTGGATAATGGCGGGTTGGCTGTCTGTGCCAAGTTTTGTGTGTTGAGCAAGACGACAAGAGTGAGAGAAGAGGGAAGGATAAAGTCGCACCTAATGGGGAGAGGTGCCTGCACCAGGCATGCGCGATTGATGGAGTCTTCGTTGTGTTCTACAGATACGTCTCTAATGATTTTGACACAGATTATTTTCTTGTGTCAAATTTAGATATTTTTATGTAAAATATTAAATACATCAGTGTTCATCATGACACATATTCCATATATTTTTTTTAAGGATTTTGCCATAGGGTACGTGCACTAGCCAGAAAGAGACAGAGAGAGTGAGAAATCATCCCTCCCCCCCAGGGAAGATGGCTCTTGCCACAGTCCCTTCTCCATTCTCCTCTGGGGATTCTCCTCTGCATGTGTGCCCGGTGTGTTTTCCAAGCCACCAGGCCCAGCACTCTCACTTGTGGGGTTGGCCATATTAGAACCCAGCCCTTAACCACCACACCACCTGCTGTCTCCTAAGGAGGGGTCAGATGTTGCAGTTTAGTAGGTAAATATTTTTCTCATAACTTGCCTCCATGGGCAGATATAACTACTTGAAAATGGAATAGAAAAGTGAAACTCCCATTTCTCTGTAATGAGTTCTCCTAGGAAGCCTTTTCTGATACTGCTGTAATTTAGTTTAAGTGGCACTCTTTAGAAAACTGAAACATGCCCTACTTTGCAGGCAAGTAGCAATCACGTGGGTAAATTCTTTCCTCTTTGAAAACAGAGTGCAGTCATTTCCAACCCGGTCGCTGCAACTCGACGCCTGCTGATAATGTGCGCACAAACACATTAGGCTCCGAGGAGCAGTGACATCTGGATGCCGAGTTGTGCTCAGGATAGCCAGAGTACACAGGCTGCTGTCAGGAACCCGGGGTCCACCCCATCACGTCGTGTTTGAGTATCATTCAGGGCGGCTACGTACTGATGCGAGTAAAACCAGGTTTTGTTTTCAGTGCTCACATTTTAGACCTCCTCCCCACCCTTGACTGGTTATAATATATAAATCAAACCACAGCTGACAGTGATTTGCTTTCTTTATCCGGGAAAAGGTCTTTGACTCAGACTTTGACTTGGCCTCACTGCATTGATCTTCATCACAAGCACTTTTTACAATTCCCACAACAACATTAACTCTTAATTTTTCTCTTTTTTTTGCATATACATATTACAATAGAGCCTTTCATAACATGATCACAAATTATATGCAGTCACTCTTATGTGCTTCATGAAGGCAGTAAATTTGAAGAAAAGAGAGACTATGTAAAATTTCAGTCCAGAGAGCACAGTTTATCTTATTTACAGTTTGGCTTAAAGATTGGTATTTAAGTTAATATCATACCACATGTGGTAATCCTGCAAAGTGCTACATATTTTTATTTATGGTTAAGGGAATAAAGCAAAATCCCCTTTTCATTATGTTATCTTGCATTATTTACTCAGTGATAAATGACATTGCCTCTCGGGTATGAGTTCTGCAATGAAAGACCCTATTGTAGCATATATTTATATGGGGAGGGTGGTTTATAGAGTTACTGTTCCAAAGGGAATTTAAATTCTGGATATCCTGGTACTTGTACAGTTAAAACATATAGCTTAAGGTTGCTTTAATACTGTATTTTTACTTGAAGTAAAAGAAAAATAGAAAGGAATGAACAAAAGGGAAAAGCGTAAGTTCGAAATGCTAGAAACCAAATAAAATGACTAATGGCACGTCCTAAACTCAAAGATTAAAATTGTTCTATGTTCTAGAGATAATGACTTTTTCTTTTTTTCTTTTTTTTTTTTTTTTTTTAAGATTTTTGCTATGTGGCGTGTGTGCTTGTCAGGTAGAGACAGACAGAAAGTGAGAAATCACATACTCCCCCCACCCCCCGGGGAGGGGGTGGCCATGCCACAGTCCCTTTTCCATTCTCCTCTTGGGATCTGGGGCATGCACACACATGAGCCCAGTGTGAGTTTTAAGCCACCAGGTCCAAGATTCGAATCCCAGTCGACTGTGGGAGTCCAGCAACATAACCATTATATCATCTGCTGGTCCTAATGATGATCTTTTCATTGGTCTATTTTTGCTGTTAAAAATGACTTCAGCTTTTAAAGTTTTTAACTATTGAAGGATACCAGAGAATGATTTCTACCAAGTTGGGGAGATATGAAAATGAACTGAAAGTTTTGACGGGTTGCGAAGTTTAAAGTTGCCCATACCTTTTAGTAGAAAACCAGTAATATGGTATGTCAGTTTGTCCAATCAATGTTCATGAGAATTTCTACCAAAAAAAGGAAGGAGGCAGATATTTTGGAGGGAGGATTAGTCTTTTATAATGTGTTTGTATTGAAATAGAAAAAATAATTAAAAAAAAACAAATTCCAATGAATAAAGTAGAAATTAGTCCATTTGTACTTATTTGGAATTTTAGATCATTTAGCCAAGAAAGATCTACCATTGTGCTAAGTTCAAAAATAGGGGCTTCTTAGTAATTTAATGATATAAGTAAGATTTTAGGACTAGTGGATTTGAGCTGAAGTATCCCTCTCTGCCAATCACCTGGCACTTAAAAGATATCATTCTAGTTTTCTGGGGCATGCATTGTTTCTCATTGTTTCTGAAAAGAAGTCAGGTATCATTCTGATGAGAAGCCAGTGGTTATTTGTGTTATTGTTCCCCTGTGTGTAATATGTCATTTTGATCTTGGCTGGGTTTTTTTTTGTTGTTGTTTTGTTTTTTTTTGAGAGGTTTTTGCTATAGGGCGTGTGCACTCACCAGAGAGACAGAGAGACAGAAAACGAGAAATCACCCCCCGGGGGGATGGCCACGCCACAATCCCTTCTCCTCCATTCTCCTCTTGGGATCTTGGGCACACACAGACATGCGCCCAGCATGAGTTTAAGCCACCAGGTCCAGGACTCGAACCGCAGTCGACTACAAGGGAGTCCAGTGAAATAGGAGAAATCACATACTCCCCCCACCCCCCGGGGAGGGGGTGGCCATGCCACAGTCCCTTTTCCATTCTCCTCTTGGGATCTGGGGCATGCACACACATGAGCCCAGTGTGAGTTTTAAGCCACCAGGTCCAAGATTCGAATCCCAGTCGACTGTGGGAGTCCAGCAACATAACCATTATATCATCTGCTGGTCCTAATGATGATCTTTTCATTGGTCTATTTTTGCTGTTAAAAATGACTTCAGCTTTTAAAGTTTTTAACTATTGAAGGATACCAGAGAATGATTTCTACCAAGTTGGGGAGATATGAAAATGAACTGAAAGTTTTGACGGGTTGCGAAGTTTAAAGTTGCCCATACCTTTTAGTAGAAAACCAGTAATATGGTATGTCAGTTTGTCCAATCAATGTTCATGAGAATTTCTACCAAAAAAAGGAAGGAGGCAGATATTTTGGAGGGAGGATTAGTCTTTTATAATGTGTTTGTATTGAAATAGAAAAAATAATTAAAAAAAAACAAATTCCAATGAATAAAGTAGAAATTAGTCCATTTGTACTTATTTGGAATTTTAGATCATTTAGCCAAGAAAGATCTACCATTGTGCTAAGTTCAAAAATAGGGGCTTCTTAGTAATTTAATGATATAAGTAAGATTTTAGGACTAGTGGATTTGAGCTGAAGTATCCCTCTCTGCCAATCACCTGGCACTTAAAAGATATCATTCTAGTTTTCTGGGGCATGCATTGTTTCTCATTGTTTCTGAAAAGAAGTCAGGTATCATTCTGATGAGAAGCCAGTGGTTATTTGTGTTATTGTTCCCCTGTGTGTAATATGTCATTTTGATCTTGGCTGGGTTTTTTTTTGTTGTTGTTTTGTTTTTTTTTGAGAGGTTTTTGCTATAGGGCGTGTGCACTCACCAGAGAGACAGAGAGACAGAAAACGAGAAATCACCCCCCGGGGGGATGGCCACGCCACAATCCCTTCTCCTCCATTCTCCTCTTGGGATCTTGGGCACACACAGACATGCGCCCAGCATGAGTTTAAGCCACCAGGTCCAGGACTCGAACCGCAGTCGACTACAAGGGAGTCCAGTGAAATAGCCATTACGCTAACTGCTGGTCCTGATCTTGGTTGCTTTTAAGATTTCTTCTTTATTTTTGGTTTTCAACTGTCTTATAGTAATGTATCTAGGTGTAGTTTCTTTTGTATTTGCCCTGCTTGGATAAATTCTTGAAACTTTGAATGTATGTGTCTCACCAAATTTGGGAAATTTCAACTATTTTATTATTAATATTTAAACAAATTATTTACTTGTTTTTATAGTTTTGCTACTGTGTGCATGCATATGCCAGAGAGACACAGAGATTTATAGAGAGAGGGAAAGTGAGAAATAACCCCCACATGGAGATACCGTGCATCAATCCCTTCTCCTCCTTTTTCCTCTTGGAATTTTGTGCAGGCATACACACACATCTGGCTGGATTCTCCACCTTCCAGGTCTAGAACTGGAACCATGAAGCTGGCCATGTGCTTTCCAGCTGCCTTAGCCTCCACACCATCTACTGGCCCAACTTTATTTAAAAAATAAATAGTTTCATTTGGAATCATTTAAAATTTGTTGAAAAGTTGCAAAGATAATATATGGAGTTCTCATATACTGTTACCTGTCTCCCCCTAATGTTAGTATTTACATCATTACAGTGTCCCTACTGTAGTGTTGGCACAGTGCTGTTAGCCATGGTTTTCTCACAAGTGTGCTTTGTTCATTTCTTTGTTTTAGTATTCAGCTGAGGATACCCCATTGCATTTTCTCTGTTTGTTTTAGGATTGAGTTGAGGATACTTCATTGCATTTTATCATCGTAACCTCTAGTCTCTTCCATCTGTAACAGTTTTTAAGAATTCACTTGCTTTTCAAAAGCTTGACACTTTTATCATTATTATTTATCTTTATTATTATTGTTATTATTTATACATTCAATCGCTATACATCATTTAGATTGTAAAGAGAATTTACTCAGCATGAAATACACCTCAGACCAGTCTAGTTGAAAATACTATACATGTCATCATCAACAGGTAATAAGCCATTTCTGTTTCACACAAATGTCTTACCTTACTATTTTTCTCCCCCAAATATCCTTCCCTACTCTCCTCCTTTCTCCCACTCTCTTTCCACTCTGTCCCCAGTGTCCATAACAATTTTCAGCGCTTTTATGTGAAGAGTAATGGTCAGGTAATTTTTTAGAATGTCCCTCAATATGGGTTTGTCTGATGTTTTCTCACGCTTAGACTGAAGTTAGGGATTTGAGGACTACTACAGAGGTAAGCTACCCTTCTCATTGCATCATATCGGGGATCATTATTTCAGTATACTTACCACTGGTGATATTGAACCTGATAATGGTTAGGATTGGGTCTGCCAGTTCTCTCTGTGTAAGCTTAACATTTTTTTCCTTTTCCATTCTCTGTTCTTTGGAAGCAAGTTACCAACTCAAGCTATGCTCAAGGAGAGGGGATTAAATCTACCTCTTGTAAGAAAGAATATCTATATTTTTTGGAATTCTATAAGGAAGACATATTCTCTTATCCAGTCTATCTCATCTCTTTATTTATTTGTGTATATCAGAGTAGACTCATATTTATTTTAATCCTTAGGTTCTAATATAATATTATCATACTTATTTTCTTCCTTGTTTCAGCTTCAGCCATTTAAATCTATTTCAGGTTGGTTCCTGCCGTTTTGAGTTGCCCCTGCTATTTCATTTTTACTTCTGAACTTTCTGGGCCTGAAGGATCCTCTAGGTTCACTTTCCCTGCCCTATTCCTAGAATTGGCCATTTCTGTGGAAGTTGTAGTTTCTTTTATTTAGAAACCAAGATCTAGGTTCTTGAGGTTACTGCTTATCATTTTTAAAAGTATTTTTTGCTAATGATTCTCTTTAACCTCTCCTTAGACTCCATTTATATGTATTTTATACCTGTAAAGTCTTTGTTTTCTTCTTCTTTTTTTTTTTTTTCCTTTTTATAGAGATTTTTGCTATAGAGAACATGCCCTTGCCAGAGGGACGGAATGTGAGAAATCATCCCCCAAGGGAGATAGCCATGACACAATTCCTTTTCCTTCATTCTTCCCTCAGGATTTTGGGCACGTATGTACACATGCCCAGCATGAGTTTCTTTTTCTTTTTCTTTTTCTTCTTTTGAGAGGTTTTTGCTATAGGGCATATGCACTCACCAGAAAGACAGAGACAGAGAGACAGAAAGTGAGAAATCACCCTCCAGGGCGATGGCCACGCCACAATCCCTTCTCCTCCATTCTCCTCTTGGGATCTTGGACATGCATGCACATGTTCCCGGAGTGAGTTTAAGCCACTGGGTCCGGGACTCGAACCGTGGTCGACTACATGGGAGTCCAGTGACACAGCCATTGTGCCAACCGCTGGTCCTGCCCAGCGTGAATTTCAAGCCTCCAGGTCCAGGACTTGAACTGCAGTCTGCTATGTGGGAGTCCAGCAACATATCCATTATGCTATCTGTTGATCCCAAATCCTTGTCTTTTAGTTGTGGTGTTTGGGTGTATTCAAGTTGGTTTCCACTAATTGCTTTTACTTTGAGTGTGGGCCATATTTTCTTGTTTCGTTTTATGTCTAATAATTTGGGATTTTATTGTGGACATTGTGATTGATACATTGTATAAACTCTGGATTCTATTATGTTCCTCTGAAAATTATAAATGGTTTGTATTAGCAGGCAGTTAACTTGGCAGAATTCAGACTCCTAAGTTTGCCTTCCTTTCCATGGGTAGCTATCAAAATCTCACTTAGTTCAGCTCATTTAGTCTTAAAATGGGCTGTTTGGGCTACCCCAAACATGCATGGTTCTGGGATCAGTTCGCTCTTGAGCACAGTTTATATGTAGAATATGGGATTCTCACTGTGTGGATTACACCTTGCCTGAAGGTTTCCTTCTTCACTTTGCTGCTGCTGAGTTGATCCTGAGCTCTGTTCTCTGTTCTTTAGCCAGTTAGACTGTGGGTTTCAGTTTGAACTTTAGCTGTTTTGTACTGTACCAACTAGGGCCTCTGCTTAGGTGAAAAAGTATAAAACAGTAAACTCATAGCCATTTGCTTCTAAGAGTCAACTCCCTACAGTTTCTGTCAGCTTTTTGCACACTCTTGTATACCTTCATATTTTAAAAAATTTAATCCAGAGTCTGTAAGTACTATCAGTGGGAGGATCAGATTTTATAAGCTACTTTGCTATTACTTTTCATTTAAGGAGGAAATAATAAAAAAGAATAATTAAATAAACAAAGAAATGTAAATATACAGTGTTATGAAATCTAGCAGTAGAGGAATTTGACTAGTCAGTGATTTCAGGAAAGTTTTCCTAGAGGACATAGTGGTGAGATGTAGACAGTAACTAGATGAGGACAGAGTGGGAAAGGATCCTACTTGTTTGTGGAATGAATGCATGATATAATCCAGCTTTTCCTGTCTTGACTCTTTTCTTTGCACATATTATGTTCTCTCAATCTTCATTGCTCTGGGCTTCTGCGGTGATAAAAGGAATCCAGCTATGGTGCCTGTGGTCTTATATAACAGAGTGTGGTGCTTGAGAACTTCTTGAGCCAGAGGAATTGTATATACGTACCATTACGTGGTACAGCAGAGTCTGTGGGCTTCTGGTCAGTAGTGCTTGACTGAGTTATAAGAAAATCCTCCTTTTACTTTGAGTATTTAGAAATGCAATATAAACACATGCAGGTACATACGAAAAGATCAAAGTAACAAAATAATCATACATAACCAAAATGGTGAGAATGTAAAGTCAGTGTGATGACTAGGTGCCTAACCTGAGAGGTTCACATAGAGGAATAGGGATAGCCCCTGATAGATGGGGGTTGGGACTCTGATTGCTACCAAGGAAAATGTTCCCAGTCAAGGACCCAGAAAATGTGGAGAACTGAAACTGAATTATCTACATAAAGCCAGAGGCCAAAAGGAGATGAGATGATGCCTATGTTAAACAAAGAAGAAATTCTATTCCATTGTCCCAACAGAGACACAAGAGAATTTGCTCATAGACAGAATACCTGAATCCTCAGCCTGAAGAAGCACACTGAATCTTGAGCAAGACAAAAATAAATCCATATTCAGATACATTAGGCGAGATTACAGAACATCAAAGGTACAGAAAAATTATAAAAGCTACCAGTAAGGAAAAAACAGATACTTATCGAGAAATACATGCTAGTAATAAACTTTTTATCAGCAAAAAGATATGCCACAATATATAGAATAATATATTCAAAGTGCTAGATGAGACTGTCAGCAGCATAAAACTCTATACTTAGTTAAGTGATCATTCAATAGGGAGGATATATAAAGATACTTTAAACATGCATGCATTCAAAGAATTTACTGTTTTTTGGAATTTTTCAGAAAGAATGATTAAAGAAGTCCCCTTAGCACAGCAGTTTAAGTGCTGTGCACAGAAAGTCAGATCCCACTGGTAACCATGGTTCAGATAGACCCTGGTGGCTTGAAAAATGCCAGTTGTGTATGTGTGCTTGCCCAAGATCCTGATGGGTGGAGAAATGGAAGAAAGGGGTTGTAAGGGCCTAGGGCCAGGGGGTGGGGGTGGGGGGTGTTTTCTCTTTCTCTGTCTTTCTGTCACTCTGTCTCTCTCTCTCTTTGTCTTTTGAATGTGCATGTCCTTTGCCAATTAAAAAAGGGAAAGAATCACTGAAGATGTGCTTAGGTAAAAAGGGAACTGTGGCAGATTGTATTAAAAAAAAAAGGTCATAATAGTATTGAGTATTTTCCATATTCTTCTACACTGTGACCTTGCCACTCCTCCAGAAAGTGAGACCTGTTCCCTTCTTCTTGAGTCTGGACTCTTCTTTGGAAACCCTAGTATGTGGTAGAAGTAATAACCATGGTGACTTTTTTTTTTTTTTTTTTAAGAGAGGTTTTTGCTGTAGGGCACATGCGCTTGCCAGAAAGACAGCGAGAGACAGAGAGACAGAAAATGAGAAATCACCCCCTGGGGGGATGACCACGCCACACGCACATGGCATAAGTTTAAGCCACCAGGTCCAGGACTCAAACCGCGGTTGACTACGTGGGAGTTCAGCGACATAGCCATTATGCTAGCTGCTGGTCCCTCCC
>NW_006209153.1:85887-112529 GCF_000334495.1 Tupaia belangeri chinensis | reverse complement strand
GGCCGGGGGGCCACACGCCCTGGGGGGGGGGCCCGGGGGGGACGTGCTGAGCCCGAAAGGCCCCGCGCAGGTCCCGCCGCCGGTCGCAGCCTTGGCGCGGGGGCCGGGGGGACGCGCTGAGCCCGGGAGGGCCCGTGCAGGTCCCCCCTCTATGTTGACTTTTGAGGTAAGGTAAGAAATGCCACACAGCTTTCAGCCGGCCATTTGGGATGCTCTCCTTGGAGCCTGCCAGCCACCAAGTAAGATCTACTGGCCTGAGAGACTTGGTGTAGCCACTCATCATTAAACCTTTCAGATGAGCCCACCCTCCAACTGTGTACCACTCAGTCACATAGTTAAGTTTATAAAGTGCAGAAGAATGGCTCAGCTGAATGTTATCCCAATTCCCAGAATATAGTAAATATAATAATATTTGTATAAAATATAATAAAACAGTTGCTGTTAAAACCCTAAAGTTAAATTTTCACTTAGCAGCTAGAACGAAATTAAACCCAGAAGGAGGGAATAGAATAGATCAATCAGTTATGGGTAAGGAAGCTGGCACATATATTTTTCTAAATACAACTGAGTTAAAAAAAAAGTTGGGTGAGAGTTATTAAGAACAATGTGATTCTAAGATATTAGCAATGGTCACATGGGAGCTGGCATGGAATGAGAAGGCAGCTTGTTCAGAAGGTTACTAGAGATTGACTTTACGTAGGCATGCTAAAGAAAAGACATGTTGGCGCCAGGTGCTGGCATGGTGGTTAAGGTAGCAGGAGCCCACGTGGCTGACTGTGTGGTTCAGGTATCTGAAAAACATGCCAGGTGCACATGCTTGCTCGCCTGAAATTCTAAGAGGAGAATGGAGGAGAAGGGGTCACCCCCTGAGTGGTGATTTCTCACTTTCCTCTTTCTGTCTCTCTCTGGTAAGTGCATGTGTACTATAGCAAAACTAAAGAAAGGAAGGAAAAGAAGGAAGGATGGAGAACTGGAAGGAAAGAAGGAAAGGCAGGAGAAGAGGAAAGGAAGGAAAGAAGAGAAAGAAAGAAAAGACATATTGTGTAAGTTGTGAGACATTAGAAGGAAAAAATACAGGAAAAATTTCAACAAAAACTGTTACCGAACTCAAATCAGGTTCGCTCACCCAAGTGCTATAAAACCAAGCCATAGGCACATGGTGTGATGAAGGAAAGTCCACCTTTACTGCAAAGCGCAAAGCAAGGAGAGCTGGCAGCTCATGCTGAAAAGACCCAGTCTCTCCAAGATGTTCCCCACATGCATTTTTAAGGGCAAAAATTGGGGGAGAGGTCCTAGGTGCATGATCAGTTCAGTGATTGGTTCAAGAGGGCATGATCATCTCCTGGGCATTCTTGATTGGTGAGGCCTTAGATAATCAAATTTCTCTTCAGGTGTCTGGAGCCATTCAGCCTGGAGTCTCTGAGCTCACAACTAGCAGTTTCCAGTCTACAAAACATCTTACATATTGAAATGAAAACCTTCTTTCCTTTAAGTGAGAGTTTTAGAGGTCAAATGGCCCTCACCCATGGTCCATGTTGGTCATTATCATAACCAAAGTCTTAAGACTTACTCCTTACTCTGGGCCATTACAATGCAAATGGACTTTCTATTTCAGGAACCCTAGAAAATACATTAGGGCCTTCTTGCTCATTTTCACATGCCCTGGTAGCAAAAGATCTCTCTTAAAAAAAAAAAGAAAAAGAAATTTCACCCATTAAAAATCATAATTATATTTTTAAAAATTCAGCTAAATGTTGCTTTAAAAAGACAGCCAAGGCAAAACAAACTAGAGCAGTTAAAAATAAAGAGATAGAAAAGATGTACCAGGAAAAAAAAGCTATGAGAATATCGACATGAGGTAGAGGTATTTGACTCTGAAAAGCTTGCACGTGTGTACCAGGAGATGTGTGCAAGGATGTTCATCGTATTAATAGCACTGTTTACATTAATGAAAAATTTAAAAGAACTTAAATATGTATTAGTGGGAGAATATATAGATAAATTGTTGAATATTCATATGACTTAATAGTCGATAAAAGAAACAGACTAAATCTGTGTTTAGCAACATGGCTATATTTCAGAATCACTGAGAAAAAGAAGTAAGTTGCCAGATAATATGTCACTGTGGCATTTCCAAACACAACACAATACATTAGATGCCCGAATTTTCTTCTAATTCTGAATTACTTTATTAAATTTCACAGCAATAAGCTATGTTGCCATGACTATACATTTGAATGTCTGAGAAATTGTGCCCAGGAACTGTATTTCAGCAAATAACTGACTGTATTCTTTTAAAAAATTAATTGTTTAAACTTGCCAGAGGGCATGTGTGCTCACTAGAGACTGAGAGAGAGCACCTCCCCAGGGGATGTGTTCACACCACATCGCTCCATCCTGTCAGAATTTTGGGTGTGCATGTACACATGCCTGACATATTTTCAAGCGGACAGGGCTGTTTTTCCAAACGCAGCTGGCCGTGTGGGATCCAGCTTCCTTAAACCATAGGCCATGGGGCTGACCTAGCAATTCATGCATCCTAAAGAATAAACCTCCCTGGAATAGCAGAAAGCTAGCATCCTTACATCAAGTAATCTGTAGAATGAAGTCTTAAATAACTGCTGACAGTATTTTTAATACTGTTGGGAATTAAGCATATATACATTAATCTCTCCTTTTCCTCCAAGTTGCTTATAAGAAGAAAAGATATGATGAGCCAGCTAATGATGTGGTGGTTAAGTTGGCTGGATCCCATGTGGCCTACTGTGTGGTTTGAGTCTCAGATCTTGAAGCTTGAGAAACACGCCAGGTTTGTGTGCATGCATGCCCAAAATCCCAAGAGGAGAATGGAGGAGAAGGGATTGTGGTATGGCCATGTTCCCTGAGGCATGCTTTCTCACTTTCTCTCTGTTACTCTCTTTCTCTGGTGAATACATGTGCCCTATAGCAAATTTAAACAAGAGAAAGAGAGAAGTGGCATAAAGAGGCACAGGTGGGGCCAGCTGGTGGAATGGTGGTTAGGGTGGCTAGATCACATGGCTGGCTGCACAGTTCGAGCCCTGAATTCTGTGGCTTGAGAAACATGCCAGACATGCATCCATGTGTGCCCAAAATTCCAGAAAGAGGGGTAAGAGGTGAAGGAGGGGGAGGAGAGGGAGGAGAGTGGATTGGGATATGACCGTGCCTCATGGGGAATGCTTTCTCACTTCCCTTCCCTCTCTCTTGTGTCTTCCCAGCAAACGCATGTGCCCTCTGTCAAAATTAAAAGAGAAGAATTGAGATGTTTGGAGGAAGATGTTTGTTAAGCGGTATCTTTCTACTAGACTGTAGAATTCATGTAAGCTGGACTGGCAGGTGGTAGTTGGTTTAAGTGCTGGACTTCCACATGGTTGACCATAGTCTGAGTCTTGGACCCAGTGACTTGAAACTCATGCTGGGCACATCTGTATTCATGACCAAAATCCAGAGAGGAGAGTGGCGGGTAAGGGACTACAGCATGGCCATCTTCCCTGTGGGGGCACTGGGGTAGTTTCTCAATTTCTGTCTCTCTGTCTCTCTGTATGTGTCTCTGGTGAGTGCACATGCACTGTAGCAAAAATCTCTCTCTCACACACACAAACCCCCTCGCCTCCCCCCCCCCAAAGAATGTAAGCCAAAGTCTCTGTTCTCTAAGTAGCTGGAGGTTGAAATTACATGCTTTTGGATGCTGATTCCACAGATGTTTATTGAGAGCCTGCTGTGTACAGGGTATTCTCCTTAACATGATCATGAACTCCAAAGTGAACCAGGATAATTCTTTAAAAAAAAAAGGGGGGGGACTGGCAGGTGGCATGGTGATTTAGGTGCTGGACACTCCCACATGGCCAACCATGGTTCATGTCCTGGATCTGGTGGCTTGCTTTTTCACTATACTGTCTTTCTCTGTCTGTGTGTGTCTCTCTGTGGTCAAATTAAAATAAATGAATGAATGAATGAATGAATGAAAGAATAAAATTGAATAAAATAATTCTTTAAAAAAAAAAAAGTGAACCAGGAGTACCCAGGAGCACTGGAGGGCGAAGGGGACTATGAACCAAGGCAGGGTAAGTTGAGGTCCATGAGAACGATACATGTTGCTTTGTAGTTTGAAAGAGAATGGAATGATTTTCATTGGAGGGAATGTGAATGGCGCTACAGATGCCACACCACACATTTGTAAGTGTGTGCATTTCAGTTTGGGTGGTTGAGAATGACAGAGCAATTTCTTCTCCGTGCTGTTGCTTTTAGTATGTGATCCCCCTACCCCCTTAAGAAAAACACTGTTGTACATTAATCTTTTAGAAGCTTTTAATGGTGTTGCTGAGACAGTCATTTAAGCCTTTGAAATACACATCACGTAGCACTCTCATTTTGGAAGCAGTAATGGTTAAGCCACTGGAAAACGAACCATTGGTTTTGATAGGGGGGGACTTTGTATGTTACAGCTTATGACAGAGAATGGAAAAATGCTTCAGTAAGACAGGCTGGCATTTTAAATTGGAGCACAATGACGGCCAAAAGTGCTGAAGTCAACAGACTGCTTAGATATATGGTTACCACTTGCTGAGAAAGGCCTTTCAAGGTGGCCACAGACATGCATTTACAACCACAGTCAGGTCAGGTTTTTCCTAAATGTCGGCCCACGACCCTGATTGACGTCAACGGGAGCTATGTACTTGTAGAGAAAGGGGATTTAGGTCATCCTCAATCCAGGACAAGTCAGAAATAGGTGAAAAAGTAAGGTATAATAGACTTACTATTTTTAAAATAATTATTTAATTTTATTTATCATCATCATTATTATTTAATTTGCTACAGGGCATGTGCATTTACCAGAAAGTTACACAGAGAGAGAAAGTGAGAAAGCAGTCCACCAGTTCTGGGACTCGAATCATGGGTGGCTATGTAGGAGTCCAGTGCCTTAACCACCACGCCACCTGCTGGTCTCTATAATAGACTTATATATTACACATAATTTATGTTGGAAACCATGTAGAGGTGCTTGAACCATACTGAAAGATTGTCCTTTCCCTGCCAAAGCTTATTACCACGAGAATCGATAATTATTCTACCACAACTTGAAGGAGATAAAGAAGGCAGCATGAGGATAGGGAAGAGTCTCAGAGGTGACATTTGGTTTATGATGTAGACAATACAAAGGAATTGGCCCTGAGACCTGGGGGATGAGGATTCCAAGCAAAAGCATCAGAACGTTGGAGAAGTTATTTTCCTCACAGATGAAGAGACAAATGGGTGAGCTTGGGCACAGTACTTTACCTCTCTGGGCCTTGAGGTCTCCATCTATAAAACCAAAATGTTGAACTGAGTAAGTGCTAAGGCATTTTTCATTCGCAAAGTTCAGTAAAATAAATGCTAGTTAAGATAGGCAACAAGGCCAAATGTAGCTTCTGTTTTCAAAGATGGCAACCCTAGGAGTGTTTGAATTTTGGAAATAAAGTGGTATCTTTGAGAGGAAGAGAATGTTGGTAACAAAAACTGAAACATGGTTCCGGGTTAAGTGGAGGGCAATGGTGTTGCGGGGAATGTTTCTCATTCCAGTGTTTCTTCCTTGTGGGTAGAACTCAGTTAGTGCAACACTCCTGTCCCGGCCTTTACTCTACTCTAAGGGAGATGAGGGGACTTAGTGTGATGAACTTGGGAAGAAGCAGCTGGGCCTGCGCTGATCCTCATCTCCCTATGGCCTTAGGGCAGCAACCCTTACCCTGTAGAACTGTTCTCTATTCTAGACTGTGAGTCTTACCTGGAGAGGCCACCTCGTTTTCTGGGTTCTTGACCTGATCCAGCAGTGCCTGTGATGGTTACAGTTCATTCGACTTGGGGGTTTGATTTCCAGGCACATTCGGCACCCACTGTAAACCATGTTCTCCATTTTAGCTCTCATTGGGAGTGGTGATAATTTGGTCTCTCTGCCATATCTTCATCTTCTTTCACAGCGTGTTCAGAATTTGAATGGGAAAGAAGAGTGCTATTGATTTGACCCTCTCAAGACCCCAAAAGTTATGATTTAGATGAATAGAGTTAGATTTGGTAAGAAGGGATATTGTTCACTCTGAATCAGGCGGAGGCCATAGTTAGAAAAAGCAAAGGATACTTTGATATAGGACTGAAATGCGGAGCTCCAGAATCTCTCAGAGAACGGGGTCAAATACTCATTTGAGAATAAGTCATCATGGAACTGGAAAGTTAAAAGAAGGAAAGTTTTAAAATTACCTCTGTGGAGAATATATTAAAGAATTCAACGGAAGAGTTGCCTAAGTCAGGGTGATAAACATTTAAGCTTTGAAAATACACACCACAGAGACCAGCAGATAGCATAATGGCTATGTCGCTGGACTCCCATGTAGTCAACTGTGGTTCAAGTCCTGGACCTGGTGGCTTAAACTCACGCCGGGCGCGTGTGCATGCGTGCCCAAAATCCTGAGAGGAGAATGGAGGAGAAGAGATTGTGGCATGGCCATCCCCCCCGGGGCGGGATTTCTTGCTTTCTTTCTCTCTCTGTCTTTTTGGAGAGTGCACACGCTCTATGGCAAAAACCTCTCAAAAACAAAAACATGCCACATAGCACTTCGATTATGGAGGTAGCAGTGGGTAGCCACTGGAAAGCTAACCATCGTTTTGTTGTTGTTTAATGATTGTTCACGTGTTTTCCCAGCTCCTCAAGCTCCTGGCCACTGTGCATGTGCCCCGTGTATTTTTAGGCCAACCCAGGGATGCTGAACTCACAGTTGGCCATATTGCTTCCAGTCTTGCAAGGACACTGTGTTACCCTGTGCCATAGTAGTTCGACTGACTAACCTTTTTTTTCATTTTTGATTTGTTTGTTTGTTTTGTTTTGCATTTTTGCTGCTTTATTGTTAAGTTTATTGTCTTTATCTGGAATAACGTCATACTATTGTTTGGTTTAGCTCTCAGCAGCCCACTCCTGAGCTCTGAGGAAGCTTGCCTTCTTCTGGGCTACCTGATCTTTCTTCTGGGCAAGGGACATCTTGGGACAATTCTACCTCTTCTTTTTAACTTCTTCCTTGGGTTTCTTTTCATAGACTGGGTTCTCTCGTATGGCAGTGTGAGCTTTCTTCTACATCTCCTCCATCATGTCTGGAGTTACACTGTTCTTTATGTACTGAGAGACCTGTTCTTGTCGGCGTCATCTTCCATTAGGTAACGCATGTAGTCTGCAACGTTCTGGCCCATGATGTGCTTCCGATGGACTTCTGCATTAGATTCCTTGCTTTCAGAGTCATAACCAGGGAATCGTTTGGTACTGTGAGGGATAGATAAGCCTCCATCCACCGCTCCCTTCAGGGCCTCAGAAACTTGATCGCCAATGGTAGTTCTGGCAAGGCCTGCATCCAAATAGCGGGTGAAGGCACCAGGGTGACCATCGATGCTTTCTACATTGTGCTCATCTCCGGTCACTTCCACTTGACCTTCATAGACCTTGTCTATGCCGAACCTACTGAGCCGCCGGGGGCCCAGCAGCAGGCCTGTACAGTACGCTGCAGCATCATTGGTCAGCCCAGCCTTCACACCGTGTTCTGGTGGTTCATGTGCATAAACTGTGCAGACTATCATATCCCCTTCTATACGGGCATAAGCCACCTGACAAATGATACCTGTTAGTTACATGAGCTGTCAGCCTGTATTTGGGTGTGTTGTATTTGTTTTTATCCTGGATCACCAAGCATTTCCGAGCATAGTAATTAGTTTCACCCTCTCGTCGTCTTCTACATTTCACCTGGTATCTCTTAAAGTAGGCCTGATTCTTGACGACTTTAACAAATCCCATCCTGTGGAACAGAGACCCGTGGCCATGGATGACCTGCAGGCCCTCAAGTACTACAGGTGGAAAAAAGCTGCTTTTCTTCTTTTAATTTTTTTTAAAGAGATATTTTTGCTGTAGGTCATATGTGCTCGCCAGAGACAGAGAGACAGAGAAAGTGAGAAATCACTCCCTGAGGGGATGGCCATGCCACAATCCCTTCTCCTTCATTTCCTCTCGGGATTTTGGGCACGCACGGACACACATGTGCCCTGCGTGAGTTTCAAGCCACCGAGTCCAGGACTTGAACCGCAGTTGCCATCTGAGTCCAGCACTGTAAGCACTATGTCACCCGCTGGGCCCTCATTGGTTTTAACAACAAGCTTGAATGGATAGGGCTCTAAGGCAGCCTCATTTTCTGCCAACAGGACAAAAGTAGTGAAAAATACTCCATAGAATATATTTTATTCCTAAATTATGTAAATTACCAGAAGTAAATGAAGGACTCTATTAAGGTTGAACAATGAATGGTTATATCTATGTTATAAATACCTGTTTTTCAGCAAGTATCAATGGTTTAGACAGCCACTAAATTAACTCTGTGTCATTTGATTCAAGTTTTCTGTGGGTGTTCAGGGTGTTTTGTTTTGTTTTCTCCTTTCTCAGAGGATATGCTGGATAGAGAGAGTGAGAGAGAGAAAGAGGAAGAGAAGGAAAGCACGCTCTTGTGGTGTGTGATCACTTCATCATTCTTTATCTCCCAGTCTTGTCAGGATGGAGGTATGCACAAACTTGGAGCTGGTGTGTTTTTTTAAGCCCCCGTGACCAGGATTCCAACAACGGTTAGCAATGTGGGATCTGGCTCACCGTGCGTAGCACTTAACTGTGCTATGGGGCCAGCCCAGAGTTTCTTTATGGAAAAATTTAATCAGGGACCAGCTGTTAGCATAATGGTTGTGTAGCTGGACTCCCACATGGCCAACCACAGTTCAAGTCCCAGACCTGGCAGCTCGAAACTCATGCCTGGCATGTGTTTGTGCATGCCCCCAAATCCTGAGGAGGATGGAGGAGAAGGGATTATGGTTTGGCCAGCCTCCCTGAGTGAGGAGGGGATGATTTCTCACTTTCTGTCTCTCCAGCGAGCTCATGCACTTTATAACAAAAAATTTTCCTTTAAAAAAATTAGGGACCAGCAGATGGCATAATGCTTATGTTGCTGGACTCCCATGTAGTTGACCAGGGTTCTAGTCCCGGACCTGGCGACTTAAAACACACTGCGCGTGTGTGCATGCACGCTCAAAATCCTGTGAGGAGAACGGAGGAGAAGGGATTGCGGTATAGCCATGCTCCTAGGGGGTGATTTCTCTCTTTTTCTGTTTCTCTCCAGCAATCACACATGTCCTCTAGCAAAAAAAAATAATCTCTTAAAAAATTAATTAAGAAAACACTGCATATTAGCAGCCCTAGACTGCTGCAGGATGAAGTTTTAACATTATTGTTCTCATGAGATAGATATAACCACAGACTTTATCAAAGACTATAATACTCATTAATTGACACGTTCAGTGACTTTCAAGCAGAAAAGAAAATATCCCAGTTTATCTGTCCATTGACTTCTCTCGGACCAAAGGAAGTACCAGTTTCTCCATAAGGCAATCCCAGACTAGTCTTGCATCCCAGAGTTCTCTCTGCTTCTATTGCACTTAAAGTCATGGCCATATCAGTGAGGTGGGAGAGTGAGTAAGAACCAGGGAAGAATTAGGGGAGCTGGTTGCATGTGAACGAAGAATAGGATTTGGCAGGTGGATTTGGCAGGTGGATTTGGCAGGTGGGAGCCAGGAGCACACCAGGTTTAGCACAGGGCTTTGTCCAAAAGGCAGAGGGGTCTGGAGTGAGGCCATCTTCAGGCCTAGCATTGGGAGCAGGCCCTTTGGCTAGAGGACAAGGCTTGCAGTGTAAAGGGAGCGTCATCTGCAAGACTAGAAAAATAGCTCAGAACCAGATCATACAAGGCTGCAGGAGGCCGGACTTTTTAATGTTTAGATGAAATTATGATGAGGAAGTAGCCTCTGGAGAGCTAGAAACCGAAAATTCAATAGGGTTCATTGCTGGCATGAGATTCTAGAAGGAATGGAAAGAGAACGGCCAAGTAAAGAGGCAGAGAAAGTCAGAAGGGAGGTGAGGAGGAACCACCCAGAATGGAAAGGGAGGGCTCGATTTACTTGAAAAGTCAAGTAATGCTGCTTTATGGTTGATACAAAAATGCCTCCCGATGTTGAGAAATACAGAAATTATTTTAAATATATCTACTCTGTCAGAGTTTTTATTTCTTTTCTCCTGCTATTTCTTTTTCATTTTTGTTAAAAGAATAAAAAGAGAATAGCATGTACTGAAAGAAATTAGGTACACAACAGGGACTGAAATAATTTCAAATAATTTTTCTTTAGTCAGATTGCTATTACAATAAGAATATATTTTGATTCAGAACTTTTATGAAGAACTTGTGCATTTTATTGCAACATCTGTTTCTACATTTTAATTTCTCTCTTTCCTTTTTATAGGTATTTGCATGCTTTTTTTTCCAAATGAGAAGACCTTTTGTTTGCCACAAGAAAGCTATTACCCAGAATGTTAATGGGTTTTCAGCTATTAAGATGTAATGATATACCTTGAGTATTTAACTATAAATTTGAAAAATCTCCATGAACAATCTCAAAGGAATACTTAGAATGCAGTCCTGGTAAATTGGCTCATTTTCCTGTAATTTACTGGAAGTGCTGATATGAGAGCAGTCCTAATGTGAAAAGTACATTAATCCCTAGAGTTACATTGTATGTATTAAATTATTACTCTCAAAGAATAAAATGTATGAGGCCATTTAGCCTTCATTCATACTTGTTACTTAGAATCACAGTAGAAAAACAATTACTTATCTTTTGATGCACAAAATTAGAAATGATACATTTAATATCTCTTAAAACAAGAGGCACAGTGATACTCAGTTACACTTTTGCATAACAATTGCTCTTTTTCCCAAATAAAGACTGTTCTAGTTAGAAGCTCCATTCTGGCTTTGTGGAGGCCCATTTCGTTCTGTTGGTAATTGAAATATTTTTAGAAACCCGTAATGCAGCTTTCGTTCATGTCAGTCAGAAAGTTCAGTCTGCCTTCTAGCCATGAGCATACACTACAATGGGGGATTATTTAAGGATGGTAGCCAACTTGCAGGAGCAGCAGTTACAGGAACATTTAGGGTCTTATTTGGAATGGTGTCTAACTGTGTTTTTCTTCTTTGTCAGGGGATCGAAAGTTGTGGAACTATAATTTGTGACATCAGTGGCTTTTTTGATAAGCAGCTGTTCTTGATTTTGGAAGATTGAGGCAGACAGGAAGCCCCATCCCAAGTAAGATACAGAAGATACCATGGATGTAAAACTGGACCCTTCCAGAGATGATCTGCCTCTCATGGCCAATACCAGCCACATACTTGTGAAGCACTATGTACTGGATGTAGATGTGGATTTTGAAAGTCAAGTCATTGAGGGCACCATCGTGCTTTTCTTTGAGGATGGAAACAGATTCAGGACACAGAATAGTTCCACCAAAGAAACCCAGCAATTGGAGTCAAACGAAGCCTGCAAGTTTAGGACGCCTGGATCCTGTCATATCCCTGTGACAAGCACAAGGACCTTCTCATCTGAAATGGGATGTAATGATTTTGTAATCTGTAGTAAAGGTGAAAAAGATACTTCTGATGAAGATGGTAACCATGACAACCAGGAACAGGCTTCTGGGACTTCTAGCTCAAAGTACTGCTGTGACACCGGGAATCATGGGAGTGAGGATTTTTTGCTAGTGTTGGACTGCTGTGATTTATCCGTGTTAGAGGTTGAGGAGGTGGATGTTGCTGCAGTGCCAGGTATTGAACAATTTACAAGGCCTCCCAAGCTCACTGTCGTTTCTGAGCAACTCAGGAATCAGATTGTACATGAACTTGCGACTCTGCCTGCAGATCGTTGGAGGGAGCAGTTAGACTATTACGCTCGCTGCAGCCAGGCTCCTGGCTGTGGGGAGCTCTTCTTTGACACTGACACTTGGAGCTTACAGATCAGGAAGACAGGCTGTCAGACACCTACTGACTTTCCTCATGCCATCAGGATACGGTACAAAACCAAACCCGAGGGGCGATCAGTTACGTGGACCTCAGACCAGAGTGGCAGGTAGGTTTCGGGAGTGTTCTGTGGCCCCACGTCCGCTCTTCTCATAACTGCAGGGATGTTCACAGACGTGACCAGCTCTGCAGAAATGCTGTTTATTCTATGGCTGCTACTCAGGTAGTTCCCACTCCCTAGACCCACATTGAAGCAGGTAAATTCGCAGGCATGCCAAACGCTTAATAGGATTACCTCTCTAAAGTCAGGATGAAAAGATTACTTTAAATCCCTGCATTTCTGAGTTAGGAGCTTAAAAGGCAAGCTTAGTGATGAACTCTTGAGCCTGGCTGTCTGTGGAGATCTCTGCTAGTGACTTGCAGTGCTGTAGGTGGGAGGCTTGCCCAGTGCTGTAGTTGGAGTGAGATGTCTCTGTGCTAATACTTTCTCAGAGTTCCCTCATCCTCCCCCTGGAAGAGGAGACTGCTGCAAGGTTGGGTTGGTGTAAGGCCTGGCCAAGAGCTTTCCTATAGAGCCAGCTCTGTGACTTTCTTACTGTGCCCGTCTCTTGGCTTTGTCAGTTGTCATACAGCATGAACCTCCAAAGCACGTGAAAGACCTGTGTCTGAAGAGTGTGTTGGTCCCTACTGCGGAGACTGCACCCTGGCTGATTTGGCTGTGATTCTTGGTACAGGTATCAGGAATACCCTGGTTTTCAGTGCAGGCAAAAGGGATTGATGAGGCATCATGTCCCAGGGGGATACATTTCGGCAGCTGTTTGTCATTTATTTATTACCCCACCTCCAACAGTGCAGGTTTTTTCTAATTTGTGAATTTTCAAATCAAACTTTCTGATTCCTCAGCGACTTTATCTGTTCTTTTGTGCTAATGTACTACACATCAGAACAGTAATTATTGTAGGTCTCTGTTAGCTGGGTTTGAGAGCTGCCTTTAATAAGTATTGGACTCTCCTCATCGATGCAGTGGTTTTCAGCCATTGCTGCAACTCTTGCTCAACCCACCCATCTAAAAACCTTCTGAAGTTTCATTTGTTTTTTATTTTCAAAGCATCACTTAGACTTTGAGCTCTAATGATCTCATTCCTTGCCTCTAATCTTACCTCCCGCTCCGGTCTCTGGCCCTGCTCAGAGTGAGTTCACTTCCTGTCTTTTTTTCTGCTAGAGTCTAAGGCAGCCTCTGGGAAATTGCGGGGTTGGTACAAACTTGCATCAGTACAAAAGTATGGTGATTTATTTATAGAATAACTTGCTCGATGTTCTTTGGAGACTGAGGGAGAGAAGCAGGTGTTCTTATTGAATCTTAACATCTTTTTGAGATGATTAAAGGTGGGTTTTTCAATAAGATCCAACAATATACTGTCTCTGAATATTTAACTAGGAAATTGTAGTTTTTATACAGTTTCATTTTTGTACTAGAATAATGGTGAAGAAGAAACTGTTGACAATATTTGCAAGAGATGTTAATGCTGTCAAACACGACTTTCTCTTAAGTGCTCACTACAAAGACTTGTGAATTAAATTACATGCAAAAATTTTGAGTTGGAATGAGTTATAGATAAATGCTGGTTTCTGTAATAATAAAAAGAAAGTCCTTGGCATATTTTGCTCTTTCAGAGGTTGACTTGGTTAATTTATTCTTGATTCCTCTTTTTCTGATAATTCAGTAAATGCGTGATCACAGCACAAGTTCAAACTGTATTCTCAGAAGGTGGCGATGGTATATTAGCATCCTAATGTCATTTATTCTGTCTTACAAGTGTAAGAAATGTTATTTTGAAAAAGGACTCCTAGAAAGTTCTCTTGTCTTTTTTTCTGCTTTTGGAGGGAGTTTTATTACAATCAAGATGATATTTTATGAATGGCCACGTGATCTTTCTAAACTCTCCCATATGCTTAAGAATAAATCTAAGTGTACCTGTTAACTGTTTGGATACTTTAAGGGCTTTAAAATAACTAAGGATCTTAGGTTGCTGAACAGAAATAATTGCTTAATGATATGAATGAATAGTAACTGTCAGGATTACAATACTTCATGAATATAAATTGTGAAAATATTAACTTTCACAATTGTGTAAAAAATATAATTAGGTAGAGCTTATTTATTCCAGGACACAGAGCCCATATTTATTAGAACTATTGGGTCACTGGAAAAGTCATGACATATTTTTCTGTGCAAAAATGTGTCATGACTTTTCTGATGATCCGATGAAATAGTTGCTACATATTTATTCTTGAATGGCAGAATGGTATACTTATGTAAATTCTCAGTCCTGGATGAGGAACTTTTTATTTCCATTTTACACATAGAGAAATTGAAGAAAGTGACTGGAAGCTTCCAGAAAAATCTGTCTCAATTGTGAATGAGAACAACTTTTTTTCCTCTTCTTTTCCTTCCTTTTTTTCTTTGTTTTTAATTGCCAGAGAGCATGTGTGCATTCCAGGGTGAGAGAGAGACTGAGAGAAAGCACCCTCATGGGGTTTGGCCATGCCACAAACCCTGCTTGTCTATTTCTCCATCATATCAGGATTTGGGGCTAGGATTCGAACTGTGGTTGGCTATGTGGGATCCAGTTCTTAACCACTAGGCTACAGGGCTGTTCTTAGGAAACAACTTTTCTTACTTTTGATCTTTACCATGTCACTTATTGTGTGCAAAATTTTCAATTATATCTGTAAAATAAATTATATTAACTTAGAGCCAATTTCTATTTTTAAGCAGATTAGATAGAAACTTTTAAACATCTCTAAATGATATCTTTCAAATTCTTTCAGTAGCTTCTCCCTTTACCTATCCCCATCAAGAATAAAACGTAAGGGGCCAGTAAGTGACATAGCAGTAAAGCACAATGTTCTGTGAGGCAGACCCCATGGACAGGTCCTGATTCAAGTCTGAAGACCTTCCTGACTATGCTGGGTGTATGTGTGCCCATGATCTAGGCTTGGTTGAGGCTGGGAGTGGTTTGCAGTGTCAAGACCCTGTTGGGAGTACTACTGTCATACTTTGTCTGTTTCTTTTGCTTACGGAAGGGAGAAATTTTTTAAAATAATAGAATAAGACTTGTATTATTTTATTTATATTAAATAATCATTTGGGAACTCAGAGGAACCCAGGATGGAGTGCAAAATGTGATCCAACAATCTCACTGAAGGGGATGGGAAAAAAATATGTTGCCCTAAGTACCTTTAGACATGAGTGGAGTCTGTAAGACTAAAGGCAAAAGGAACTGGGCAGCTGATTGAGTTGTTTCCAGAGAGGTACAGGTTGGTGATTCTACTCCCACTGTACATGTGGGAGTTGAGCAGTTACATAAATGAATGGTAGATGGTCGGACCAGGTTCTCACTGTTGAGATAGGAGGTTAAAAAATAAGCAAAGGCAGTGAGCAGGTGGCATGGTGGTTAAGGTGCCGTACTCCCACATGATTGACTGCAGTTTGATCCCCACACCTGGTGACTTCAAACTCATGCTGGGGGTATGTGTGTTCATATGTGCATGCCTGAAATCCCAGGAGGAGAATGGTGGAGAAAGTATTGTGGTGTGGTCATCCTCTGGGGGGGGGGGGTGATTTCTCGCTTTCCCTCTCTCTGTCTCTGTCTCTGTCTCTCTGGCAAGTGCAGACGCTCTATGGTAAAAACATTAAAGGAACCAGCAGTTAGCGTAATGGCTATGTCACTGGATTCCCACGTAGTCGACCGCAGTTCGCGTCCCGGACCCGGTGGCTTAAAACTCACGCCAGGCGCATGTGCGGGCATGCCCAAAATCCCAAGAGGAGAATGGAGAAGGGATTGCAGCGTGGTCATCCCCCCATGGGGGTGATTTCTCGCTTTCTGTCTCTCTGTCTCTCTCTGTCTGTCGTGCCCTATAGCAAAAATCTCTCAAAATAAATAAATAAATAAATAAATAAACAAACAAACAAACAAACAAGGGAAAGATGGGAATGATCCATGCAGTGATAGATTAGAATTGGAGACTTGATATGCCTATGGGTGGTTTATATAGAAATAATTGTAGATGTGAGTGTTTCCAACATGTGTATGTTAAATGTGTATATAACATGCACATTTCTTTGCTTGTCAGCTGAGACGGTCTAGAGGCAATGAGCACACTACCATCCTGGTCTTATTTTTTAATACTGTTCTCCAATAAAAGGAATCAGGGCTTCTTGGAGAAAGGGCCACAACTGGGCCAGAAAACATATAAGACAATGCTACAAGATGCTCATCTCGTAGCTTCAGAAAGCAGGGACGTGCTTGAGCGATAGCAACAACCCGCAATGGTGGGGCTGTGCTGAAGGACAAGGACCCATCTACAAGGGCTCCTAGTGGCCAAAGCAGAGCAACAGAATACACCAAGTAGTTTTTGATGGTAATCCAAACTGAAATAAGCAAACGATTGAAATAAACAGGGAGGGAAGAGTAGACAAATCCGTGGTGTGGAAGAATTCCAGAGAACTTACGTACATACTCAACCCTCACGAGGTAGATCGTTAACTCCTAACTCCTTAAGTGTGGACTATAACTTCCCTTCCAAGAATACAGTATGGAAAGGAGGAAATAAAAATAATTTACATTGGATAATTCTGCCAATCCCACTTTAGCAAGGTGATCAAAGTTACCATCAACAGGTAACTCATGTTAATGGTACGTACCCTTGGTATGATGTGATGAAAATGGCATCTTTGTGGGCTTCACCTTTCCAAACCCTTAACCCCATCTAGTCATGAGACAAATACCAGATAGATCTCATCTGAGTGACTTTTGACACAGTGCCTGATGAGTACTCCTTAAACTACCAACGTCAGCATAAAGAAAAGCCTAGGAAACCGTCACAGTCAAGAGGATCCCGAGGAGATGATGATGAAAAGGATCAGGAAATCATGAAACAGGAAAGGACACTGAGGAAGAACTAAGGATATCTGAATGAAGCCTTTACCTATGTTAATAATAATGTTTTAATATTGGTCCACTAATCGTGACAAATATACCAATGTAAGCTGCTAATTATTAATTATAAGGAAAACCACATACAGGGTATGTAGGAACTCTGTTTATTATCTTTGCAATTTTATTTTATTTTAGAGAGATTTTTGCTAGAGAGTGTGTACACTCACCAGAAAGAGAGACAGAAAGGGAGAAATCACTGCTCCCCCAGGGAGGATGGCCATACTGCAATTCCTTCTCCTCCATTCTCCTCTCAGGATCTTGGGCACACACGCACAATGTTCCTGGCGTGAGTTTCAAGCCACCGAGTCCAGGACTGGAACCCCGGTTGACTACGTGGGAGTTCAACTATGTAACTCTTATACCATCTGCTGGTTCCTATTTTTGCAATTTTTGCAATTTATAAAATAAAAAGTTTATTTAAAAAAAAAAAAACTTCAAATTTGGAAAAGAGGTCACCATCTCTCTATCCCCAAATTCTCTTTTTATGAAAGTTGTCCTCCCACTTTACAAGGTGGCAATGTTTTCTGGAGGAGAGCTGAAAATATATTTGAAGCTATATAAGAGCATTTCTTGGGACCAGCAGATGGTGTTATTGCTACATCGCTGGACTCCATGTAGTCTACTGCAGTTCGAGTCCCAGAACCGGTGGCTTAAACTCACGCTGAGTGCATGTGCGTGCGTGCCCAAGATTCCAAGAGGAGAATTGAGGAGAAGGGATTGTGCTGTTGCCATCCCCCTGGGGGGTGATTTCTTGCTTTCTGTCTCTCTGTCTCCCTCTAGCAAGCACATACGCCTTATAGCAAACAATCCTCTCCAAAAAAAGAGAGCATTTCTTCTAAATAATTGTCAATAATTTCTTCCTCATTATAATTTTAGTTCTGAAATGAAATATCTGTAAGTAAAAGCCTATATTTTCCTACCTGAGTTTAGCCATTTTGGGGTTGTACCAGCTCCTGAACCTAAGTGCTCTTTCTTACTTCCATCCTTCAGATTCTGGGTCATAAGTGATCCTTGAAAATGTCTGCTGGAGGGAGTACACATAATGATCTGATATAACTTGCTTCTTGAAAAAGAAACTCTTGGGGCTAGCAGTTAGCCTAATGGCTGTGCCACTGAACTCCTATTTAGTCGACCGCGGTTCAAGTTTTCTAGACCCGGTGACTTAAACTCAACGCCTGGTGCATGTGCTTGCGTGCCCAGGATCCTGAGAGGAGAATGGAGGAGAAGGGATTGCGGCATGGCCATCTCTTCTGGGGGGTGATTTCTCGCTTTCTGTCTCTCTGTCTCGTCTTTCTGGTGAGCGCATGCGCCCTATAGCAAAAACCTCTCCAAAAAAAAAAAAGAAGAAAGAAAGAAAAAGAAGCTCTCATTTCTGTGGTGTGTGTGTGTAATCTTTAAAAATATTTCATGGAGAATAAGGACAGTATCAAAAATGTGTAAAGGTGTTCTCATAAAGCTAGAAAAGAATGGGCTTGAATACCTAGATCTAAACATTGATTCTAGATCCTTAATATACCTAAGAAAAAAATGTTAAAAATGAAAAGCTTGGGCCAGCCTATAGCATGGTTGTTAAGATGGCTGGATCCCACATGGCCAGATGCACAATTTGAGTCTCAGATATAGCAGCTTTGGAGACAAGCCGAACGTGTATGTGCACACGTGCGTGTGTTCACGTGCGAGTGATGTACACTCATGCTGAAAGTCACAAAAGGAGGGAGAAATGGAAGAGAAGGGCTTGCTGCATCGCTGTCCTCCCTAGGGGGTGCTTTCTCAGTTTTATTCTCTCTTTCTGTCTCTCTTATCTTTCTCCAACAAGTGCATGCACCCTCTAGCAAAACTGAAAAACACCACAAAACAAAATACAACTTTATTTAAAGTTTATATTTTCTTCATTTTACTTTTACTTTTTTTGCATTTTCTTCATTCCCCTGAATACAATGTTATTTGAAACCAAGGCATTCTCTCTGGTAACACATTTACTTTTCCCTTAAGATTATTATAATAGTTGTGGAAGCAGCCACATGATCTAGTAGGTCTGGGCTTAAGCTAATGTTGTCATGGAAAGTGAGTTGAATGGAAGGGAAATTCAGTTAAATCTAGGAAATTTATTAAAAAACCTAAAATTATTCAAACCATTCTTAAAGATAAGAAAACTAAGTGGGAAAACACTAGTATTAAACTTTCCTAAGGTACTGTGATATTTCTTTGTTTTAGACGACACCAGAATGAAGTTGGCAAAATAGTAAGAACTATTTTTTTCTTTTTTATTTATTGCTCAGCTATTGGACGGAGAAAGATGCAGACTTTTGAGTGTTTTTACTTTGACATCAAAACCAGATGCTAGAACCTGCCACCCCCCCTCCATTGTATTATTAGTTTCTTTGTTTTGTATGTCACTATAAAGGAAAGTTTTAAAATGATAAGAATAAACAGAAGATGTTTTGGAAGTTATTTCACTACTAAAAGGAGCATTTCTACAACCAATACTTTTTTTTGTTTGTTTGTTTTTAAAAATTATTTTATTCAATTTCATTTATTTATTAATTCGTTTATTTTAATTTGACCAGAGAGACAGAGAGAGAGAGAGAGAGAGAGAGAAAGAGAGAGAGAGACAGAGGAAAGTGAGAAAGCAAGCCACCAGGTCTGGGACTTGAACCATGGTCGGCCATGTGGGAGTGTCCAGTGCCTTAACCACCACGCCACTTGCTGGTCCCACAACCAATACATTTTTACTTTTTTCTCTCTTGCTTTAAGAAACCGATTAAAAATTTCATGAGAACTGAAGTGGAAATACATACTAATTCCATACTATCACACAAGAGGAATCATGAATCTCAATCTTAAAAAGGTGTAAGAAGGTTCCTGTTTTAGCTTCTTTCTCCGCTTGGAGCATGCACTTACTATGTGTACAGTGATTTTTCAGAATCCCAGTTGAGTCGCTGTGGGGGAAAATAACAATAGACTGGCTTACTCTAAACAAATCAAAACCACCATCCAAACAAAAAAAAGACTAATCAAACAGTTACAGAAAATAACAGATCAGACCAGCCAGTAGCTTGGTATTTAAGGTAGTTGGAGCCCACATGGCCAACTGCGTGTTTTTTTTTGTTGTTGTTGTTGTTTTTAAACCAGACCTGGTGACTTGAAAAGAACACACTGGTTCATGTGCGTGTGTGCCCATAATCACAAGAAAAGGGAGGAGGAGGGCTTGTTGCATGGTTATCCCCCTAGGAGGTGATTTCTCACTCACCCTCTCATCTCCCTCCAGCAAGTGCACATACCCTACAGCAAATTTTTAAAAGGAAAGAAAAGAACAGATCACAATGACCTGTCTAACCGAGGACCTGAAGGGGAAGCTGCACACCCACGCACATGCACCTGGTGCTAGCCAGAGCTGTGCTGCACCAGCCATGTGACTTTGGATAAGTCATTGTACATTTCTGAAGCTTAGGTGCCTCGTATAAAATAGGAAGATTCCATGAGAAGATCCTCCACTGTTTTCCACATATGTGGTCCTCTACCCACAAAGTACTTCCAAATGAGAAATATGGTCTTTGTCTTTACCTGCAATTTTCATTTTCTGTACCCCAAGCATCTCTGAAGAAGATGAAATGGTGCATTTCTGACTCAAAGCCCTTGCAGTCCTGTCCATTCGACTGTACACAAAATCTGTCTTTCTGAGCCAAAGCAGCATACTCTGGACCTACCACTATATTCTACATGATTGATGAATTCTGGTTTTGGCAACTGTGCCATGAAGCAGACTGATTATAAGGGAGGGGAGTGTGTGTGTGTCGGCGTGTGTAGGAGAGTGTGCATCATAGTTGACACTGCCTGTTTTAGTAGTTCTGGCTGCTGGTTTTTGTGGCACAAGAAATTAAGAGGGTTTCCCATCTACAGAGGAGACTGTAACCTAGGTTTAGTGAGAACACAGTCATAAAAATTAGATGTAGAAAGGGGAGCCGACTGCAAGGCATTGAAGAGTCCTGAAGACTCCATAAGCCTGAGACACTGATGAAAGACTCTGACCCCTACACTACACATCTGTGATCGCCTGGCCTCCAGTGACCAGGTCAGTGCCGCACTGGAGGAAAAGACCCCGTCAGGCTGCACACACGGCCATTCATTGCCTGCTGCCTGCTTCTCCTGTCAGCCTTCCTCCAGGTCACTGAACTGATAATCGAGTCTTTGACAAAAAGGGTGACTCGATGGAAAGCAGTGGAACCTAAAACATTTGTAAACTAAAAAGAACCCCTTTTCTCCTGACTGCAAAAGGACAGACACATATAGTAGTCAATTGAAGAGAAAGACATACATGGTGTGAATTAATTTTCTGCAAGTTTTCCTTTAGGGATGAATAGTAAGGGACTTAGGAATAGTAAGGGACTCAAACTGCAGTCAGCCATGTGGGAGTCTAGCGCTTCAACCACCAGGCACTAGACTCCCACATGACTGACTGCAGTTTAAGTCCTGAACCTGACAGCTTGATTTCTCATTCTCTCTCTCTGTCTCTTTCTGGTGGACACATGTACCTATAGTAAAGTATAAATAATAATAAGTAGAATTAAATATATAATTCTCTCTCTTTTTTTAGAGAGAGAGAGAAAGATAAGATGTTTGCTATAGGGTGCATATGCTCTCTAGAGATATAGAAAGAGACAGACAGAAAGGGTGGTGAACACACTGCAATCCCTTCTCCTCCATTCTCCTCTTGGGATTCTGGGCACACATACATATAGGCCTCGCGTGAGTTTCAAGCAGCCAGGTCCAGATCTCAGATCATGGTCAGCCATATGGGAGTCCAGCACCTAACTGCTACACAATATGCTGGCCCCAATATATAGTTATTAAAAGAAAAAAAAAAAGACGAAGAATAAAGGAGGGGCAACAGTTGGCATGGTGGTTAAGACACTGGATTCCCACATGGCTGACCATGGCTTGAGTTCCAGACCCAGTGGCCTGAAAATCATGCCAGGTACATGTATATATATGGCCAAAACCCTTAGAGGAGAATGGAAGAGAAGAGATTGAGGTGTGGCCATCCTTTTGGAGGGGTAGGTGGATGGGTGATTTCTCACTTTCCTTCTCTGTCTCTTTCTACGGTAAGCACAAAAACCTAATAACAAAGAAAAAAAAGGGAGCTACTTGGTGGCAAAGTGGTAAAATGTGACACTCTGAGAGGTTGACCACATGGGAATGTACTAGCTTGTGACCAGAGACCTCCTTGAGTACACTGGAAATACACATGCCCACGATCCAGGGCTGGCTGAAGCTAGGGGTGGATTATGGTGTTGAGACCTGTTGAGGGTGTGCTCTGTCTAATTCACTCATGCAAGTAATAAAGAAAGAAAAAAAAAGGAATAGTGGGCCAACTGGTGGTGTGGTGGTTGAGGCAGCTGGATGCCATGTGGTCAACTGCACAGTTTGAGTCCTGGACCTGGAAGCTTTAGCAACATTCTGGGCACATGTGCGTGCATGTCCAAAATCCCAAAAGGAGGGAGAGATGGAAGAGAAGGGATTGCTTTGTGTCCAGTGTGGGAGTGTTTACACCATGGGAGTGTTTACTCACTTTTTCCTCTCTTTCTCTCTGTCTCACTCAGGCAAGTGCATGTGCCCTCTGGAAAAATTCACCATGTGCCATGGGGTGGGGGAGTAAGCACATGAGTGCTATTTGATCACTTACCTTGGAAGGCAGTTAGTATGTCTTGTCTTCATTTGATCACTCTGAATATATGAACATTTATTAAAAAGTTGAAGTAATAATAATTCAGACAGGTTCTGCCTCAGTTTAGAAGTTCTTATTTTAAAAAAATTTTTTTTGAGAGAGATTTTTGCTATAGAACATGTATGCTTGCTAGAGAGACACAGGGAGACAGAAGGCAAGAAATCACCCCCTATAGGGGATGGCCATGCTGCAATTCCTTCTCCTCCATTCTCCTCTCGAGATTTTGGGCACACACGGACACACGCCCAGTGTGTCTCAAACTGCTGGGTCTGGGACTCTAACTGCTCTCAGCCACGTGGGGGTCCAGCACCTAAACCAGTATGCCACCTATTGGCCCCTAGAAGTTCTTCAATGGCACAAACCAGCAAGCCATGGATCTGTCTCTCAACCTTTGTCTTAACTTGGTTTTGCCTTCATTCTGATTTCCACTGCCGCCCAATCCCACAACTCCTGTGCCATTAACCTGCACTCTGTGCTCTCCAAGGAGTCTCCCGTGCAACTGGGTGTCTCGCAGGGTGTGTAAGTTGAACCTTGGGGAGAGAAAGTTTATGTTTGCATGCTGGAAGGAAAGGAAGTAATGCAGTTTGAAAATAATACAGTTATAAGCATTGGAGAATTTCATGCTGGCGCCTGCACATCTGTCCCATAAGCATTTCAGTAACATGGCTGAGGTGCAAGGCTGATCATGTTGAATAAACACAGCTGCGTTTACTTCAGCGATTGCATGTTCAGATACTGCAGCGTCTGTTTATAAACACACATGGGTTCTCCTCCTCTCTGGGAGACCACGGAACCAGCTCTCCACGACGTTCTCATCTGAATGTGTGTACGATGGACGCCATCTTTCACCATTAGTCACTACGTACAGATGTTGATTTCATGACTCCGCGAAGACCCTGTGTTCACCCCGTTCCACCTGTTGGCAGAGACCCAGGATGCCACCTCTGGAGCTTCACCCACAGGATAAAGCCTTTATCCCTGTTGAAAGCTCCCTCATTTTAAATTGTTTTTCAAGTATTTCACCATGATGTGAGACATGCATAAGGATGTCAGGTTGTAAAAGATCTAAAGGCTGTAGGTTATAAAGATTTAAGTCACTGGCACTTGGTTGGGGCGTGCTGGGCAGGGAGAATGAGCCTGCAGCTGAGAAAGAGAAAAAAAGCCAAGAGAGAAGAAGTAGGCTGGGAGCACTAAGAGAATCTGCATTTCCCAGCTTTTTCTAGGAGCGCCCCCTTCATGATTGTTTCCCTGTTAACGAAAATATTCCAGCGAGAAAAATTGAGTCCTGTTATCAGACATGGGTATATTTATGGGTGTGGCTTTTAGGTTGGTGACTTGATCTGTATGTTCAGAGTTGTAACTGATACCAGATGGAAAGCTACAAAGAGACCCCCCCTTTTTTATTAAGAGAGAGATTTTTGCTGTAGGGTGCATGCGCTTGCTGGAGAGACAGAGAGAGAAAGGGAGACAGAAAACGAGAAATCACCTTCCAGGGGGATGGCCACACTGCAGTCCCTTCTCCTTCATTCTTTTCTCAGGATTTTGGATATGCTTGCATGTGTGCCTGGCATGAGTTTTAATCTGCCGGGTCCAGGACTCAAAATACGGTTAACTGTGGGAGTCCAGTGATTTAACCATTTTGACATCTGCTGGTCCCCAAATAAAATAAATTTTGACTTTATCAAAAAGAATAATACCCCAGTTTTGTAGAGAAAAAAGACATTGCAAGGTTGGAGGCCAGAGATTCCTATGCTGGTCGGCTGGTGACTAACCCTTTGAGGTGAGAGTTCATGTGCCCAGGCACAGAACAGCTGAAAGGGCTTTCAAAAGGGATAGAAGGGATCAGGACAGAATTCTAGAACAGAATGTCTAGAACTCAATAGATAGAAGGGACATGATGCAGAACCGAAGAGGAAAAGATGGTGATGTTGTGGTTTTTAATCCAGTCAATAGAATGACACCCCCCCCCACCCACTGATTTCAGCGTGTCACTCTGTCTCGAATCTGCCTGCAATTTCAGTATTAACTACTTCATAGAACTACCTACCATTCCTAAGTTTTCTGAGCGAGGTCTGGTTTTAGACACTTGGTCCCCTTGGGGGCAAGTGTGCTGTTTGGGAGTAGGGAAGTCTGTGTCCATAGGACTGCCTTCTGCCATGCAACGTGTAGAGCATTATACTCAGTGGGTGCAGTGCTCTTTCTTCATGTTCCTTCTGGAGTTTTCTTTCTTGTTTAATAGCTTTGCCATCTATCTCATCACTGGGGCCTGAAATCTCAGAAAATTCTGTGTTATCTCTGCTGCATAACAAATCACCTCAAGTTTGGCATTTAAAAAGAACAAGCGTTTATGGCGCACAGTTTCTACAGGTCAGGAATCCAGGAGCAGTTTTTGAGCTGTTGGCTGGGATTGCAGGTGCCTCAAGACTTGACTGAAACTAGAATCCTCGTTCAGATTCACTTTCACAGTTGTCATCGGCCTCGGTTCCCCACCGTAGGCTGGAGCTCTTCGTTCCCACCATGTGGGCCCCTCCGCTCCTGAGGACACGGGGCTGGACTCTTCCAGAGCAAATGGTGAGAGGGAAAAGAGCCTTTGTTGTGGAACTGCAGATTTTCTTATAATCTAGTCTCTGGAGTGGCATGCCATCGCTTTTGTCATATCCTGTTCGTCACACAGAGCAACCCTGGTGCAGTGTGGCAGGTGTGATGGCCAGGAGGCAGGGGTCACTGGGGCCAGCTTGGAAGCTGGTGACCTCAGTGAGGTCTCTCCTTCTCTATCTCCTTCAGTAAATCACTTACTATTGGGTTGTCAGGAAAGTCATGATGCAGTTTTGCATAGAAAAATACGCCATGACTTTCCCAACGGCCTAATACATCCTTCTGATTCTTCTTCTGCAGTGTTTCTCAGATGTGGCTCATCTCAGCTCTGATTGCTGCTTTAGGGAAGAGGAGGGAGGCTAATGGAGGAAGCCTTGGGGGCCACATACCTAAGGATGCAGCTGCAACGTGTGCTATGCTAGCATAAGCTCCAGACCAACCTTATAGGAAGGAGGAGAGCACTGACAAGCCCTGCACTGGGGAGGGTTTGTTCGCTGTGCAGGAAAGCCACCAGAGTGGCTCTAGGCAAGCTAGGTGCTAAGGGCACAAGTACTTTCAGTTGCCGTGTGGCCCAAGCACCGTTAGACTTACGATGGCAGTATAGGGTCAGCCTGTGTAGGAGGCAGAGTTTAGGAGATCTGTGGAACCTGTCACTGCCCTGTAAGCATCACTAATGGCTTTCACCCCACAAGTCTGTGAGACTGGAAGTGGCATCCTGGAGCTCTTGAACTAAGAAAAATGGTGGGGGAACCAGCAGTTAGCATAATGGCTATGTTGCTGGACTCCCACGTAGTCTACAGCGGTTTGCGTCCCGGACCTGGTGGCTTAAAACTCACGCCGGGCGTGTGTGCGTGCGTGCCCAAGATCCCGAGAGGGGAATGGAGGAGAAGGGATTGTGGTATGACCATCCCCTCTGGGAGGTGATTTCTCGCTTTCTGTCTCTATGTCTCTGTCTGCAAGTGCATGTGTGACGGGGCCATGCGGACAACACAAACTGGTAAAGAGGCTGTCTCCCATGGCCTGGCTGGGAAGAAACGGCAAGACAAGGCCAGCGGTTTACTAACTCTCCTTGTGTCATTTTACTGGCCTATAGTTTATTTCTCTGCCGTGAGTTTTACTGTTATTACGGTATCTTGCAAGAGTAAGATATACTAACCATTACCATAAAGCAAATTAGTGATCTTGTAGGAATGTGGTTCCCTAAGACTGACACGAGGACCAGGAAGTTTAAGACTCCCCCACCTGCCTGTTTTTAAGCCAAAATTAACATATAGATTAAGTTAGTATAAACTAAATTAGCATTAGAAGCATATGTAGACTAAGTTAGTTTAAGGCTAGCCCTTGTTAAAGCTACAGGCCAAAGTTAACTCACACTAGCAAAGTCAGCACATTCACCACATAACAGAGACT
>NW_006209153.1:83267-85567 GCF_000334495.1 Tupaia belangeri chinensis | reverse complement strand
ACAAATGGACTTCCTCATCCTGAGAACTGTGATTGATTTTACCTGATCTGACAAGACAAACAGCATGTTTTATAATTATTGCTTCCATGCTTTGTATACCCTGTTCCTTAGAGTAAATCTTTTACTGCCCCTCACCCATTTACTTACATGTATCACATTTTCAATAAAAAGGCATGATGATTCCTAGCAGTTGTCACTCCTCAGAGAGCGATCTTTGAGGGGTGTCCGGCATAGGACATGCATGAGAAAGCATCGAGGCCTCTGTCTTCTGTTCACCTTCGCTGCCTCCGTCGAGATAACCCACCCATGCCGAGGCTGGTCCCCGGCACACGTGCCCTAAAAACCTCTCAAAAAAAAAGAAAAAAAGAAAAATTGTGAAGTCCATTCTGCTTGAGTGAGAAATAAAGTCTTGATTCTCAGTGTCAACCACGGTTTGAGGAAACAGAAGTTATATTTCCCATTTGGTCTGTGAGAATATACCCCATTTTTAGCTGATAATACTGTTCCTTCTTAGAACCTTTCTCTAAGATGTTTGGTTTTTTTTTTGGGGGGGTGGGGGTGAGGAAGGCAGGGGGGGCAAAATACCTAACAGGTAGAATTTTAGACAGTTAGATGTCCTTTGACCCCACCTACCTGTTTGAGTGCTGCAGGGTCCCTCCCTCTACTAGCTCCCCCACCTGAGAGGAGGCAAGTACAAGCAGTCTTCCTCATTAGGTTCTTTTTTTTTGGAGAGGTTTTTGCTATAGGGCACGTGCGCTCACCAGACAGACAGAGACAGAAAGCGAGAAATCACCCCCCAGGGGGGATGGCCACGCTGCAATCCCTTCTCCTCCATTCTCCTCTTGGGATCTTGGGCACGCATGTACACGCACCCGGCGTGAGTTTAAACCACCGGGTCCGGGACGCAAACTGCAGTCGACTACGTGGGAGTCCAGCGACATCGCCATTAGCTAACTGCTGGTCCTTCCTCATTAGATTCTTAAACAGTCTGAGGTTAGACAGTTAATTAAGGTTAAGTCAGGAAAGTAAGAATTCAGCGGGACCAGGATAGGAGCTCAGAACTCACTGAAATTTATGGGAGATTCTAGACTTTCCCTGAAAACATGCTGTTGTTTTTGGATCTATTAACTCAGGATATAAAATAGCCTTAATGACAAAACAGGCAGTAGAACTCACCTATCTGCCACCCTCCCATCCCCACTTACCTGTGACACAGAGAAGTCAAGAAAATTTCCTATAGTCATTTAATGAGTTGGCAACACAGCTGGGACTAAAGTCATCTTACTTTTTCTCTCTTTTATAGGAGAGAAGAAAGGAGAGACATGGCAGAGATAGGTGTTTTTGTTTTTAAGTTTTTGCCAGAGAGAGACAGAGAGGGAAAGTGAGAAATCACCCCAGAGGGGATAGCCATCTTGAAATCTCTTCCTTTCCATTGTCCTCATGGAATTTTGGGCATGCACGCATACATGTCTGGTGTGAGTTTCAAGCCCCCAGGTCAAGGACTCGAACCATGGTTGGCTATATGGAAGTCCACCACACCACCTGCTGGCCCTGGGGTAGGTATTTTTGACAGGGTTTTTGCATTGTTTCAATCCTCCTGCCCCAGCCTCCCAATGAACTAAGATTACAGGCACACACACCGTACCTAGTATTTTCTTTTTTTTCTTTTTGGAGAAATTTTCGCTATAGGGTGCGTGTGCTCGCCAGACAGACAGAGAGAGACATAGAGACAGAAAGCGAGAAATCACCCCCCAGGGGGGATGGTCATGCCACACAATCCCTTCTCCTCCATTCTCCTCTCGGGATCTTGGGCACCGCACGCACATGCACCCGGCGTGAGTTTTAAGCCACTGGGTCCGGGACGCAAACCACGGTCAACTACGTGGGAGTCCAGCGACATAGCCATTACGCTAACAGCTGGTTCCCACCGTACCTGGTATTTTCAGATTGGCTCTGGAACCGAACCCGGGTCACCCATATGGCTTCCAGTCTCCCAGGCAGTGGCACTGTGTGCCACTGCATGTGGGCCTGTTTTTTGTTCTTTTCCTGCCCGGTGTCAAACCTGTAAGTTGTAACATGTGCACTTGTGGGAAAAGTGTACTACAACTGCCTGTTGGCTTCAAAATCCATTTTCTGCTGTTATCAGAAGCTTCTCTGAATAACAAGGAACTTCATCTTTCAGGCTCTTGTCCTTTCTGGCTTCCTGCTAGGTTCAGCCATGCTGGAGCTTTGGTGAAAGATCTGGGGTTTTTTTTGAGAGTTTTTTTTTTTTTTTTTTTTTTTTTTTTTTGCCATAAGGT
>NW_006209153.1:79895-80500 GCF_000334495.1 Tupaia belangeri chinensis | reverse complement strand
ATTTTCGCTATAGGGTGCGTGTGCTCGCCAGACAGACAGAGAGAGACATAGAGACAGAAAGCGAGAAATCACCCCCCAGGGGGGATGGTCATGCCACACAATCCCTTCTCCTCCATTCTCCTCTCGGGATCTTGGGCACCGCACGCACATGCACCCGGCGTGAGTTTTAAGCCACTGGGTCCGGGACGCAAACCACGGTCAACTACGTGGGAGTCCAGCGACATAGCCATTACGCTAACAGCTGGTTCCCACCGTACCTGGTATTTTCAGATTGGCTCTGGAACCGAACCCGGGTCACCCATATGGCTTCCAGTCTCCCAGGCAGTGGCACTGTGTGCCACTGCATGTGGGCCTGTTTTTTGTTCTTTTCCTGCCCGGTGTCAAACCTGTAAGTTGTAACATGTGCACTTGTGGGAAAAGTGTACTACAACTGCCTGTTGGCTTCAAAATCCATTTTCTGCTGTTATCAGAAGCTTCTCTGAATAACAAGGAACTTCATCTTTCAGGCTCTTGTCCTTTCTGGCTTCCTGCTAGGTTCAGCCATGCTGGAGCTTTGGTGAAAGATCTGGGGTTTTTTTTGAGAGTTTTTTTTTTTTTTTTTTTTT
>NW_006209153.1:68543-79813 GCF_000334495.1 Tupaia belangeri chinensis | reverse complement strand
CAATCCCTTCTCCTCCATTCTCCTCTTGGGATCTTGGGCATGCCCGCACACGTGCCTGGCATGAGATTTAAGCCACCGGGTCCGGGACGCGAACCGTGGTCGACTACATGGGAATCCAGCTACATAGCCATTACGCTAACTGCTGGTCCCCTGGTGAAAGATCTGAGTGTAGGAGTGGACAAGAAACAAGGTATTTCTTCTCTCTCTACTTGCTCTGGCAGTTTCAATGTGACCAAGTCTTTTCTGTGGTTCTGGCTCCCATTGGAGAGTTTCCACCGTGACTCTGGCTTTTGCCAGATGACCCCTCCACTTGCACCCAGTAACACCGGCTCCTGCAGTCCGATGAGGCACAGCTGCTTGTTGCCATAGCTTATCGCTAGGTTGCCTTCCTGTCCCCTGATCATTTCTGAGCTCGTCTGTCATTTGCATGACCAAGTTACATAACCATATTAAATGATCTCTGTTTACTAAAACCTGGACTGGTTTCTCTTTCCTTCCTGGACCCCGACCCATAGAGTAGGCTCATCCTGTGTGTTCTCGCTCTATGGATTCTAGAGTGAAAAACCATCGTAAAGGATACCGTTGGGTTAATTGGAAGAAATCTGACATAGTTTTATTGCATAAGTGCTACATTTCTTGGACATAATTGTTATTATGGTTGTGTAGTGGGACAAAGGTCCTTGATCTTAGGAGAAATCACCTAAAGTATGCAGGGGTCAAAAGTCATGACGTCTGCAAAATACCTTCAACTGGTTTAGAGAAAAAAGTATATGTGTATATAGGAAGGGAATCCCAAAGTTCATGAAAAAAAAAAATAGAATTAAAGCACAAATTTATTTTGGTGCAAAACAGTTTTGAAATCTGTCTTTGAAGCTCCGCTGTACTGTGTGTCTGCATAGAGAGACAAGCAGACGTCTAGTACAGACAAAGCAGAAGCTGGCGATACCAGGGGAATGGCTTTACTGTGCTCTTCCTATTTCCCTGTGGCTTTGAAAGGTTTTTTAACACAAAAGGAGGAGTGGAACTTAAGTTCATACAAGAAGCTGGTCATATTTTTTGCCTGCAAGCTCCTGGATGACTGGGGACAGGAGGAGGGTGTTTTTCCATTATAGTATACACCTTTCTGTACTTTTTTCTTTTAACGAGATAGAAAGATGGGAGAAAGTGGTGGGGTATAGGGGGAAAGAAAGAGGAAGGGAGAGAGAGAGACAAAGACAGAGGTATTTTTTGACAGTTTCTTATGTCAGGATTCTCCTGCCCCGGCTTCCCTAGAATTACAAGTGCAAGCAACCACACCCATGTGTTCAGGTTAGTTAGAACCAAACATGGGCCTCCCATGTGGCTTCCAGCCTCTCAACTGCATTAAAGTTTGATTTTATTATTATTATTTTTTATGTTTATCTACCTATTTCTTCCATGAGCAAGAGTTTAGGCATGTGTCTTTTTCTTTTTTTAAGAGAGATTTTTTTGCCATAAGGTGCATGTGCTTGCCAGACAAACAGACAGAAAGCGAGAAATCACCCCACGGGGGGATGACCATGCTGCAATCCCTTCTCCTCCATTCTCCTCTTGGGATCTTGGGCATGCCCGCACACGTGCCTGGCATGAGTTTTAAGCCACCGGGTCCGGGACGCGAACCGTGGTCGACTACATGGGAATCCAGCTACATAGCCATTACGCTAACTGCTGGTCCCCTGGTGAAAGATCTGAGTGTAGGAGTGGACAAGAAACAAGGTATTCCTTCTCTCTCTACTTGCTCTGGCAGTTTCAATGTGACCAAGTCTTTTCTGTGGTTCTGGCTCCCATTGGAGAGTTTCCACCGTGACTCTGGCTTTTGCCAGATGACCCCTGCCACTGTGACCCACTTGCACCCAGTAACACCGGCTCCTGCAGTCCGATGAGGCACAGCTGCTTGTTGCCATAGCTTATCGCTAGGTTGCCTTCCTGTCCCCTGATCATTTCTGAGCTCGTCTGTCATTTGCATGACCAAGTTACATAACCATATTAAATGATCTCTGTTTACTAAAACCTGGACTGGTTTCTCTTTCCTTCCTGGACCCCGACCCATAGAGTAGGCTCATCCTGTGTGTTCTCGCACATTGTAGGAACACAATACATGTTCAGTTATAACCATGTTAATGAAAGCCGGAAACCAGGGCCAGCCTGGTGCAGTGGTGATGCGCCACACAAGCCATACTAGATCCATATGCAAGGTTGCAGGTTCAGTTTCCTGGCTGACGTGCAAAGCAGCTATGCATGCCCGTGGACCTGGCTGACGTAGGGCTGGAGTAGATTGCACTATGGGATTGCAGTTGAGGGTGCTTATCTTAATTCTTTGGTTCTTACTTTCATGAAAGAAAGAAAGAAACTTGAAAAAAAAATAAAGACCAGTTTATCTAAAGGAAGTTGTGCCCTGGTGAATTTACTTACAAGTCAGGCTGATTGAAAGTATATTGTTGAAACTCCTGGAAAACAAAAGTGGCAACATTTTCCTAAGGTGTTTTTCCAAATTACGCTCTCTGTGGTGTCAAAACAATAGATTTATTTGATCTCATAGATCTCTTCCATTTCTATCAACTGTGACTTACTGTGGAAGGGGTCCTTGGTTTGGGTGGGTTTATATTTTCAGTCATGGCAGAGCTAGTTGCTTTGCTAATGACTCTGTACACTTGGCCTTCCCATCAGAAGCCTGGTTGTTGTGACCTGCACAGTCCTGTTTACATGCCAACCCCTGTTCTTGGCTTGCACACAAGGATTCCCACAAAGGTTCCATTTGAGTTGGTGGTTTCCAAGATTGGGGGTGTCTGGCTGCCGGCACTGGATTTGAGACCACCAGCTTGTTTTTCCAAGGATTAATATCTCAGTGATCTCCAAACATATTTTCTTTTCCAGAATACTTTCCAAAAGGTTTGTAAGAATGTCTCTCAAACTTTTTTCTTTTGAAGGTATAAGGGCCTAAGGGGAAGGGGTAAGGGTAATATAAATTATAACTTGGCAGACTAGTTATTTAAAACTTTATCCAAAAAAATATTTTTCTCCTTAAAAAAAGAAACCCCTCTTTACATATTTAAGTAATCCATTTGGGAGTAATAGCCACTCAGTTGTTCACATAGCCAGCCCTTGGCAGCTTTAGTTCAAAATGCTTTGAAACTAGTCAACTACAAAGCCTCAAATGTTTTCCCTTTGAAAACCCAACTAACCTTCACTACCATGGTGGTGAGAAAAGTGACAACTCATTTTTAAAGATTCTCCCCGTTTCTTTGTCTTTTTTCTACAGGCCATGTGTTTATACTATGGGATCTCCCATAAACAACAGGGCCCTTTTTCCATGCCAGGAGCCACCCGTTGCCATGTCAACATGGCAGGCTACAGTTCGAGCAGCTGCATCTTTTGTTGTTTTAATGAGTGGAGAAAACTCTGCCAAGCCAACACAGCTTCGGGAAGGTACTGTACATGTGTTCTTTGCTTATTTATGTATTGCACACATGCTGGACCCAGGAACCCAATAAGCAGTGTTTTTTAAACTTTAAAGAGCTCCTTTATTAGTTGGGTTGGAAATGAACATACTATAAAACATCCTGCCAGAGAAAACAAGCAGGAGATGGGGAGGGGCAATTAGAAGCCTGGGCATGGGACTTGGGGCTCGTCGTGCCAGTTATCAATTGGTAGATTATTTCAGCAGTTACTCTCACCTGTTGATTTGTGGGCCAGATGTGGGTGGTCTTGGTTGAAGACTTTCTGGGCAGACAAGTGTGTCATGAAAACCTCATTATAGTTGAGTTAGCTGTGGTTTGGTCATGGTGTCTGTACATTCTTATTCATGATGTTTAGAGACAATGCTTCTGTTGGCTGGCCTCCTGGAATTGTCCTGGAAAAGGACATGTCATTTGCCTGTAGGAAGTTCTAAACCAAGGTGGAAGTCAATGCTAATGCAACCTCAATGTTTTATCTGTGAATCACTTGCTTATTGGTGAGATCCTGAGCATGTTGTTGCCAGGTGAAGTTTTTGTCATTGTAGTATTTATTTAAAATATGGTGTCTCGGGCTGGCATTTGGTGTGATGGTTAAGGGGCTGAACTCCCATGTGGCTGACCATGGTTCCAGTCTTGGACCTGGAATCTTGCTTTCCTATTTTCACATTCTTTCTCTCTGTTTCTCTCTGGTCAAATTAAACAAATAATAAGGATGATAATAAATTAAATAAAATAATTCTTAAAAAGGAAAAATGGTATTTCACAGGTGGGGTGGGATAGAAATGGGGACTGATATCTCATCAGGTGGTGGTGGTTAAAGGTTGATTCCCACATGGCCGTCCATGGTTTGGGTCCTGGACCAGGTGACTTGCTTTCTCACTTTCCCTTTCTCTTTCTCTCTCTGGTCAAATTAAAAAATTATAATGAAGGAGGCTCTGGGCCTCACATGGCCACCTTTGTAATTTGAATCCCAGATCCTGCGGTTTGAAAATTATGCCAGGTAGATGTACATGTGTGCCTAAATTTCCTAGAGGAGAATGGAAGAGAAAGGACTGCAGTGTGGCCATCCCTCCAGAGGGCATGATTTCCCACTTTCTCTCATTCTCTGATGAGTGCATGCAGCCTATAGGCCTATAGGAAAGAAAAAAGTTAAGGATGATATCTTATCTCTTATCATATTCATGAAAAGTATTTTTTTCTAGTTTTTAGAATGCTTTTAAATTTTGTATGCTGTTTCTGATCTAAAGAAAATTAAAATTTTTCTGAAGTCAAATTTATAAGGTTTCTCTTGTAGTCTTTCTTTGCTCTAAGAGTCACCAGTTTTGTTCTAATCTTTTTGTAGTTTAATTTTTAGAATTTAACTCTTTAATCTCTCTGTAGTGTACTCTTAACAGAGCTGTTAGATACGAACTAAGCATTATATTTTTTCCCAAATAAAAAACTAATTACTCTAAGATCATTGATTGTATCTTTTCTTACTCGTGATATCTTCTTTATAGGTATATGTTTTTAAAGTTTCTGTAATACGCATGTGGGAGGAGAAGCCATATTTTATAAGCTAGATTTACATATATACTAAAGTCTTCAGTGAGCATGTACTTGATTTTCACAATAAAAACAAAATAAATAAAACACATTAAATTTTTTTATTTTTAGAAATAGGCAAATAGCTTTATTTACAAGTGAAAAGAACAAAACTCTTGGAATAAAGTGTCCTTTGTATTTCTGTTTCCCAGTCACCTAGTCACTTCCCCCAGGCAGCAAGGTTACCAATTTCTTTTGTAGGATGTGTTTTTTTCTCTTTTTTTGCATAGTCATAGCATGCTATACACATTTTTGTCCTGTGCTTACCCCTTTAGAATAACTTTCTTTTGGGGACCAGCATTTGGCTCAATGACTATGTCGCCATTAGTCAATTGCGGTTTGAGTCCCAGACCTGGTGACTTAAACTTATGCTGGGCACGTGTGCGTGCGTGCCCAAGATCCCGAGAGAATGGAAAAGGGATTGCAGCGTGGCCATCCACGTATATTTTTACTATATGTGGATGTTTCACAATTCATTTAACTAGTAGCTCTGGACTTCATTCCATATCAAATGAGGAATTTAACGATGGCCATGTCCTTCCATTGTCCTTTCCCACCCACATTCCTCATTTTATTTTTGAATGATAGTGCACATGCATGAAAGAGAGGCACCCTCAGTAGGATCCTGTTATGCTGCATTCCCCTTACTCTAATCCTCCAACTCCTTAGGATCTTGGGCACTCACATGCCTCTGGCATGTTTTCAGGCTGACCCATGGGATCTGAACGTGTGGTTGGCTATATGGCTTCCAGCCTTGAAGGACATTTGAGTCACTGTTTCACCACAGTGGCTGGATCAGTATTTCATTTTTTAGTTTTATTTTTATTATTTATTTATTTATTCCATGAGCGAAAGAGGAAGCATCCCTAACAGGGCTCTCATGCCATAACCTACCCCCAGCCTCAGCCAGGCCCAGACTGTAGGCATATACAAGTCCAGCATGTTTGAGGCAGTCTCCACATGTGTACCTGGAACCTTCCAGGTGGGTCAGCCTTGTAGACCATTATCTTGCCACCACACCACCAGTGGGCTGCACATTCCTCAATTGTAATTAATAAAGAGATTTGGGACTCTTACTATCCATACTTTGTTGTTGTATTGTATCTTCCTTTCTATTATACAAATTACTATTATTGTTTCACATTTTTAATCAGCTTTAAATCATATTTTTAGTAAATATTAGATTTGCTTCATTCTTGTCTCTTAAGTTTAAATCATCTCTCAGTTGGCTGGAAAATGGCTTCATATTTTTTTCTAAAAAGGTGGATTTATGGTATATTTCCTGAGTGCTTCTATGTTCAAATTGGCCTTTTGTTGTAGTCACTTAACAAACGATCTTTGGGTAAGTACAGAATTCTTAAGTCACTTCTTTTCTCTCTTTAACGACTATAAATATTTTCATTATCTTTCATTTAGTATTTCTGAGAAAAAATCTGATTTTTTTTTTCATTCTTTGAAAGTTGTTTGATTTTCTTGCTTAGGTGTTCATAGAATTTTTTTTGTAACTTATGTAATTCAAAACTTTCTAAGATGGCTCTAGATGTGAATGCCTTTGTTTTTAGTCAACCTTATTAAGTATAATTTACGTATAATAAATGAATACATTTTCAATGTTGCTCAATGAGATTTGGCAAATATATACACCTGTGTAACTTATGACCACCCCTGTGATGGTAGAATACATTTTCATTAACCCAGGAATTCCCTTGTGCCCTCTCACTCATTCTTGCTCTGCTCCCTCCCAGACAGCCGCTGGTCCGATTTCCATGGCTGTGGGTTAGTTTTACCTCTCCTCTAAATTCATATAAATGGAGTCATTCAGTGTACACTCTTTTGTGTCTGGTTTCTTTTAGTCAGTAAAGCCTCATGTGTGGTAGTGTTTCTCAATCTTAAACATTGTTTTTCTTCTTAGAGGGGGAAAAAGTCTGAGAAGTCACCAGGATTGACTTGAATGATTCATATTAAAATATTTTAAAAAACTGTAACCTAAGATGAGATACCAACTCTGTGTACTAACTCTTATACATCTGTCGAGCCAAAATAAAATTGCAAGGTAAACACAGACCAAACTACTAAATCAATAAAGTTAAAAATTAACTATTTAAATTTAGGGAGAAGGTTAATATTTTACTGAAAGGAAATGGCCCCTCACAATACGAATGTGGAATCATTGGCTCCATGCTGTTGCTTTTGAGACGAGTTACATGTTCTACCCTGAGCCATGCAAAGACCAGTTCTCTACTGCTCTCCTGTCTGCTGCAGGACTTTTGCTTCCAGAGATGCCGTAATGTCATTTGGACTTCACTCAGCCCAAAGCTTCATTTTTATTTCTCATTATCTCTCAGTAAGTATAGCAGTCCTACATGTCCTTGTGCATTCGTGTACATTAAATACACACATGTGGAGCTATGAAGGCATTTGGCAGCTCTCAGTATATCCGGATGATTGTAGGGGTCAGCAAACAGCCCACTGGCCAGACCCAACCTACTGCCTGTTTTTGTAAATAAAGTTTTATTGGATCACAGCTATGTTTGTGGCTTCTGTGATGCCATAATATCCAAGTTGAACATGTACAACAAAGGCCCACAAAGTCCTTTCCAGAAAAATTTTCCTGATATCTACCATATATATTTGTCTGTGGGTCTGTTTTCTATTTGAAGATGATCATGAAAAATTGAAATATGAATTAACCTTAAAATTTCAATGGAGGGACCAGTCGTTAGTGTAACGGCTATGTCGCTGAACTCCCATGTAGCTGACCACGGTTCGAGTCCCAGACCTGGTGACTTAAACTCACACTGTGTGCGTGTGTGCCCAAGATCCCAAGAGGAGAATGGAGGAGAAGAGATTGTGGCATGGCCATCCCCCCTGGGGGATGATTTCTCACATTCTGTCTCTCTGTCTCTCTGTCTTTCTGGCGAGTGCATGCACCCTATAGCAAAGACCTCTCCAAAAAATTTTTTTTTCAGTGGAAAACCTTGTAAGATCTCAGGGCTACAAGAGAGAACTTCAAAAAGGTTGTGGAACATCAGAAAGTTTGAAGAGAACTTCAAAAAGTTTATTGAAAAGTGCAATTAAAGTGTAAGTTTATTTTAGTGCAAAAAAAAAAAAAGTTGAAATCCATGCACTATTTTCATACTACGCATTTTCCATTGACATTTTGAAGACCCTTTGTATGTCTGGATTTTTTTTCCCCCTGCAGTACTAGTTTAGGGCAGAGTTAAAGTAGATGCTAACTTGAATTTGCTTATATTCATACCACTTATGGTTTTAAAAAACTTAATTGCCAGAGGTTACATGTGCTTTCCAGAAACAGAAAGAGAGAATGTACGTGCATGTGTGTGTGAGAGAGGGGAAGCACTCCTTAGTGTGGCGTGATCATGTCCTGAACTCTTTTCCTCCATTTCTCCATCCCATTCTGATTGGGGCACATACACACATGTAAGTGGCATGTTTTTCAAGATGCTAGGGTGGAGCTTTAGACCATGGTCAGCCATGTGGGATCCAGCTTTCTGTGCACAGGGCCTAACCTCTGTGCTTCTGGGGCCAGCCCCACTTACGCCTTAAACGATAACCATAGAACAGACTTTACAAATTCAAACTGAGGGAGGATTGAGCTAGCCACGGAGAAAGAGCTTTCCACCTTATACTGCAATATCTCCTTTGGTTCACAGCAGGGGGTTATCAGAAGACAACCAAGGAAATAGTACTAATTAATAAAGTCCTTTGCCAGAGCCCAAATGGCTGCTCTGAGGATGAAGTAAATCTGCAAATGTATCTGCACTTCTTAGAGAAAAAGGGTGTGTGGATGTTACTTTCCACATCTCATTTTCTAGATTGCCAGGTTGTTTCTCATAGGATCACCATTCTGTGCACAGTACCCTTTACAGTCATGAGCCGTCCTTGAAAACATGAGTGGCAAAACCGAACTTGGCAAGTCACAGTTCCCATTATGGTGTCCCATCAGCCTGATTAGCCCAATTGCCAGGCACCAGCAGATTTCCCAAAAGACAGGAAGCACTTCTGAACAGAAAACTGTGATAGAAATGACAGCAGCCTAGGGCTAGCAGGTGGCATGGTGGTTAAGGTGCCAGACTCCCCCCATGGCCAACTGTGGTTCAAATCTCAGACCTGGTAACTTGAAAATCATGCTGGGCACATATGCCCAAAATTTTAGGAGGAAAATGGAGAAGAAGGGATCATAGTGTGGCCATCCCCTTGAGGGGGGAGGGAGGCAATTTCTTACTTTCTCTCTCTCTGTCTCTGTCTCTCTTCAGCAAGTGTACATGCCCTATGGCAAAAAAAAAAAAAAAAAAAAAAAAAACAACAACCCCTTGGCAAGGAATAAAAAAAAAAAAAAAAAAAAGACAGCAGCCCTTGGACAGGAATCAGAAATCAGAAGATGGACCTCTGACTCTGCTCTATGAGAAAAATCATCCTTTCTGTTTTTTTGTTTTTCTTTTAAGAATTACTTAATTTTATTAATTATAATAATTATTATTATCTTAATTTGACCAGAGAGAGAGAGAGAAAGAGAAAGCAAGTTACCAGGTCTAGGACTTGAGCCTTGGTCAACCATGTGGGAGTCTAGTACCTCAACCACCACACCACCTGCTGGCCCCTCATTCTCCCTGTATTTAAGAAGGCTAATGGGTTGGGCTGCAGGGTAATGACCATCCTAGGAATTTCATTGTCTGTGTGGTCGGTTTTCATTTCTCAAGAAGGCTCAGTCAAGGCCATAGTTAGATGAACTCATTTGACTCTGTTGTTATTCAGATTTCTCAGTATCATCTCCTTTGGGCAGACAGAAATGTTACCCCGTGAGTTATTGTTGGCCTGTATTCCCTGCCAACGTGTAGCTCAACTTCTGAACGCAGAGACCCAATGCCCATTCTTTGTCTGTGTATTATAAGCGCTCAATATTTATTTGTTGAATAAATGTGGTCTGCGTAATGAGACGGAAGCAGTGCGTTTGTGGAAGAAACATTTAAAACCACCGACAGCAAGGAAAGTGATTTCAGGGTCGTTTGTTATACTACTGATGGGAGTTTATGTCTTTTCTCCAGTCTCAATTTTAAAAGAAAAAAATTGGTTTAGTACACTATTATTTTTCTTCAGTAATTTTTGTTTAGTTCGGTTTTATGTTTACAGAGTCTAATTTAGCATGTTCTTTTTTCCTAGAAAAATAAAATACTCTGCTTCTATTTTTCATTGGAAGCCTCAAATAAATGAACAAGACTACCTAATTTAAGCTCCTTCTAAATGAATGGTAAAAAGCATATGAACAAGTGAAAAGTGTTAAAAACTACATGTGTCCTTGCATAGGATCTGATTTCAGGGTTTTTTTGTGTGTGCAAAAATAAGACTGTAGACATTACTTCATTCTGGGCAAAATGCTACTCTCTGGCCTACCCAGCAGACTGGCTCTCTGACATTCTCTTTCTCTTGATTTTGTGTGGGAAATTCCAGGACAAAGCCAAGATTTCAGGGTCCAGACCCTCCTGTGTGCAATTGAAAGCCAGCGTTTCTTCCCTCTCGATGGCTCAGAATGAGCAATAGTGTTTAGACTGCTCCCACAGTATGCAACCAGGAATTACGTATAAGGAAATGGTAAATTAAAAGGTATTTAGGAATGGTTATGATTAAGTGTTTTCCCCACAAAGGCAGAATGCAAAGTAGAGAAAGCTCTTTGTTTTTAGAACTGAAGAAACTTTATTCTGGGTTAGTACACATACATATGTGTGTTTTTAGGGGGTAAAAGTACAGAATGAATACGTTTATCTCAGAAAGCTACAGGCAAACCAGGACTGAGTGTTCCACTGTGTTAGATTGTTCAAGAAGTTTCACCCAGTGCTCAGAACTTTCCAGATCTTTGTCAGTTAATTCTTTCGTTTTATGATTTCTTGTTGACTAGTTCTTGCTTAATCTCCCAGCACTGCACTTAACCATACACAGCATATGTGGAAATCATTACTAATTTTTTAGACAGTGATGATTCTAGCATGCAGGTAGTGTGTGCTAATCCTTTTTCCTGTGGATTCTTATCTTGGACTTGACATTCATAAATTTTCTTATGGAAGTATAGTGTTGAAGTTTCTCGAGATCATCTGGAGTGGTATGATTTGGTGTCTAATCCGTTGATCTATTTTGTACTTCTGTGTCAAGTGCACTCTGTCATCTGTTCCAGGGATCAGAGTGGCCAGTGAGACTCGG
>NW_006209153.1:66137-68529 GCF_000334495.1 Tupaia belangeri chinensis | reverse complement strand
GGACTGCGTGGGGCTATGTTTTGGGTGGGCTGCGCCTTTGTTGTGAGTGACGAGGAGCCATTGGCGGTCACTCTGGCCCGTGTGTGGAGATTGTATTAGAAGAGCACAAGCCTGCTGCAGTGTATTCCTTTAGAGACTCCATTAACCAACTAGGAAAACCTCAAAACCTACAGAGGTGATTGTGTTCTCGGTTCAGTAGGTGGCGCTCTTTTACCTAGTTCACAGACTGACGTTGAAGGTCATTGTCTCCTGGGTGTCCTGTGCCGAGGCAGTACCATGTTGCAGGGAAGGAAACCCGAAGCCTCCCCGGGTGGCATCAGTTCTTATGAAGTGGTGGCCTGACCTGGCACTTTGCCCTTGTGAGGCAGTGCTGGTGCCTACCAGCCCAGGGCGTCTTGCTGTCTCCTTTGTTCTGCTGCCAGTTCCAACCCTTGAGCCACAGTGGAGAACTAAGGCAAGACAGTCACACCGTGGGTATTTGAGAGGATGGCACTAGCTCGTGAAACCAGAACACTCAGACTCGGCATCTAGAAAGTAGGGACTGAGAAAGGGTGAGGGTTTGTTGAGAGACCGAAGCACTGGAGGAGGAAGCCAAAGCGGCTGCTTTCCCTCTTTTTCGATATATTTATTGCACATATGTATGCATTATGCATTTTTAAGTATATAAGTGTTATATCTAATGTGTCTATATACATTTATAAATACATTATACTCCTATATGTGCATATTCCTATATACATTTCAGGCATCTTTAATTTGTGATGTAAAGTTGTTTCAAAATAATCGTAACATATGGAAGCGTTTGGACAGGAAGCTCAGAGAGAAGGAATTGTGGCTAGAGCAAGAAACATTCTTGAGGTCAGAAAGAAGCAAAGGGCTACAGAAGAACTGAGGAAAGAAAGATATGTTAGATAAAAGTAAGCACACATTCACAGTTTCTGAATGTTGCATCCTACTTGTCTAACTTATAAGTAAGAGGTTTAAAAGGCAAAATGAATGGTTTTAAGTTTTGTTTTGTTTTTTTTTTTTAATTGGCCAGAGGGTGTACATACTCACAGGAGAGGCAGAAAGAGAGAGAAGGAAAGTGAGAAAGCACCTCCCATGGTGAATGGTCACACTGCAATCCCTTCTCTGTCTCCTTCTCCTTTCGAGATTTTGGGCACACATGCACACGCGCCCAGCATGTTTCTCAAGTCTCTAAGTCTGGTACTTGAACTGCACAGTTGGCCATGTGAGATCTAGCCATCTTAACCACCAGCCACAGACTGGCCCACTGGCTGCCTTTAAGAGGAAGAATTTCAGTGCTTATGTTGATATTCAGTGAAAACATTAGCTCACTCAAAGCTCTATTTTGATACCTAACTTTGTGAAGATAAATAACTGGCCTTTGCCTCTACGGAAACAAGAGTGGTTGTGTGTGTGTGTGTGTGTGTATGTGTGTGTGTGTGTGGTTGTGGCTGTACCTTTGAAATCTGTTGAGTAGGTTTATCTAAGGCTCCTAAAAACAGGATACTGACTTCACATAAATTTTGTATTTAATTTACTATTAGACATGGTTGATATATTACAGTTCTTGATTTTTCTCATCTTAATTATTTTTTCCTATTATAACACTAATTTTCTTCCAATAATTAGCAGTTTTTCACAGATTTAGGAGAAGTTTTCCCTCCCCCCAAAACCTAATACTTCACAGTGTTTTTTTGTTTGTTTGTTTTTTTAAGAATTATTTGTCGGAAGACAGTTCTACATGGCTCCAGCGAAGTAGATATTTCAGGGAATGAAGATTTTCTACTGATAATTCAGCTTCCAGCAAATGAGCTAGCGGCTGAACTTCAAGAATTTGAAAGAAACACACCATCCATCAGGTGACAAGAAATCACTGCCAGATCACAAGAAATATGGGAAAACAAGAAAATACCTCTTCTCCAAGGGAAAAGAGTAACTCTTCTTCATCCACAAGCAGTTCGGTGAAAATCATGGAAATGTCTGATAAGGAATTTAGAGCATTCATAGTGTTGAAGCTAACAGAGATGGAAGAGAAGAGCGATAATGAACTGCTAAAGAGAAAGGAGAAAGAAGTTGATGAGTTCCAGGAGATGAGGACATTCTTGCAAGATCTAAAAGAGGAATTACACACTTTACAAAAGACTCAAACGGAACTGCTAGAGATGAAGTCTATAATACAAGAAGTCAAAATCTCCCTTGAAAGTATTAAAAGCAGACTAGATCATTCAGAAAATAAAATCTCAGATGTAGAAGAGAAAATGGCTGGCCTAGGAAAATCCACCATGAAGACTGAGAAAATGGCACAAAAATTTGAGAATAATATGCGGAAAGTACTGGATACCATCAAACGTCCAAATATCCGGATAATTGGCATTCCAGAAGGTGA
>NW_006209153.1:64834-65051 GCF_000334495.1 Tupaia belangeri chinensis | reverse complement strand
AATGGCTGTGTCGCTGGACTCCCACGTAGTCGACTGCAGTTCACGTCCCGGACCTGGTGGCTTAAAATTCACGCCGGGTGTGTGTGCGTGCGTGCCCAAGATCCCGAGAGGAGAATGGAGGAGAAGGGATTGCGGCGTGACCATCCCCCCTGGGGGGTGATTTCTCGCTTTCTGTCTCTATGTCTCTCTCTCTGTCTGTCTGGCGAGCGCACGCGCC
>NW_006209153.1:64038-64768 GCF_000334495.1 Tupaia belangeri chinensis | reverse complement strand
AACATAGATACCAGAGACAGTGTGGGAGGAGAGTGGGAGATGGCAGAGGGTAAGAGATAGGGAATCAAGGATGGGTGGAAAAAAGCAAAACATAGAGAAAACAAGAAATGGAAGATCATTTGCTGATAATAACATGTTTGTTGATGTGCTTGATTGAGACAATATACAGTGTACTCTGGATGGAAAATCTCATTTTGTATGCTGTAATGATGTACAGCGAATGAATGCTAATAAATAAATTGAAATATATAAAAAAAAGAATTATTTGTCATCATCATTATTATTATTTAATTTGACCAGAGAAAGATAGAGAGAGACAGAGAGGGAAAATAGGAAAGCATGGTGCCAGGTCTGGGACTTGAACCATGGTTGACCATATGGGAGTCCAGTGCCGTAACTACACCATGCCATCTGCTGGCTCCCCCAGTGTTCTTCCTTTCTCACGCTTCACTGGGAATTTTTCTTCTTTTCTTGAAAGATAGAATCTTGAAAACTATTGATAAGACAGTTTTTAGAGTAGTCAATGAAAAAAAATAAAGGTCACTTTTAGCACTTGCTAGATATGATACTTATTTTCAAAACTAAATTTGAAACTTCCTCTTGTGATTTGAAAATTGACCCATTTCAAATTCTATTATATCCAGGGGGTTGGCAGGTGGCGTGGTGGTTGAGGGCATTGGACTCCCACGTGGCCGACTGCGGTTTGAGTCCCGGACCTGGGGGCTTGGTT
>NW_006209153.1:56157-63984 GCF_000334495.1 Tupaia belangeri chinensis | reverse complement strand
CGCTCTCTCTCTCTTCCTCCCTCTCCCTCTCCCTCCCCCTCCCTCCCTCTCTTCCCACCTCCCTCCCTCCCCCTCTGTCCCTATCTGGTCAAATTAGAATGAATGAATGAATGAATGAATGAATAAGTAAATAAAGTTAAATAAAATAATTCTTTTTTAAAAATTCTATTATAACTGTTGAAAACAAAGAGTCATCTTTAAGGAAAATTCCACTCCTATTTTTGGAGAGGAAGTGTCCATTTGGATCTTGTAGCAATTGCTATTGTGACCATAAGAACAACATCTCATCTAATACATCTGTCTTGCTTGTGAGAAAGATGAAGTATGAGAGCCCTTCCTGTCTGAGAGAGCAGTGTAGGGTCATTAAGAGAAACTCTGATCTCCTTCTGAGGCAGTCACAAGTCCAGCTTTACAGAGTCTGTTCAGAAGGGAGGGCGAACTGAGTGGCTACTCAAGCCTGCAGAGTTGGGGCACACCTCTGGGCCCCTTTCTGCCACCCTCTGCTCTGTTAGTCTCGCTGAGGAATCCTGGCCTGGCCATGAAATCATCCAGTATGTGATGGGCTTCTGGCCTCAGCAGAGGAAAAAATCTGGGTTACTTCAAGTACAGTGTGTTCTCTTTGTTTTGCAGCTGGTATAGCCAGGGAGTCGAGTGTGAGCGGATTGAATCAAAAAGGAAAATGAAGGCATTCACTGTCTGTTTCATCAAGCAGGGATGGCTCATTTAAAGTAAACACCATTTAAATAGTCTCCAAATGGGCCATTCTATATGAAGTCATACAGGATGCCCCCTTTGGGCTGTCATTCTCCTTTAAATGGATCGCTTTGTATGCACTGCGTTTTACGCCACTCAACCTTAACCCCCATATGTGGGCCTCCTCAGGTCACGGGTTTCGGCGCACATGTGGCAACCATACCTTCAACATTCTTCGCCTCTGCCTCCAGCAAGTCAGCCTGAGCAACAGGGGGAGGCAGCTGGAAAGGCGAGAGCTTGCAGATGAGGGGACTGACCACAGCAGTGATGATGAGGACAACAGCATTTAGCATTTCTTGAACACTTACTATGTGCCAATTGCTATGCATAGTGATTTCCATATACATCTAATGTAATCCTTAGAGAATCCTACAAGGTACATACTCTGATTGTTCCCTTGTTCTACATGAGGAAACTGATGCATAGAGATTAAGTAATGAGCCCAAAAGGGGAAGTGTCAGAACCAGGAATTGAGCCCCAGCTGTCAGATTCCAAAACTGGAACTCAACCAGGAGACATACTTGAAAGAAATGCTCATCAAATTTTCCTTTGCAAGGTAGGCTTATCTCAAACAATAGATAATCCAGAAATTATTCCTCTTTATCTTTGGAACGAATGCTCTGCTTTCTAGGGCAGTATTCCACCTTGTTATCTGTAGTTTTGTAGTTTTGTAGTTTTGTAGTTTCTGTAGCTTTGGGAGATGAGGTCAGGTGATCTCTGTGGCAGTGGGCAGTCTTTATGCAAGTTAGGATTGATTGGAAGAAGCCGTGAACAATGAAAAGAGACTTTTCTAACAAACGGGAGTACTAGAAATGTCCTCATGGTAATGCACTAATACAAACCTTTCCCCAAACATCGGGAGCTCTCCACAATCATAGCACTAGCTCCTGCATTCACCCAGCAGTGGGGCAAGAAGCTCAGGGCCAGATACTTTTGAGAAGTGTCTGAGAAGTTCCACCAAGGTCTTTGGGCATTGGGTTCCTGGCTGGTTCTATTTGGCTTAGCTATTTATCTCCCCTTGTTTAACTGTCACTTGGTAGCTAAGAAAATGTTTTTATTTGAAAAGTTTGAAGTATGAAGCAGCTTCTAAATGAGCTCCACTAAGTAGAGGAACTTTAAGAAGCTAAAAAAAAAAAATAAAAAGTAGAAAGTTTGTGGGATATATAGAAAATCATCTTGAGCTTTGAAAATATGAGTTTGGGTGATATTTTAAAAAGATAATTTTCTCAGGAACCAGCAGTTAGCGTAATGGCTATGTCACTGGACTCCCACGTAGTCGACCGCAGTTCGAGTCCCAGACCCGGTGGCTTAAACTCACTCTGGGCACGTGTGCGTGCATGCCCAAGATCCCTAGAGGAGAATGGAGGAGAAGGGGTTGCGGCGTGGCCATCCCCCCTGAGGGGTGATTTCTCACTTTCTCTCTGTCACTGTCTGTCTGGCGAGCGCACGCGCCCTATAGCAAAAACCTCTCTCAAAAAAAAAAAAATAAATAAAGATAATTTTCTTTCTGTTATTTAATTTCAAAGAAAGCTTTGTCACTGGACAGTTCTGAAATAGTTTTATTGGGCTCAGCTTAGTTTCTCTTATCGATTTTGCCAAACCGTCTTTTTTCCTATCTCCAGGTCATTTCAGATTTCTGACTTTTTGATTCTCTCCATTTCTCTGCCCTGATACATCCCTTTGTGACTTCCAGTGCCCTTCCCATATCACCTTGAGAGTTCAGACCTTCTGATGAAAATGCTGGGACGTGATATGATGTGAACTTTGTGTGGATTCCTGGTGATCTATTCCAGCAGCAGTGTTCTACCTTAGAAGTAATTGACTTCCATTTCTACAAGTCTCATTCTGCCCATGTACTACATGAATAGCACAAAAGCCAGACAGGTATCAGAAAAGAAGGTCAGAAATTCAGTTCAGAGCATAGGCAGCCAGCAGGTGGTATGGAGGTTAGTGTGACTGGATCCCACATGGCTGAGTGCACAGTTTGAGTCTTGGGCCTGGCAGCTTGAAAATCGTGTTGGGCACGAGTACCTTAAAATTCTGAGAGGAGAATAGAAGAGAAGGGCTTACAGCATGGCCACCCTCCCCCCACCCCCTCTCCTGCTCTGCTTAGTGTTTCATTCTCAAAAGGATTTCTTAGGTTCTTACCTACTCCTTCTCTCTGAATTGCCTCTTCTTGCCGATTTATATTTTATCATTTTAAATAGCATCTCAGAAGCAAAAATGTTCTTTTTCTGTCAAGGTTACTTTTTTAAAAAAGAATTCTTTATTTTATTTATTATTATTTTGATTTGCTATAGGGTACATGATTAGTGTTTCATTCTCAAAAGGATTTCTTAGGTTCTTACCTACTCCTTCTCTCTGAATTGCCTCTTCTTGCCGATTTATATTTTATCATTTTAAATAGCATCTCAGAAGCAAAAATGTTCTTTTTCTGTCAAGGTTACTTTTTTAAAAAAGAATTCTTTATTTTATTTATTATTATTTTGATTTGCTATAGGGTACATGAGCACCCCCGAGAGAGACAGAGAGAGAAAGAAAGTAAGAAAGCAAGCCATCAGATCCAGGACTCAAACTGTGGTCATCCACGTGGAAGTCCAGCACCCCAAACACTATGCCACTCACTGGCCCCTCAAGATTGCTTTTTAAGAGGCAGATGGTAGTGCAGTGGTAAAATGTCATGCTCTGGGTGGCTGACCTACATGGGAAGGTTTCAGATTTGTGTCTGGAGGCCTCCCTGAGTACCTAGTACATGTGTGGTTGTGGCTGAAGCTGGGGGTGGATCAAGACCCTCTTGGGGACCAGCAGATGGTATGAAGATTAAGACAGCCAGCTGCATCCCACCTGGCCAACTGTGGGTTTAAGTCCCAGACTCAGTAGCTTGAAAAACATGCTGGGCACATGTACAAGCATGCCCCAAATCCCAAGAGGAGAATGGAGGAGAAAGGATTGTGGCATAGCCATCCCCACTGGGGACTGATTTTAAATTTTCTTTCTCTCTCTCTGGTGAGGATATGTGCACTATGGCAAACAAAACACAACACTTTGTTGGTGGTCCTTCTGGCTTTCTCTGTTTCTCTCATTCACTGAATAAATAAATTAATTTATTTTTAAAAATATTATTTTTTTTAATTCATGGCAAGTTTTATATTTAAAAATGCAATATTTAAATACTCTAATAATTCTGTTGGGTTATTATATTCCCTTCCCGAATAGCAGCTCTCTCCATCACCTCCCTCCATCTCTCCTGTTTCAGAAGTAGCCACTTGCATCTCTTTTGGCTGCATATTTACTACTTACTGTCCTCTCATTCAATAAGATGCCTAGTTGTTCAAGATTGCAACTATGGCAGATTTAGCTCTTCTTTCCCCTCTCCCACGTCATCATACACGTGTCCCCATTTCAAAATCCTGTCTTCCAAATGAAGTCGGTATCATAATGTTGATTAGATCATCATTTTTCAATTATATTATTATATCTAGGTTTGTCATTAAGAGTTGCGCCTTATAGTAAAACCATGACTGCATCATTTCTGTACCAGTCAGTTTTTCTTGGAATTAATCATTGTCTTTTTTTTTTTTTTTTCCCCATTTGTCTTGTTCTCTATGTATTTTCCAACCTGAGGCTCTTTGAAAACTCTCTCAATCTCTTCCAAGATGCTCAGCTAGTTCAGGTTTTCTCTTCCTGTCCCCTTCCTGCAGCAGTGTCTTCCAGGGCCCTTGCCCGGCACAGACTGCACTCTCCACTAGGCACAGTGACTCCTAGGACCACCCTTTGTTATTCTGCCGCTTCCCCATGCATGTGTCGTGCCTGTGTTGGCTTGTCTGTCTTCCTTTCTCTTGATTTATGACTTCTTTTTGAAGCATATTATACATACTCTAGTAACTATCAGAGAATATGGTATGTAAATATGGAGGTGAAGTTTTTGGAGATTTAGGATATCTGAAAATGAATATATTGTATGTGATCTTTTCTTTTTTTTTTTTTTTAATTCTTTCTTTCTGAAAGGTTGTAGGATCTTGTCTTTGTTCACAGGCTCCTAAGTTTCATAGTGACATATCCTGATGTAAGTTGATTTGTATTCGGTGTCCCGGGTAGTTTGTGTCCTTTCAGTTCAGAGACTCATAACTTCTTCAGTTTGGGGCACTTTTCTCAAAGGCTTAACTGTTGATTTTCTCTGTTGTCTTTTTCTGGACCTTCTGTTACTTGCCATTGGACTTCCTGAACTGCCATTCTGTTTTCCATTATCATTTTTCTTATTTTACTTTTTGACACTCTAGTGTCTGGGCTTGTTATTCCATCCATTCCTTTTATTGAGTTTTTGTTTTCACCTATCTTGTTTTTAATTTTCTTTACTTACTGATTTTCTTTTTGTATGCTTGTATGTACATATTTTAGAGCTGCCGTGAATTATTTTAATTTTGAGCGTTTCGTATTTTTGGACATGTTTTGGGTATTTGGGGAGAAGTTTTCTTCTCTTTGTGTGATCACTGCCCTGCAAGTTGTTCATTTCTGTTTTTTGTTTGTTTGTTTGTTTGTTTGTTTTTGGTCTCTCAATTTTGCTTTAGAGACTATAAAGTTGCCAGGAGGCACTTGGCTTATTGCATTCATTTAGGAGTAAAATTTTGATTGGAAACTCTGAGTGCACTCAAAACTTGTCAACCAGGAGTTTCACCATAAGCTGATCATAGGAAACCACCCACATCAGTATCTTTAGGCATCTACTTGAGTCAGACTTTGTCAGCATTGTGGGAACTAAGGAAGGAAAGATGGTCGGTGGTCTCAGCATCCTATATGCACGTGTTTATCTAATCTCATTTATTTACCTTCAACAATGCCGTTTCTTCCTCCATCTCCCATTTTTCTGTCCTTCTAATCCAGAGGCTCTCTCTTTTACTCTCTCTGGAAAATATATCTCCGGTTATTGGAGGAGAAAGGCAGAAAGCCCCAGGTATGTAGAGTGGGGGAGACCATCTGTGGATTTCATTGCAGAAAGGATTGCAGCATGGTCATCCCTGGGGGTGCATTCTCATTCTCTCTTTCTTCCCTGCTCCACTGCACCCCTACTCCCATTTCTGCAGTGAGCACACATATCTCTATAGCAAACAAAACAAATGAAACAAAAAAAGCCCAAAACTTGGATTTTATTTTTCAAAAACCAAAATCTTTCAAAAGATGTACTTCCTCACCTACAACTTCTTTATTTTTGGTCTCTAAGCTCTCTCTCATCTGCTCTGCCTTTTATTGGCTTGCACAGCCCAAACTGAAGTTCTTGGAGCAATCATGGGAGGCAGCTGGTTGCAAAGAATGAGTTAGTTATGGGAAGGTAGAAAAGTATGGGAGGTTGACACTCTGTAGCTTATCATATCAGATCCTTGTCATGCTTTCAGCAAGACTTACATGATTATCCACCCTCTTAGTGGCTTGGGATTAGAGCAACTTCTTAATAAGTTCCTGGTTTTCCTTCAAGCCCAGTAAATCCAATCATGAATTGGTTCCAACATCACTAGACTTAATTGTCCTCTAAAAGAAGACTATAATGGGCCATACCTGTGGCCTACTGGTCAAGAGAGCCAGATCTTACATGGCCAACTGTTGTTCAAATTCCAACCTTGATGACTTGAAAAACATGTTAGTCGTGTGTGTGTGTGTATGTATGTGTGTGTCCAAAATCCTGGAGAAAGGATTGTGGCATGACCACGCCCCTTTAGGGGTGCTTTTCGTGTTTCCCTCCCTCCCTCCCTCCCTCCCTCTCTCTCTCTCTCTCTCTCTCTCTCTCTGGCAAGCACTATGCCCTCTGACAATTAAAAAAAAAAAATTAAGAAGGACTATGCCTTTATCTTCTTAGCTACAAAAAGAGGGATCCCAGGGGTGATCATTCTGATTTAAGAAGTGGGATGGAAATTTTAGAAGCAAGTAGGAGAGAATGACTGCCTGTCTGATGGGTTTTCAGCAGTTCTTAACGTGCCTTTCAGTATTTCTCCTTCAAGTATCTTTTCTAATGACTTCTAAACTTGAATTACACCAAAATTAAACTTGTTTTTTCCTTAAGGCCTCCTTTTTAAATTCAGAATTAGTGAAGAGATTGATAAAACTAGCCTCTATTTTTTATTTTTACTGGAAAAGCACTTTGGAAAGTGTTTAGTCTGCTGACCAATATGGGCATCTTAATATTTCAACCCTGAGTTTGACATCTTATCTACTCACTGTCCAAATTAAACAACTATAAACCACTCCACCGTTGTCTAACTCTCAAAAACAAAACAAGAAAGAGAATAGTAACTCCTACACAGGAGTTTGTAAAGTGGCTGAAAGAGAGGTGTTATTCTTTTTATTTATTTTATTTTATTTTTTTGAGAGGTTTTTGCTATAGGGTGCGTGCGCTCGCCAGAGAGACAGAGAGATAGAAAGCGAGAAATCACCCCCCAAGGGGGATGGCCATGCCGCAATCCCTTCTCCGTTCTCCTGTCGGGATCTTGGGCATGCATGCACGTGCCCAGTGTGAGTTTAAGCCACCGGGTCCGGGACTACGTGGTCGACTATGTAGGAGTCCAGCGACATAGCCATTATGCTAACTGCTGGTCCCAAGAGAGGTGTTATTCTAATGGAAGTTTCTCCTGACAGGAACACAAGTAGAGAAATGTGTCCCATGATATAAGGTATTATTAATTCCCCTTAAAATATGCCATCAATTTATAGCAGATGCTTAAGGGGGAAAAGTACTATGTTAAATCAGTTTGTTCAAAACATTAAGATTTCAGAAACATTAAAATGATTTCCCATATTAGAAGGGAGGAAAGTATAACAGTCATGTTTTCTTTTGACAAAAACCTTTTCTAAAGTTTTGACTAAGTAGAGTGTACACCTTCACCTGGGGTGGAGAGCCCAAATTGCAGCCCCAGCCCTGTTACAAGCTAGCTGAAATACTTGGTGCCACTTAACTTTTCTTGCTGTTCGTCTGCTTGAGGAGAAATGGCAGACCAGCTAAACATATAAAAAGGATGGGGCGGAGGACAGGACTTGAACTTCCATAGCTAGTTCAGGGTAGAGGGGACTAAAACCCAGGTGTCTTCT
>NW_006209153.1:51021-53289 GCF_000334495.1 Tupaia belangeri chinensis | reverse complement strand
AGGTGGTGTGGTGGTTAAGGGCACTGGACTTCCACATGGCCAACTGCGGTTCAAGTCCCGGACCTGGTGGCTTGCTTTCTCTCTCTCTCTCTCTCTCTCTCTCTCTCTCTCCCTCTCTCTCCCTCTCTGGTCAAATTTAAATACATACATAGATAAAGTTAAATAAAATTTTTCTTAAAAAAAAAAGAATTGTAGACAGAAGTGACTTACGGTACTCTTAGAAACATTTAAATGCATGTGAAACCCTTCAGTACTCTCTTCCTCTGTACTGGTATCACAGAGTAGGCTTCATTTTACAGTTGTGAGCAGCCAAATTTCTGAGCAATGATAACAGACACCCTAGAGAATCACTTGGTTCCACCATGGACTTTATAAGAACAAACAATAAACATTTTTTGTGTTAAACCCCTGAAACACTAGAGTTGTTTGCTACTTCAGTGTATCCTAGCCTATCCTGAATTGATACAGAAGCCATTGGTTGTTTGAAGTCAGGGAGAATTTTGATCTAAATACCATCTCATTTAGTTCTGAGGCTAATCTTTTAAGATAGATTGGCTTTCTGATTCGTAGATAAGGATACTTGGGCTCAGACAGTAACCTGCTCATGTTCATGTATGTATTGAGTAACAATACCTGGATTTATGTCCTGGTCTGACCTCCTACAGAGGTGATTCAGAATTTTATCTGAAGACTTTGTAACACTGTATATACTGTCTATGCATCACGGGGCATAGTTTTCCACCCGGAGAGTCACTGCCATGATCGATCATTGTTATTGACTGGATTGTGTTGCATTGAAAGAGAAACAGAAGTGGAGAACATTGTCTTTGAACCCAAATGTGATATCCTTACTGGTTGGGTATGGATCTTCGGGCACAGCCATACTTTCCTTATCTGTAGAATGAGGACTTTTTCATGAGTTCTCAGGTTCTTCATGAGGAAGAAGTGTTCTTCATCTAAAGCCTCAGTGATGTTGATTGATTGTTAGAGGAGTTGTCCAGCTGAAAAATACATACCTTAGGAAAACTTGGGGAAGGCAAAGAAATCCATTTGTTATTTTGCCCATCTTGGCCTATTCCCAACAGATACGGGTGGAGTGTGCAGCAGCCACTTCCTACATACTGTCTCTTTCCTGCCTAGAGGCAATTAAAATGAGTTCTCCCTTTTCTTACGTCCATTATCTGAATAGAGGAGGAAATGGTCAAATCAAATGGGCATTCTGGGTAGAGATGATGTCTAAAATTCCTGTTGGTATTTGGGAAGGCTTAAATTTTATTTCGCTCTTGTCCTCTTCAGAACCTGTGGAGGAATGGACAGAGGAGATCACATTAACTGTTTTGTTTCTGACAGTAACTGGACTAAGGGAATGCTTAGATGCACAGTCTAATACTTTATTTACAAATTAGATAAATTGACCCACTAAGTTACTGACACAGCTAAAATGCTGCACAACCTGCCTAACACATGGCAGAGAGCAGGCGCCAGAGTACACCCTCTTGGGCAAACATTAAAAAAGAAAAAGCCCAAAGTGGTAGAGCTGATCAGGTAATCTAGGGAGAGACATCAAATGTACTACTCTATTGAAGTACATCCTTTCATGGATCTGTGAAGCCTAGGGAACAGGGTACCTCCAACACCCCCTTCCATGTCTCGGAGATTACATCTAAGTTTTCCCTTCATTTATCAATGTACTTGTTCATCCAAAATGTACTGCTGATAAAATAATAGCTTACATTTGCTTAATCCTGCTTTGGCTGCGTGCTTCATATGTGCTGTTTTTAGTTGTCAGAAAGTGGCTTTGTGTTTTTATCCATTAAATATTTAACTCAATGATAGATTTGCCAAGAAAGGTGCTCTGAAGTGCCAATTGCAGTCATGTTTTTGGTTATATTCACATCTGGTCTCCCTTGCCTTCCCTAATCTCCTTTTTACTTCAAACCCTGAGACCACCAGTTCAATTCATGCACATCTAACTTTTACAGCAGCCTTATAGACGATAAGCTTTCATTTGCCTAAAATGTTCATCTGGATTCCAGAAATTTGGCCAAAGTATCAGCCACTGAACTTTTAATCACTGTTCATGCAGGCTAAATTATAGGAAGAACATGCTCTCTGCCCGCTCCAGTTTTACACATGCTCTAGCCCACTGTGGGTGAGCATTTTAGTAAATGTATCAGTTATTAGGCACTCAAATACTGATGGTAGAAATTTATTAATTTCGTCTAGTTGTAACATAGTCTCCTCCAGGCACAGGGGAATCTTTGTATT
>NW_006209153.1:45480-50990 GCF_000334495.1 Tupaia belangeri chinensis | reverse complement strand
TTGAGGTCTTTGTAGGGGCAATATTGTGTAAGTATGGCATGGAAACATAGATAAAGTCCAGAGAAACTCAGCAAAAAATGATTAAAAGCATGGAAAGTTAGCACTACGAAGAAGAACGCAAAGTATTTTATTGTAAAGAAGAGAAGACATGGTGGGGGAAGAGTTCTTTATAGTTGCAAACTATGTGAAAAGTTGTCTTGACAGGAAGATAAAGCCTCTCTGAGTTGCTGTTGGGTTTATGAAGACTACTCATGACTTTATGAAAGTAAAAGATTCCCTAACATCCTCAGAAACAAGGTTGTTGTGTGAAGAAGTTATCATGGATGACCTATTATGGAATCATAGTGCCTAAAGAAGCCATTTTAAGTTTTTTGTTTATTTTTATTATTATATTATTTATTATTATTTTTTTATTACTGCTGTAGATTAAATACCAGTGTAAATACATTAAAAACATGTGGTATAAATATAAAAAATACAATTAATGTACAACAAAATGCACAGATCTTAAAGTGTTTGACTTGTTGAGGTTTTGACAATTGTATACACATTGAACCAGATACATAGCATTCATTCTCTCACCCCAATAACATCCCGTATACCTCTGACCAGTCAATTGTTCCTCCCCTCCAGCAGCCATTTACATGAGACCACATTAGAGATGAGTAAAAAGAATCCCTGATACATGAGTCTCTTGTCTTAGGTAATGGTTAGTCAGTCTAAGGATAGTGACAGAAGCCCATGTTTCCTGATCCCCTGATGCCATTTCCATTTGTACTGGGAGCCTTACTGGTTTCACTTGCCCGTAGCTTGATTGCTTTAAGGTCCTACATTTCCTCTTAGGCTTTGGTTATGAAACGTGATGCTAATTCACACTAGAATCATCTTCATTACCCAGGCTTTTGCCATTTATGTCTAGAGAGACTCTAATCCACCTTTTCCCTGGAGCAACTTGGCTTTTTTGGTCTATCTTTTCTTTTTAAGTTTGCGGGTGGACTCATGCACTAGCAGGGTGGTGGGGGGTAGGGATAGAATGGAAGCATGGGAGAGAATGAGTGAGGAAAGTGAGAAAGCATCCCTCCCTCCCTCCTTTGGGGAATGGCCATGCCACAATCCCATCTCCTCTATTTCTTCTTCTTTTTTTTTTTTTTTTTTTGATTATGGGCATGCACACACACACACTTAGTGTCTTTTCCAAGTTTCTGGGTCTGGAATTCAAACTCCACAGTCAGCCATGTGGAATCCAGTGCCTTAAACACCAGGCTACAGGCTGGCCCTTTGGTATGTCTTTTCTACCTCAATCTATTCTCTAACCTTTGGGGTTCCTGGCTGCAAGAAATTATCTTGCCATAATGTATGTCTCTAGAGAGGCTGATGGAGTGTCTTTGCAAAATTGTGCTGTAGTAGATAGAATTTTTTACTTATTCCCCAACTTTATCTAGAATGTGTCTGCACAATCCCATTTCTCCATTATTTAACACGCTCTGAAAACTTTCAGTAGTCTATGAGCTTAAATTACTACTACACATTATATGCCTGTATAAATACACTAGAAAACACATGGTGATTAATTCAGTAAACTACCTTTTCACTTAGAGACCTTTGATTGAACTGATGCACCCGCACAGTAATTGATACTGAATCCTTTCAGTCAAATGTTTTCCAGTGGGCATTTTTACTCTCTCCACAAAGCAAGGTTATCCATCTAGGCACTTTGGTTAGAGGTCAGTGTCAATAATTATATGCCTCTTGTCACCTTAGCCGGGCTTAAGTTTTTACAAGTCTCCATCCATTTTTCTTACTCCTTAACTATGAAGAAACATTAGTGATCCTGGGTTCTACAGGCCATGCTGGCTGAGGGTGAGGCTTATTCACATAACGCATGTCTCTCCTGAGCACTGGCCTTAGATGAGTGGAAAGTACTTCATAAACTTGGAGTCTGCCCCTAGTGGGACATGCCAACATATAAAAAATTTTCAGGGGACCAGCAGTTAGCATAATGGCTCTGTCACTGGACTCCCGTGTAGTCGATCGGGGTTCATGTCCCGGACCCAGTGGCTTAAAGCTCACGCTGGGCGCGTGTGCGTGTGTGCCCAAGATCCTGAGAGGAGAATGGAGGAGAAGGGATTACGGCGTGGCCATCCCCCTTGGGGGGATTTCTCACTTTCTGTCTCTCTGTCTCTGTCTGTCTGGCGAGTGCACGCACACTATAGCAAAAATCTCTAAAAAAAAAAAAAAAAGTTAAAAAAAAATTTTTTTCAGTATTCACTATTCACTGTGAGTCAAATAAGCACCTATCGTTACAATTGCAATTTGTAATTTAAGATTACAGGGGCTTTCCATTGTGTTTTAATAAAGGACATATTAACAGGTGAAAAAACAGAGTTCCCTTTGATGTAGGTTTCTTTGGGCAGATAAGTTCTCTTGAGGCCTGTGAGTCAGGTTCTAGGAATTCTCTTTCAGCACTGCCTTTGACAGAATAATTGGCAGTGGTCAGATGGTGCAGGCTGGGCTCTGATCTGTTTCCTTAAAAGGTTGACTGGGATTAGGGAAAATATTATATCATGAGTGTCTCTGTATTCCTCAACAACTTTAAAAAAAAAAGCTATTTAAAATTTCTTTCTTGAATGAGCAAGAGAGACAGCACCCAAACTGGGTCTTGATGCCACAGTCCTCCCCCAGCCCCAGCCCTAGCCCACCCTGGATCATAGGCACATGGGTGCTCAATGTATTCAGGGAGGTCTTTGGATATAAACCTGGAACCTTCCCATTGAGCCAGCCTTGCAGAGCATTGTGTTTCTACTGCTGCACTACCATTACTTTTTTTTTTAAGGTTTATTTATTTCTTGTAGGAGGGAGAGAGAGAGAGAGAGAGAGAAACACATACACACACACACATACACACACACAACACCTCCATCTGAGTCTTCATACCACAGTGCACCCCCCAGCCTGCAGGGACTTGAACCCTGGATCTCCCATATGGGGCCAGCTGCATTACCACTGTGTTACTGCCTGGTCCAACAGCAACTTTTAATGGTCTTTTTTTATTTTTTATTTAATTTATTTACATTCACTGTACATCATTATAGCATACAAAGTGAGATTTCCCATCCAGAATACACTGTATATTGGCTCAGTCAAGCACATCAACATACGTGTTTTTTGTCAACAAATAATTTTCCATTTCTTGTTTCCTGTATATTTTGCTTTTTTTTTTTTTTTTGCCATCCTGGATTCCCTATCTAAGAACCCTAGATTACTTTTCAGTAAAATAGTAAAATAGTTTGTGTTCTTTTTTTTTTTTTTCCCTTTTTTTTTTTTTTTGGAGAGATTTTCACTGTAGGGCGCGTGCGCTCGCCAGACAGACAGAGAGAGACATAGAGACAGAAAGCGAGAAATCACCCCCCAGGGGGGATGGTCACGCCGCAATTCCTTCTCCTCCATTCTCCTCTCGGGATCTTGGGCACGCACGCACACGTGCTCGGCGTGAGTTTTAAGCCACCGGGTCCGGGACGCGAACCGCGGTCGACTACGTGGGAGTCCAGCGACATAGCCATTACGCTAACTGCTGGTTCCCAATAGTTTATGTTCTTTAGAAAAGATTGAGCCAGGGCTAGCAGGTGTGGAGGTTGAGACACTGACTCCCAGATGGCTGACCATGGTTCAAGTCCCAGACCTGGCGGCTTCTTTCCCACTTCCTCTCTCTCTTTCTCACTCTCTCTCTCTCTCTCTCTGGTGAGCACATGTGTGTTATAGCAAATAGAAAAATAATAACAATGATAAATAAAAATAAAATAAATTAAAAAGAAAAGATTGAGCCTGTAACTGTCATTTGGTTGTCATTGTCAGTTCAAGATTTTTATTCTAAGAAATTCCAGAATGGGATCTTTAATTTTACTGCACAGTCCCTGTCTTTCTGCATTATGAATCATCCCTGATTTGGAGAAGATTTTTTTTGTATGTTAAATCTTAAAGTGTTTTACTAATGGCAAAAATGATTTAGTTTCGTTGTAAGTTGTTTTATTATTTTAGGTTATGGAGGTTTTCTCCCTAGTTTATTAGGAAACAAAATTTTACCTGTACTACTTTGACTTAGCTTAGATTGAAGATACTCAATTGATTCACCAATAAATATTATGACCTATAATTTTTCACTACTGCACAAAAATAGGCAAGCCAAGAATTCAAATGAGCAGTGTTTGTTTGTAAGCCTGTCTGAATCATTGTCCCTAAAAATTGTCTATGTCTACAAGAGATCCTTACTTCAACAGCAAGAAGAATAAACATGATTGACCATTAAGTGTATCTGTTTATTTTGTGTTTACCCCAGATATGTTGACGTTTGCAGTCACATGGAATACCCCTGCCGCTTCCAGAATGCTTCTGCCACCACCCAGGAGATCATTCCACATCGAGTCTTTGCCCCGACGTGCCTCAAGGGTGCCTGCCAAGAGACCCTTCTGCGGCTGATCTCCCCTTGCCTCTCAGCAGCACATTCTATCCTGGGAACACACCCCTTCTCCCGGCTGGATATACTCATTGTCCCTGCCAACTTTCCAAGTCTGGGGATGGCCAGGTATGTTGTACTGTGGTGGCACTTGGGTAGATGCTTTGGGAATTCTTTGACCACCTCTTACCTCCCTTGAGCTCTGTCAGGTTCTTCATTGGATAAGGCCTGAGGGGCCATGGTTGCTCATGCTTGGCCATCTGACTGCTGCCCTGAGTGACAGTTTTCGTAAAGACTGCACCATGCATGACCCTTTGGGCATCTTGGGCTCAATTCTGACTGACTTCTTGAAAATAAAAAACTCACATTACTGCTGGGATTGAGAACATACTGTGTCCTCAGAGTGATGTATGTTGGACCGTGGCTGAGCAGTGGCTGTTAGCTTGGGTGATGAGAGCATAAAGCTAATGAGCCCAACCAAGGTCAAAGCGTCAGGCCTGGGCACGGTAGTAATAGGACTCACTCCCAGGGCCACAGGCTGCTCGCCTAATCCTGACCAGCTGTCTCATCCATTCTCACCAATGGTCACAAGGGCAACGGCTTGAGAGCCCCAGTGTCAGAGAGACTATGGATGAATCAGTGTAAATCCATCTTCACTGCTAGAAAAACAGCTTCAAGCAGATGGCTTTCTAGGGGGTGCAGAGGGGGTTGCAGCACAGGGGAGTGTCTTGTCTTGCAACTATTTTTTAATACAATAAATTCATTATTCTTATTGGGTCTCTGTTTAGTTCCTACAGATAATCAAGACCTACAAGTTGAACTTTTCCCCCTGTGTATTATTTACAGCTAAAATCCATTCATTAATGCCATTGTTCATTCAGTAATGGGTAGCTGTGCTTGACTGAGAAAAAATAGGGAATGTGCTCAGGATTTTACTTGGTTATATTTCTATTTGAAAATCTTAATCATTAACAGTGAATACGCTTGACTAAGGATGGGAAAAATAAGCTCATCCAAACATGTGACTTCAAGTTTTTCCCTATTAGTCAAGGAAATTCCT
>NW_006209153.1:0-45467 GCF_000334495.1 Tupaia belangeri chinensis | reverse complement strand
TCCTGCTGCCAATTAATTTCCATGCTTCTGAACAGCTGTCATTTGTGGTGTTTTCCCTGAAAACTGCACACATTCTTAGTAAAACCCATGAGTAGAAAAGAAGTGACCAGAACATTTGCTTTTGATCTTTACTACATACATATACTTTTTAAAAGCTGGCTAGCTTGCCTTAATCCTCAAGGAGGTCTGAGAAAGTCATTTAAACTGATTTTTATCCTGTATTTATGAAGATAATGGGAACATAGAAACTAGGATAATTATATATATTTGGTTACGTGCATCATATAATTGTCTTGGATGTCTATATATAGAATTTGTCTTACCAAGGGGGCTTCTTGGATCCCTTTAAAGAGTCTGCTGGACTTAATTTAAGCAGACTTATTGGTGAAAAAAAATGGTTGTTCATAAAATGTTTCTCATTTGTACACGTTTGAAGGGGCCATATTTATTTGGGAGTTTTTAACATTTTATGAGAGTTGCAGTTTTTCAGGACATCTTTGCAAACACTTCTGGCCCGAGGACACCGAGGGCAGGGTCGTTTTCGTACACAGGACCTTATTTTCTGTAGCTCCTTCCTGACATTAGTCTGCCAAAACCAGAATTTGTTGACCTGCAGGCCATTCTATAAAGCTTCTCTTTTCAAGTTTTCATGCCCAAGCAGGTAGGCTCTGTGTTTGCCGCTTTTTGAGATATTTAAAGCGATTTAAACATGCTTAACTCTGTATTTTTAAAGTAATAAGCCTAATACCCTGAGGCGAAATGGTACTGGGCACAAATGTCAAAAAATGTGATGGTGATAATAACTCAGCAGCAACAAGACTGCTTTTATGCCTAGAAACAGAAGAACCGTACATTTAAAAATTTGTGGTTGGTTGTCAAATATCTTTTTTTCCTCCCTTTTAGACTGTGTCTGGACGTTTTCCTGGGCTTAGTTGCCTTCCTTGTGTTCTAGCTATGGAAGGGGGATGTGGTGTCTTCCACTGCCAGTTTGAGTTGGGGGGGGGGCTACGTGGTGGCGCACTGTTTTTCCAAACTGACTTAAATTGATTCCACTTGCTTGGCTTGACTCTTGGGATCCCAACACCTTGAGCCACATGCAGCTGAGTGGGGTTTATGACTCAGCTGGCTACTGGAGTCCTGCTGCTTTATTTATGGTCAAGGCTTTGCTTGATGTTCTGTAAAGCAAAGCTGGAACAAAACGACAGTCTTGTAGGTCAGCTCTGTACCCTACACAAAAATAGAGAAACCCCAAGGCTAAGAGGAGGCCTCCAAAAAGTCTTCGACACTGAAACTTACCATTGTCCTGTTAGTTTAGTATGCTGAGAGATCAAAGGATTACTCAGTAAACTAAATGCTTTTTTTGCATTTATAAACGTGTATGCAAGATCAAAATTCCTTTATTTTCACTGTATTTTAAATATTACATCTCATAGTATGTATGATATTTTTACTGAATTTTAAATATTACATTTCATAGTTTGTATGAGTAAGCTTAAAACTCTCTTGTCTGATTCCGTTTTTGACCCTGATTCAGGTATTTCGGTGAAGTGGGAAAAAAATACATTTGTACAAATCAATTCAGAAGAAGATAAATAATGCACATACAACGTTTTAGAGTTTGCAATGCTTTTCAAACATAGCAGCAGCTAGGACATTTATCAGTACTGCCCTTCATGATTTTTGTCACCTTCTACTAAAACAGGAGCCATTACTTATCGACTCGCTACTTTTCTAAATCACTGTTCCTGGGGAGAGATGTTTTCATTCTATTCTGATTCTGAGAAAAATCACTTGTTTGCCTTTAAGACACTCTATTGACAGTTCCATTTTCATACCTCTCTCATTTGGTACACCCCGGCTTTGCTTTGGTTTCCTTTTATTTTTGCCTTATGTGAAGACTGACTCTGCCTTATCAGGACTGTGGGGTGTATTTCTTGGATTCGGCACTAAGATGTCTATATGAAGTTATGAATGCATTTTAAATGACTCTGTAATGTATGGGCAGCTGACTTCCTTGATACAATTAATACTCTGCCATTTTCATCATGCCCGCCTATGTTCTCAGTGTCTCAGCCAAGGATTGACTACAAGTCTAATTTCCTAGTATTGAGAAATACATGAAAGGAGCTCATCATCATGCTTACACTCTTTGTTATAATAGCAATAATGTTAATGGAATAATATCCTGGAACGAAATTTATGACAGTTGCTTAAAAATGAATGCCTCAGTCTTACCTCTGTATGTGTTTATGGTAAATGCATTGCTTCACCATTTGTCTTTCAGCAATTCACAATTACACGTCACGGGGCATAATTAGGTTGGCAGAACTACCTTGCTGACATCCAGATACATTCTTTTTTATTCCCCTTGTATTTGAATTTCAAGAATCTCCTGGAAATTATTTCAGAGTAGTTTCCTATTTAGAGCATGGAGTGAAAAAGCCATATGCCCTGTAGCTCTGCTTCCCACCTCAACTATTTGTGTGTAGCATCAAGCCTGGCCCCACTGGGAAAATTGGGGTGCAAAATGGCTGATGATAGGTCACAACTTCTGCTTTGATCTTTGTTCTACTGGTTCTATACCAGTTCGTCTTGTTCTTTTGTTCATTGTTTATTTATTCATTTTTGAAGTTAAAAAAAATTGCCAACTTATGTGTGTGCTCACCGGAAAGCACCTGCCATGGGGCATGGTCACACCACAATCCCTTCTCCTCCATTTCTTCCTCCTTTGGGATTTTGGTCACTCATGCACACGTACCTGCATGTTTTTTCAAGCTTCCAGATCCAGGACTCAAATCGCACATTTGGCCATGTGAGAGCCACCATGCCACCAGCTGACCCTCTTGAAATGTTTTTTTTCAAGTTTACTTTTTCCACGAGTGAAAGAGACAAGGGCAGACAGACCGTGAGACAGCACACTGACAGGGTCTCAATGCTGTGATCCATTTCCAGCCTTGCTCAGCCTGGAGCATGTACATATGCATGTCCAATGTACTCAGGGAAGTCTTTGGAAGTGAACTGGCAACCTTCCCACGTGAGTCAGCCTCACAGAGCATCATGCTGCAGAGTGTCATGGCTTGTCTGATTCTCCATTCTTGTAGTAACTTTCTGTGGAACAAATTGTTGTGCCAGGTAATACTGAAAATTCTGAGCCTATGATGGTGAACAAGATTGATCAGGTCTCTGTCCATGAGGACAGTCTGTTCCGGGGAGAAAAAGTTACATGAAAACAAGTAATTAAGGTGTGTTATGGCAAAAATAAAACCAAGTTAGTGTTAGTGTGGGAGAATAGTTAGCGTTGTTAGGATGAGAGGGAAAGACTTCCTCAAAGAATGACATTTGGGATGAGACGGCAGAACAGAAAGGAGCCAACATTGTAACCTGGGGGAAAAGCAACACAGATGAAGTCCAAAGGCCCCAAGGTAGAAGCCATCTTAATGCATCTGAAAAAGAAGGCAAGTATGACTAGAGTACTGAGCTTTTAAAATGTCTTTCCTTAGTCGCCTTTGTAAATCCACTTTGGGTACCAGGAGAGCCCATGGTCCCTCAGGGCTTTGGTCATCCAAGCTACCTTTATATCCATAAGAGGAAGAGCAAGAGGGCCATCAAGAAATGGCAGAGGGCAAGACTGGACAGGGGTGCAGCGGGTCATCACAACGCTGCAAGGCTGCCCGGGTGGAGAGGTTCTGCTTTGTGTCTGGAGACCTCCCTGAGTATGGTGGGCACATGCATGCCTATGATATGGAACTGGCTGTGGTTGGGCGTGTGGTCCCTCATTCCTTCTCTCCTGAGAAAGAGCAAGAGAGAGAAAGAAAAGAGGGAAGGGAGGGAGAGGAGGCAGAGAAAGAGAAGAAAAGACATGGTAGAGGTTGAGTTGGGGTTGATTATTTTAGGGAGTCAAGGGTTGTTGGGAGAGAGCCTTAAGAGAGGCTTGTTTTCTTCAGATCTCAAGTACCATACTGTCTGATGACTGGCTAGCTAGAACTGACCAGCTTAACAGCTGTGGTCTTTGAGCAGAATTCATTGCTGGAGCTGTCAGGGCACCTGGCACCCAGACTAGTGACTCTCCCTTTGTAGAGAAGGGAGAAGCCCTCAGACCACCGTACTTTCTTCCCTTGACAGCTGCTAATTGACTTCCTGCATGCTTTTTTTTTGGCAAGGTCATAGGGAAGGAAACCATACTTATATGTTTACTCATCCTAGTATTTAAGTTTTTTAAAAAATGAATGAACAAAAATAGGATCAATACATAAAGAGCATAGAGAAGTAATTTTCAATTATTTAAGTATCTTCAATGTACTTCACAGTAGAGAAAAACTATAAAACTCCCTGTAACACATGACTTGTTCCTAAAAGATGTGATTGTGCAATAAAAGATTTCTCAGTACTAATACCAGTTCCTGACTGTTGCTCGCACAATTTTCTTAAGTACCTCAATTTGCAAATAAACGGTGTGCACATACATGCCCGAGAATGAGGGTAACCAGCTTTTCCCTCCACCTCCTCCTCGTAGGGTTAGACAGGGTGTTGTCCTGTTTATTCTTATCTCCCAGCCAATGCGTAATAGAATAAGCAAAACATAACATGCTGGTACAAAGGGCCTGTTGTTTTCACCCTTCTAATTGTGCTGCTTTCTGCTGGGGAAGGAAGCAGTCATAAATTTCTGTCATTATCTTAAGTAGCAAGGTTTCACAGCTTTGGGAATTTTTCTTTGCTTGTTCTTTGTCAGCTTCTGTTTGAATTTTTGATCCCCCAAACCAAAACCACCATACTTTTAAACACTTTCTAAATTTCCAGGGGATGTGATCCCCTAGTTTCAAGGCAAAATGCAGCTGTAGTGATGGGAGTCAGGTTTTGAGCCTTTGCGTTCCCCATAGCTGCCAACTCCTCTCCTTATTCCTATGTGCTGTGGGTGGGTTTTGCTTTTTTGTTATTGCTGTTGTTTGTTTCTGCGATTTTAATACATTCTCAGATTTCTTTCTGCATGGATTGTTTCAAAAAGTATTTTGAATGGGCATTTCTTTTCCATTTTCCAGCATAACTCTTTTCTGCTTTTTCAAACAGCTGAGTGTGAATGATAGAAAACAGCTAATACCATTCCTTTTTTCTCCTGTAAAATTTTAATCCCTTGTTTACTGGCAACCCTGCTGTTGCTGTAGAGATGAACAAACAGAATGAGTCGTGAGTAATGAAGTACAAGCAAGGTGATTAATGCTCCCGTGGATGCATCTCTGTTGTTTTCTCTGTGTCTAATTTCTCCATTTTATTTTCTATGTCTGTGTTTCTTCTTAGAAAATTATTTGACTTAGTGTCCCTCCTGGCTTATAGGAAAGGGCTTTCCTCTTCCTGTGTGTTCTGGTTCTTCCCTGAAATAGTAAGTGGTATACATAAAATGATGTTCCTTTCGGACTCTGAAAGCCCTTGGCTGTGATGATTTGGTTAATCTCAACAAGAGCAGTTTGGACTAAGAGGAGTAGGTAATGAGAATATGTATGAATTTCCTGTTTTTTTTTTGTTTTGTTTTTTTTTTTTAACAAAGCAGGTATAGAAGCATATATGATGTCCCCAAGTCACTCAGAACCAGTAAGTTAGGCCAGTAAGTATGGCCTCATCTTGGGATGGCTGTCAGACTCTGGGGCTTTACACTTAGACAGGACTTCCCTGTAATTGTCTCTGAGGTCATATATGTTTGCTTCAGGGTCTCCCTGCAGAAATCACAGTGTTACTCACAGTGAAGATCGGTGTTCACTGTGGGCTGGTTTGGCGGCACCTGCAAATGTGAGTGGCGCGTAAATTCCTGGATCACGTATTGAGTAGTCTGGAGCCAGACTCCGTCCCTTCTGTTGGAGCAATAGGCGAGTGAACTCATAGCTTTTTGCTTAGCCAGAATCTTCGCCTTGCCATCAGACAGCTGTGTTCCTCGTCAGATCCAGAAGTAGCATTTTATCATCATTATGCCATGATTCCTCACCCTCTGAAAGATTACGCTTAAGTGTTTTATTTTCTTTGAACTGTTCTCCACACACACACAGACTGACAGTCCTACCTTCAGAGAGAACACTGCTGGGGCCATCCTTCAAAAGAAGTTGTCAGGCCTTTGAAAGGCCTTCCTGAAGCAATCATCTCTCTACCTACATTTATAATCTTCTGTCCCTATTGATGTCATCATAGGCGTCTAATCTCTTCCAGTCTTTTGGCCTGGAATGGCCAGTCGACACTAACTTGCCATTTCTCCACTGCAAAAAAAGGGAATCCCCTAAAAGTCTGATAACGCAATAGAGACAACTGGTAGGGGCTATGAATTGCAGTGAAATGAGCCATTCAGAAAAGACTTGCCCAGCCTGAAACCATGGCTTTTCTTTTGCTCTTATCATCAAAAAAACATGTGGATGAACATTGAGACAGAAAGAAGCAAAACATATTAAGTCCAGTAAAAATGTCTGCTTCAATGAGCTTGTCAACATTGCCTGAATGATGAAACCTAGATATTTACTCCGAAGCTTCCTAGCACCATTAAAAAGTTCTGGGACTTCCTACTCTGAGTTTCAGTACTGACAGCAACATTCTAACATTTTTTTATAGATCGACAGTGCTGCAGTCAGATTCCCAAGCTAGTTAAGGACTACAAAGATGAATATATCATAGTAGAAGAATATTTTGATATACTACCAAAAAAGTTTACTTTTTAGTACTCAAGAAGTTAGGGAAAGAGGCTTTTTTCCCTTTCCCCACTTTACTTCTCTGTAGAAGCATCATTACCAAATAGAAAATAGACTCCTTGGGTGTAAAAGTACAATGGAATTCAATGTATGAAATTGCCTTAATTGGACTATTCCCAGTCTTGTAGACTGTTACTCCTCAGACCACTACACAGAGTTAGCATATTCTGGCTTCTGGACTGGCCTATGTATGTATGTGGGCATGGACCTATGTATGAATTTCTTTTGTGTATGTATGTATTTATTTATAATTATTTTGTTTAACCTTACTTACTGAAATTTGACCAGAGAAGGACAGACTGAGAGTGAGGGATAGAGAGAGGGCAAGAGTGAGAAAGCAAACCATTAGGTCCAGGACTCGAAACATGGTTGGCCATGTCAGAGTCCAGCTCCCTTAATCATCATGCCATCTGCCAGCCCTATATTTCTATTTTATTTTATTTTGGTAGCTGTTTTTGCTTTAGGGTACATGCACTTGCCAGAGAGAAACAGAAACAATGAGAAGGAAAGTGAGAAATCACCCTGGGAGGGGAGGGGGATGGCCATGCCACAGTGTCTTCTCTGCCATTATCCTCCTGGGATCTTGGGCATACACACATGCAGGCCCAGCTTGAGTTTTGAGCCACCTGGTCTAGAACTCGAACCGCAGTTGGCCCTGTGGGAGTCCAGCAACATAACCACTACGCCATCTCCTCGTCTCCATATGTATTTCTTTTAAGGATAGATTCTTTTGAGTGAGAATTCAATTCTGGAAATAGTCTTCAAGCAAGGCACAATTTGTTAACAGCTCCACCGGGAGAGAATATTGCCTCCATTGTATTAACAGCTGTTATGTAGATGGAACCAATGGACATTAGTGCCACAGAGGCCTGTTTGTTTAACATGGGTGAGAAATTGCCTTTTGTTTGATCTCACCCCTAAAATATCATTGGAAACATATCTCAGCTACCTTTTCTTTGGGGAGGTTTTTGCTATAGGGAACGTGCACTTGCCAGAAAGACAGAGAGAGACAGAGAGACAAAAAGTGAGAAATCACCACCCAGGGGGGATGGCCACGCTGCAATCCCTTCTCCTCCATTCTCATCTTGGGATCTTGGGATCTTGGGCACGCACGCACGCACATGCGCCCGGCATGAGTTTAAGCCACCAGGTCTGGGACTCGAACCGTAGTCGACTACATGGGAGTTCAGCAACATAGCCATTATGCTAATTGCTGGTCCCTCAGCTACCTTTTCTTGAAAAGAAGTGTGACATTGATGCCAAGTGCATGTGTACATGCCCAAGATTCTGATAAACTGGAGGGCTGGGTGAAAGGGATCACAGTGTGATAACACCCTGGCCAGGATGCCCCTCTCTCTCTCTCTCTGTCTCTTTCTGTCTCTCTCTCTTTCACTTGTGCATGCACACATACTCTAACATGAATAAAATAAACAAACTTTTAAAAATGTTATAAAGGCTACACATGTGAAGAAATACTAACAAATGGGTTGCTTTCTTTTTTAAAAAAACTGATCATCGTGTGGGATTTCAGAGTACAATACAAAAACTCATCCTGATTTATACTGAGTAGAGCTCACTGTAGAAAATGTTGTATTTCTTGGTTAACTTTAACTAACTATGCTATTTATAGAGGTGACTCCTCAGAAAGTCTAGACATTGTTCCCAGAAGACAGAATGCCAAATCTGTAGTCATTGAATGTACCAGAGCTGCCCTTCACCTTCCCAGTTAGCTTGCTAAAAATAACCACCTTCCCTCTCTCGGCATTACATGGAAATCTGAAGACTTCATTCCAAGAGAGTGTGAATGAGAGTGGGCTTCCCAGGTAAGATTTGGGATAGACAAGGAGGGACCCACCAGGTGGCCTCTGTTCCCGGAAAGCCACATTGCTGAGTTATTGGAATCTGTGGCTGGCAGATCTTAGTTTCTGCGTTGGTCTCTAAGAGGACACCCTGAGAACCTGTGGATGGTGCTTTTTTGGGGGAATGAATCAGCTGCAATTCCTGACTTTTTTCATACGAGAGGACTTCGAAATTGTGTAGAAAAGTGAAATTAAAATGAGTTTATTTTGATGCAAAAAATTTGAAATGTGTGCATTCTGTTTTCATAATATGCATTTTTCCATGAACTTTTTGAAGACCCCCTCCCCATACATGTGCAATTTCTGAACATTCTGTTGAAAGGTGGCAGTTGGCAAGAGGTGGATGAGCAGAGCCAAGAACTCATTTGATAAACGTGTATCAATGGACAGGTGTGAGGAGTGTGGCTCATGCTGTGGCCACAAGGAAATACGAGACTTTGTGCTTAAATCAAGATTTCTAAAGTGGGTTTCAAGGAAGACTAGTTTTGTGGAATGTTAATAATGTGGGAAAAGGAACTGTGGGTTAATTACTTTAGGAAGTGGATGGATTAAACAAAGTTAAAAGGGATTCTTGACTGGAGGGCTTCTAGGTAAGCCTTTAATATCCTTATTATCCTGCTTTAATATCCTGCTGTATCTGTACCTCTTGAAGACAAACCTAGGGTATGCAGTGTTCTTCCCACTATTGTGCTCAGGCATCCCCCTTGGCAGTGAGCACTTCATGGGACCATTTCATGGGACCGTTGGAAAGAAAAAAGAAAAAAATCCCCCTCGAAACATACTTTGGAAAACGATACTGTTCTGAAGTGCCTGGGAGTCCATTGTACGGTTGGCTATGCAATTCAGCTTTCATTCTTTTATTTATTTATTTTTTACTATGGAATGCTTCACGAATTTGCGTGTCATCCTTGCGCAGGGGCCATGCTAATCTTCTCTGTATCGTTCCGATTTTAGTCTATGTGCTGCCGAAGCGAGCACCAGCTTTCATTCTTACAGTACTGATTGAGAGCCTGCAAGTGTCAGGCATGGTCAGGGGCCTTGCTTTGGAACAGCGTGGAAGCACAGGCCCTGCCCTCTCAGGGGATTCACAGGTAGTGCTCAAAACCACACACTCTTCGGATTACTTAGGCCTTTTTGAGCAATCACTTCCCCCCATATGTATGTATGTATGTGTGTGTGTATGTACTTATTTATAAGTTGTATGCATTTAGTACGGTGTTGATAGATTAGGTACACTATACAGCACACAGAAAATAGCAAATCGAGGCCAGCTGCAGTGGCATAGAGGTAATGCAGTACTCCATGATGCCAAGGCTATATGGAAAGGTCCTGGGTCCCTGTCCTGAGGTCTCCCTGTGTGTGCACTGGGCGATTCTGCTGACTAAGACTGGGTTGGATCATGGTGTGAGGACCCTGCTGGGGGTACTTGTCTATTGTTCTTTCTTTATTATGAAAGAAATAAGTTAACTTTTTAAAAAATTATTTTATTTAGGTTTGTTTATTTATTTTAATTTGACCAGAGAGAGACAAAGAGAGAGGGGGGGGAAAGTGAGAAAGCAAGCTGCCAAGTCCAGCACTTGAACCACGGTCAGCCATGTGGGAGTCCAGCATCCTTTACCACCATGCTACCTGCTGGCCCCAGAAATAACTTTTTAAAATTAGAAAATTTTAATGGATGAGAAAAAATAATTATAAAAATCAATTCTGTCATTGTTACTCTTCAACCCAGTGAATTGGCTTATGCCCTGGGTTTCCTGTAACTGCCTGGACCTTGCTGTGGAGACTCAGTGGATTTGGAGTGTGTGTGGGGGTCTTGGTATCTGGAATGTTAACAGGTGCTCCCAGGTGATTCTGCTGCAGGTGTTGGATACAGACCACCATGTGTTCAGTGGGGAATGGTGGGGCCTCTTTGGACAGATTAAGTGCCACTTGCAAAGTTCACACAGTCCCCTACCCTGGTGTTCTTTGTCAGATGAGAAGGTCAGACTGAGGGACGAGGACAGGGTCTACCAGTGAGTGGGTTAGAGAAGCCCCTTGGTGATGCCCACTCATCTGTGGCTCTGAAGGAAGCTGTGCCCCCTCAGCGGGGACCCGCAGCAGACAGTCATTGGGCCTTTCCCACCTCATTTTGCTTTCTGGAAAAGTAAGGGGTTGTTTTAGAATAACTTTAAGAGTGACTTAGAGCCCCTCACAACTCTTCAATTAATTAGGGGTTTTGTTTTTGGGGTGGAAGTGATTCCATTTGATTCAGTAATTTAGCATATACATACCACTTCTTTTCCATGTAAAGCTAGTTAGAGCTTGAGACTGGGATTTTCTTGCGGTCCCTGGGCACCTAGGCAGCAGTAGGCGGTTACATTTTAGGCCCCCAAGCAGAAGTTTCAGAAGGGGCCTCTCTTACCCCTACTTAATTACAAAATAAACAGTTCTCAAGGCCAGGGGCCCCTTCCTTTCATAATAACTGCCTCCACCCTGTACACCCAGTGCTGAACAGCATTTTCAAATACTGCATCAGGAGCACGCTCCACCAATGAAGGCCTTCTTCCAGCAGCCAGCACCTTACCCCCAGAGCGAGTGGCTCCCCCTCACACACACACACACACACACACACACACACACACACACTGTTTTAGCCTCCAGATACCTCCATTTGCAAGCTAATAAGTTGCACGTACATATGTTTGAACAGTTGTCAGGCTTGTCTCCAGCTCAAAGTGTGCTTTCATTTAAAACAAACAACAACAGAGAACCCAGAGGGAGGGATGGATGAAGACATTTCAGTTGTGCCTGCAGGTGGTGTTGTTTTGACCTTGACAGTCAGCTTTAAACGACCTGTCAAGCACCTTTGTGTGCTTCTGGGCGCACCCACCTGGAAGATATTATATCCCTTAAGCTTTATATGCCCCGGCAGGCAGGCACCAGGTCCCTGGATTTTGTTTTCATCAATGGAGGGTTAATGCATTCATGGCAGGACTCAACCTAGAGGGGCCTAGCTACAAATGCTACTTTCATTTAATTCTGATTTCACTTCTCTGTGGGCCTTGCCCTCCCTGCCCCCAGACCCTTTCCCCGCTGCACCTTCCGCACTCCGTTATCTCTCCCTGCTCTACCACCCCACAGCCTCCTCTTAACTTCAAAACGTTTCTCTCTGGCTTTGATATCTCCTTGCAGAACTGCAAACAATCAAGAGATTCCAGGCCACAGAGCTCAGCAGGGTACACTGCCAGGTAGGAGGCTCAGGCCCCAGTCTCCAGGCCACTGCACAAAATCTGACCCAGAAAGTGTGCCCTGGCCTCAGTGTCTGTGGTAACCACTTTCTGTGCAGCTCCCTAGAAGTGGCACCTCCTTAAGTGTTGTCTGGGAAAACCTCTTTAGGAATGACCCTGATCTTTCCTGTGTGGGCCAGGGTCATCTGTTCCATCTGTCTGAATTTCATAGTTTTGAACTTGGAGTCTCTCTTTTGCCCTCAGGAAGCTGGGTGAGAAGAATGAATGGGCACTTGAAAGGAACCCAGTGGGTTCACCTCATGCCTTCTAGCGCTTGGATACTTTAAGTTGCTGGAGGATGGTGGTTCTTCATCCAGGGAACTCCTCTTCCTTGGCTTCTGTGCCCAAGGCCTCAGTCTACTGAAGGAACTCTGTGTTACATTTCTAAAGGTAGAGATTAGGGAAAGGGTGCTTGTTCTCAACCAAACGTACATCCTTTCATTCCGTAATCTTCCTTCAAAGAAAGCAGTCAGTCCAGATCTAGATATTTACCTCTCCAGTGGGTACCACCAGCAGTGTTTTCCACCCTTCTAACTCACAGAGGTGTGCAAAGGCCACCAGTGCTTGTCACCCCTTCCTCCCCAGACTACTGGAATGTCCCAGAGCATAGCAGTGCCTCTCACTGTCTCATTCCAAGTGACACAAACTAGTTGCTCTTTTGGTTTTTTTCTGTTGAGTGTTTTTTTTTTAGGTTTTTGCTATAGGGCGCGTGCACTCACTAGACAGAGAGACAGAAATGAGAAATCACCCCCCAGGGGGGATGGCCACGCCACAGTCCCCTCTCCTCCATTCTCCTCTCGGGATCTTAGGCACACACGCACACGTGTCCGGCGTGAGTTTTAAGCCACCGGGTCCAACGTGAACCACGGTCGACTACATGGGAGTCCAGCGACATAGCCATTACGGTAACTGCTGGTCCCTCTGTTAAGTTTTGCCAACAGGCAAGTGCACTCACCAGAGAGAGAGAGAGAGAGAGAAAGAGAGGAACACAAATCACTCTCTAGGGAGATGGCCACCTCAACAATCCCTTCTCCTCCATCCTTCTCTTGGGATTTTGCATGCATACACATGCACTTTGGTGTGATTTTCAAACTGCCAGATCCAAGACTTGAACCATGCAGCAGGCCATGTAGTATTCAGCTACCTAATCATCATCCCACCAGCTGCGCCTCAGTTCTTTATACCCCTCTCCCCTGGGGACATCTCTGTATTGGACTCTTAGTACTTAACTGTTGACATAAGCCCTTCCTCAGGATTTTCTAGTTAGAATGGGGCAGAGGCTGAGAACTATATGGTAGGAGGGTAGCTGGATTGTGTTTCCTACCACCAGAGAAACCTGATCTCAAAGAATGTAGGAGAAGCAGAAATAAAAGAGAAATGACTGGGCCGAGAGGTATCATGGTGGTTAAGGTGCTGGACTCCCCCATAGCTGACCACAGTTTGAGTTCTGGAACTGACAGGTTGCTTTCTCTTTCTCGCTCTCTCTCTCTGACTATCTCATGAGTGCATGCCCTAAAGCAAATTTTAAAATGATACTATAAAAAATTAATAATTCTTTTTTTTAAAAAAAGATGGTGTAGTGGTTACGTTGCTGGACTCCCATATAGTGGACCGGGGTTCAAGTCCCAGACCTGGTAGCTTAAAACACACCAGGAGCCTGTGCATGTGTGCCCAAAATCCTGAGAGGAGAATGGAAGAGAAGGAATTGCAGTGTGGTCACCCCTCCTGGGGAGTGATTCTCACTTTCTGTCTCTCTGCTTCCCCAGCCAGTGCACTCACCCTATAGCAAAAACTTCTCTTTTAAAAAAATTGAGAGAGAGAAATGGCATTCACTTGTCCTTACCCTCCCCATGAACCTCCAAATAAAGGTTGTTTGGTCCAAACTGGTGAATTCATCTTCTGTTGTTTATGAGCACAGCCCTGACTAGTTTACCAGGCTCTTCATTTTTGCTTCTACAAACAAAAACATCAGTTAGGTCTTAGGCTTGGGAAAGGGAGTCAGTCAGTATCTTTGCGCAAGCCTGACAATGCCTGGATCCTTTCTCTTCTAGTCTCCAGATTTTTCAATGATGATACATACCACTTGACTTTAGCGCTTTAAATCTTTTGGCGTGTTTTCAGGTATATATGGGGACTTCAGAAAGTTCATGAAAAAAATGAAACTAAAGTATGAGTTTATTTTGGTGAAAAAAAAGAAATTGAAGTCCATGCATAGTTTTTGATAATACTTGTTTTCCCTGAACTTTTAAAAACCCCTCATATATCCTCTAATTTGATTCTCACAAACAAGTTCCAGCCCCTTCCATGGCCCAGCTGCTAAAGAGTCCTGTAGCTTCCCTCAAATTTAGCCCTGTCCTGGCTCTCACCAGCTCCTGCTGAGACCTGGAATCCCTGCTTTTCAGAGAGGTTTCTCTGCTCTGCCCTCCCATGATTTTCCATCCACTAAGCAGGGCAAGCTCTGCTTTCTGCTCAGCTGGGGAGTTTATCATGCAGGGTGATGAGTCCTGGCAGGTGCTGACAGCAGGATCAGGGCCTGGGCTTCTGTAGCTCTTGGCCTCTGAAGCGCAGGGCAAGTGGATCCTAACAAGGGGTTGTCTGCTCGAGCGGAGCAGTAGAAATGTGCAGACCTCCTCACCAGTTGTGAACTAAGTAAGCTCAAGCCCCAGGCAACCAAATTATCTTCCTATCCTGCTCCCTGTGGGATGCTGTACGAGAGATGGAAAGAGAGCCCTGCCCTTGAAGTCAGAAAGACCTATGCCATCCTAGCTCTGCTGTTGACTGCTGTGAAACCCTGCCCCATCACTCACTTGCAAACTGCCTTAGACTACTCATCTCCGGGGCTCTTGTGTGGCTTAGATAAGATCATGTGTAGACACCTGGTATATATTGGTCCCTCAGTAGATACTGTTTTCTTGCTTCAATTGGCTTAGAGAAATTTTGGTAGTTTTGTGACTGAACAAAACAAAACACATAAGGGCCCGGCCACTGTGGCATAGCAAGAACAGAGAGCCTTGCAATGCTGGAAACCATGTGGGGACGACAGGTTCAGGTCCCAACATCAGCCTGAAAACTCATTGGGTGTGCAAAGGCTGCCCGGATCTGGAGGAGCCATAGGGCTGGGGAAGGGATCATGGCATGACAAGACCTAGTCAAGCGTGTTTGTCTGTCTATGTCTCACTCATACACATACGTGCACTTTCATTAAGGAAAAAAAAAAAAGCCACATAGGATTTGCTGATTTTATTAGTGTGAATCACAAACTTTATGGTCCTTTCCGACTCAGAATGCCCACAATTCTCTGAAATAATAGCTCAAGGGAGAAAATAAAAATAGGTATGGTGAGTTACCATGATAGGGTGACAGCATGAAAGGTTTATTACAGAGTTGTTGATTCCAAATTACTCAAATGGTACGAATGGAATTTCTCAATTCACTGAGGGAGCATTTAGATTGGCACGTATATTTCTGTTAGGTTTTCCTTCAAGGCTTCAACTTGAACTTCAATAGTTTCAATATACTTATTAACTTTTCTTCTGCAAAAAGCAAAGTTCAAGAAGACAGAAGAATAAAATCACCAGACATTTTTTGGTTAAGATCAATGCATTTCTTAAAGTCCTCTTCCACATCTAATAACTGAAAAGAAGTGCCCTGTGCCTGATCTTCCAGGGGACCTGGAGCCCACCTGGGTTCAGCTACCTCCTCCCAGAGATCCCTATCTGTTTGCCAACTTCCAGACCCCCTATGGTTTTGTTCAACAAGTTAGACATAGCTCTGTGTCCTTGACTCCTTTTGCCACCACATTTGGATCAGAGCTTGAGCCCTGTCACCTCCTGGGGCAACTGTGTCTGATCTGTTCTCAGTATTATCAGAGCCCTGTGCTTAAAAAGACTGAGGGGTGGAAACTTTAGAAAGAACCCAGTGTCACTAAACCGCCTCTTCCAATTGGAGCTAGAGAGTCCCTAGAATCAGGAGGCCAGGAGCAAGCCTGTGGCCAGCATCTGTGGGGAGTCAGGGTCACCTCCTGCGCCCTGCTCTTGTGCAAGCCATTCCTACTCCTCCTGACCTCACTAGCTAGCTCTCCCAGAAGCACACACAGCCATTTAATTCATGCCCATCTGTCTTGGTTGAGAAAAACCACTGGACCAGAATGAGAAGAGATGCCTCAAGATGTATTTGCAAAAGGAATTTTAATTTTGCAGAAGGATTTGTCTTTAAAAGATTTTTGAGTAGTAAGTTTCCTTAGTGCAATTTTTTTGTTTTTGATTCTCACCTTTGTTCTCATGTACCTCATTCCTCTGATTACTTAGGTAAGCTTTTTGGGTAACCCCCTGAGTTTCTTCATGCAGATGTAAGCCAATATGACTATATAGATTGTCATGTGGGTTAGGTGGTGCAGTGGTAACGCACTGCTTAAGTAATGCTGGATCCACATGGAAGGTGGCAGGTTCAGTTCCATGGTTGGCCTGAACATGCTAGGCCATGGCTGTGGGAGCGGCCTGCAGCACGAAATCCTATGACTCCTTTCTTTACCTAAACAAACAGAAGGAGATGTAACACACACCCTGTTTGATACTGTACTTCTGTTACTTCACATTATATCCTGGATTTCTTTCTATTTTTTGTCCTTAAAGATTTTTATCACCTTTTTTAGAATTTAATTTTATTTATAATTATTATTATTATTATTACTATCTTTATTTGCTATAGAGCTCATGTGCTCACCAGAGAGAGTGAGAGAGAGAAAGTGAGAAAGCAAGCTGCCAGGTCCGAGACTCAAGCTGTGGCCAGCTATATGAGAGTCCAGTGCCTCAACCACAGTGCCACTGGCTGGGCCCAAGTTTTCCGATTATTTTTATTTAGGTACATAGTATCCTATTCTGTGGGTATTTTCAGTTTACTTTTCAAACTATGGATCTTATTGTAATATTTGGAAAAATATGGACACTTCCGTGATCTTTTACTGTTGCATTGGGTACCTGGTGCATACTAAAGAGTTGGTAGGTAAATGCACAAAGATGCCCTTAAAATACCCACCTTATTGTGGAATGGAGGGAGGGGCCCACATCCTGTTTATTACCCTTCACGTGATAACTACAGGTGAAAGCAAATGCAATTTCTAGTTGGGGAAAATTCAGAAGCAGCCGAATATCAGCCCTTTGTGTGGCTTGCTAATACTTGAAGGAACTCATATTTAGACACGGAAATAAGAACAGTCTCTCACCCCATACCTAGCATTGCCATCGTGAAGCTCTTGCACATTTAGATTCAAGACTTCATCTAATAAACCAAGTGGAAGCAATGGTGGTTCCTTTTTAGTAGTTTTATGCTGATGTTACGCTTCATATTTTATTCATTTTAACAATTGTAAAGTTGTGTTCATCCTATTCTCCTTTGGAAGTTCAGAGAACTTCTTTAAAAGTTTTGTTTTCTTTAAAAAAAAAAAAAACAGAAAACATATATTTGACATTTTAAAATAGCATTAAGAAATGCCATTTAGGGCCAGACGGTGTGTGGTGGTTAGAGTAGCTAGATCCCACATGGCCAACTGAGTGGTTTGAGTCCTGGACCCACCAGCCAAAAAACACACGGACCACATGTGCATGTGTGCCCAAAATCCTGAAAGGAGAAGGTAGGAGAAGGGATTGGAGTGTGGTCATCCCCTTGGGACATAATTTCTCATTTTCTCTGTCTGTGTTTCTGTCTCTTTCCAGTGAGCTCATAATGCCCTACAGCAAAATAAAATAAAGTAAAACAAAACAAAGAAATGCCATTTATTTTTCTAGTTAAAAGAGCTAGATATTGTTTATATTATTTGGATTTGCTGGTTGTTTATTTAGGTGGTGCCCTGGTGCTGAGTGAGTGATACTAGCTGGTGTGAGGTCCTGTCGCTGGGTTTCCATGACGGAGCATTTACTCCATATTCTTGTATGAACGCAGACAAGAGAGTGAGAGGGCGCCCAGAGCCTGGGCCGAAAGGCTAGCCACCAGCCTTTCAAAATGAAGGGAGTGTATTCTTTAACCACATTGAGAAAAAAAATGAAGCGGAAGGCTAATGCTGTCCCTTTGTAAAAATGGGAGGATGTTGAGAAGATAGTTTGATGGTTTTAATTTTCAGAATTGGGCAGAAAGCCAAGCGTGATCTGAATGCAGAAAAAGTGCAGTGAAACGTCAAAAGAGATATGGGAAGTAGTGGGTTTCAGAAACAGCCAAATGTGTCTGAATGTCCAGGCTTTTCAAGGAACGGCTGGGTTAAGTTGGGCAGAGTTGCTGAAACTTTTTCTTAAAGATTCAGTTGAATGTTCATACACAGCCCCCCACAAAATTCTAGAGCATATCACCTAAAATTCAGTTTTAAAGAGTAGGCACAGCCAAGGCTGCAACCCCATTATGGTTTCATGTTGACCAGACTAATCTAATTTTTTCGGTGACATCATTGTGAGGCTAGCAATAGATGTGATTTATCTCAGTCTTAATAAGGCATGACACTAAAGAACAAATTCGAAAATGTTTTTTACCAGCATGGCAATTTTTTTTTTTTTGTATTTCTGATGAGCTACCTTTTAAAAATTGTATTTATTTTAGTTTTGCTATAAGGTGTATGTGCCTGCCAGAGAGACAGAGAAGAGAAGTGAGAAATCTCTGCTCCCCCCCCCCCCTCCCAGGAGGGAGCCCCCCCCCCCCCCCCCAGGAGGGATAGCCACACTGCAATCCCTTCTCCTTCAGTCTCCCATTGGGATTTTGGGCATGTACACACATGCACTCTGTGTGCTTCTCAAGCCTTCAGGTCCAGGACTTGAGCCTCAGAGTTGGTCATATGGGATACAGCACCTTAACCTCCATACCACCTACTGGCCCCAAAGGCTACCTTTTAGTGAATACAAAATTAACACAAGCTGTAGGTCCCTGCACTATGGACATGCAGACACACACACACTCAGCCTGCTGACCTCCTTCATGGTTATTTAACCAGAGAGTACAATGAAGGGATCATTGTATCACTCACATAGACATCCCATCCCTCTTGCAGGACTCTTTGACCTCTGTAAAGATATGGTGATCTTGAGACCAGCAGTTAGTGGAATGGCTATGTCGCTGGACTCCCATGTAGTTGACTGCGGTTCGAGTCCTGGACCCGGTGGCTTAAATTCACGCCAGGCGCGTGTGCATGAGTGCCCAAGATCCCGAGAGGAGAATGGAGAAGGGATTGAGGCGTGGCCATCCCACCTGGGGGGTGATTTCTCACTTTCTGTCTCTCTGTCTCTCTCTGTCTTTCTGGCGAGCACACGCACCCTATAGCAAAAAACCTCTTGGGGCCAGCAGGTGGCATCGTGATTAAAGGTGCTGGATTCCCACAGTAATTCCCACTGGCCAACAATGGTTCGAGTCCTGCATCTGGCTGCTTGCTTTCTCACTTTCCCTTTCTCTCTGTCTCTGGTCAAATTTAAAAAATAATGATAATAAATGGAATTCAATAAATAAATGATTCTTATAAAAAAGATAGGATCTTGGGACCAGCAGTTAGCGTAATGGCTATGTCACTGGACTCCCATGTAGTCGACTGCGGTTCGCGTCCTGGACCCGGTGGCTTAAAACTCACACCGGGCGCGTGTGCGTGTATGCCCAAGATCCCGAGATGAGAATGGAGGAGAAGGGATTGCGGCATGACCATCCCCCCGGGGGGTGATTTCTCCCTTTCTGTCTGTCTGTCTGTCTGGTGAGCGCACATGCCCTATAGCGAAAAACCTCTCCAAAAAAAAAAAAAAGATATGATCTTATAAGAAGCTGAAGCAGAAGCTGGAACATCATTTTTGTTGTACTTTTAAATGGGTACATGGCCCGACAGTGGTGGCACAGGCAGTAGGGGCACTGTGTGGGAAAGCTCTAGGTTCTCTCCTAGATCTACCTGACACGCAAGTGCACCTGGGATCCTGGTTGGCTGCAGGGCTTTGGGGAGGAGCGTGGCATGAGCACCCTTGGAGAGGTGTGTGTGTCTCTCCCTTCATCTCGTGAAGGAAATAAATAAATAAACTTTTTAAAATGGGGGCCAGATTTAGTGTGAATTAGACTTGTGCTTGGCTTATCTTTAAAACCAAAGGAATGAATTTTCGTAAGAAAATTACAAGGAAGTTCTTTTTTATGGGTAACCCCTGCTCCTTTTGCTGTCACAAAACACCTTCCATCATGTCCTAATTCTAATCAGAATAGCTGATTACCCTCTGGCAAAAAATGACTTTTGTTATTTGCTTTGTTACTAAAACTTCCAGTTTTTTCTTTTTTGGGCTAAGCGATCTCAACAGTTTTGAGATCCTTTATTTAACTATTTATTTATTTATTTTTCTTTCTTTTCTTTTCTTTTTTAGTTTTTTACTACAGGGCACATGAACTCACCAGAGAGAGAGAGCAAGAGAGTGAAAGTACGGAACCAACCCCTGGGGAATGGGGATGGCCATGCTACATTTCCTTCTCCTCTGTTCTCCTCTCAGGGTTTTAGGCATGCACACACATGCGCCCAGTGTGATTTTGTTTTTGCTTTTTATTTTTTCCAAGCCATCAGGTATAGAACTCAAACTGTGAAGTCAGCAACATGGGATCCAGCCACCTTAACCACCACACCACCTGGTTGGCCCAGAATCCTTTCCGATAGCTTCTCTTTTCTTATTCTTTAGTTATCTCAGTCAGTTTCTGATGGCTCCTGCTCTGGGTCTCTTCATTCAGAAGCTGAAATGTCTGAAACCAGACAGAGCGAATTGGAAAGAAAGCTCTGTAGTTGACTATAGGAACCCTCGACTAAACTTGACCTTGTGCCTGACATTGTGCCAAGAGCATTTCAGCTGTTTTCCCATTGACACCTTACAATCTCTGTAGCGTAGAGGCCATCATTGTGGGCACTTTGTAAATGAGGAAACTGAGAAAAGAATAATTCTGTGTCTTGTCCACCTCTCAAGTGGCACAGCTTAATTCTACCTAGATCTCTGACTGTGGAGCCTGCAGTCTGGACCACTTTTCCCTGGTGTCGTAATTTCATTTACCAATCTTCAAATCTTATATTTAACGTTAACAGCTATACTGGGCAGCTGACTCACTTTCTTTCAAGAGATCGTTACAGCTCTATACCCTTTTACAACTTTATTAACACATGGTTAGTCATTCCTTACTTCAGACTGGTCTGCATGTGTTCCTGGAAATTCATTTTATTAAACTACTTTTCCAAGTTCTTTGAGTCTCATTGGATTCTAAATCAGCCCTTCTAGAGGCTCTTAACCCCTCCTAGCCTGGTTTTCTGAAGGCTCTAATGAAGTCTTTTAAGTGATAAGGTTCCCCTTGTGCTCCACAAGGGTATTTGGGTACCCAGTGCCCTGTGTGACATCCTTCACCACATTTACTGCATCTCTTCCTCGTTGTCCCATGCCAGACTGAATGGGAAGAGGTGTAGAGTGAGCCACAGAGACATCCAGGAGCAATGCATTCTTAGGTAGTGTCAATTTTTTCAAATTTAGAGGATTTACTAAAATTTCACAAAAACTTCAGAACTATGGAAATCTAATGTGGATTTTTCTTCAAGTCAGAGTTGCCACGTGCTTACTGTTATCACCAGGAAACCAGGGCACTGCCAAGATGACAGCTTGTGGAAGGCATGCGTTTGGAACAAAAACAACGCCCTCTATGAAAGATACTCACCTGGCATTGAATTGTACCCCAACCAGCGTACTACACAGGCCCTGGTGTGGAAATGAACACTCCATGTTTATTTTTTAAAGGAGAGAAAGACCGGATATCGGATAGGAGTTGTGATGAAAGTTATCTTCTTTTTACCAAAGACATTTGGTTTGATTTCTTGCATATAGACACCGGTTTATCAAGAGGAGGGTAAGACAGGAATCACCATTATAGTTTTTCTCAAAATCAAAATGAAAATAAAATAAAAATGTCTCTCACAACACATTTTTTAAGGAATAATAACAACAACAAATCAGTTTTGTATAATTTCTTCAATTCTTCAAGAATCTTCAGTCTTAGTTTCCTTTCTTTCTCTTTTTTTCTGGTTTCTTGCTTTCTCTGTGGCCCCTTGAAAACCTGAAGTTGTTCCTGTTAAATAAAAATGTCATCGCCCCTTGTACTTGGGTATCCAAACATGCTCAGAGCAGCCAAGAGCGGTCTCCTGAGAATCCCTTGAGCTGATAACATCATTAGAAGTATAGCCTGATGTACACACTGCATTTACCAACTCTCTGGTATTTAGAAACACTGTTAGGAATATTCCTTAACTTTCCAGTGGAACCAAAAAGGAGAACATTTCTGTCCTTGCAACCATTTGTCAAATTCGGCTTAAAACTCCATTTTGAGTACAGAGTATTTTTCCGGTTGCTCTCTAGCTCAGTTAATCTGTAAACCATGGGAGTGTGTTATTATAAGAGCATTTTTAAGAGGAGCTCATGGCCCAACCCAGAAATATTTGGTTATTTACAGGACAAGAGAGTGAAACTCCTGAGACTTGAATTTCTTGTCTCCTGGAGGGAATTATGGCTGCATTCTTTCACCTTGATGGGGGAAACGAATTAAATAGAGAAAGCAGCCATTATTTTATACTTCCTTTTACTCATTCAATTTCACTCTCTAGCTTTTTCGTAATACCCTTCACATGTCTTGAAAGTACAACTGCTTCCCATTTGGTGAGCTTCTCCCTCCCTTTCTTTTATTTTCTATTTGGCAACAGCATTTTCCTGTGTTTTTAATGGCACCAAAATTAACATGGCTGTTTTTATTTAACAGGAACAACTTCAAGTTTTCTATTACACGCCTAGCCAAAGAATCTTTGATTTTTGCCCTGGCGTTTCCCAAGATGTTAGCATGGCTTTGAAAACAGGGCTGTCTGACTGCTGTTGTGAAGACAGCAGGGGCAGCATGGCAGATTGAGGAGGGAGGAGTGAGAGAACAGAGGAGATGAGGGAATTTGGCCTCCCCCAAGTTCCTATTTTTAAAGTTTGCTTGCCTACTGAATAGCTCAGTTTACAAATCCTCCTGGATATCGTTTGACCTTCCCCGTGTTTTTTTCTTGTTGAAAGTGTGATGGATGCGTTGGTGGGAGACCAACCATTTGTTCCATCATTTCGCACGTGCATGCTCCCTTCTCATCACCAGTGCTTCTCTCCTCTGCACACCAGAGACCCACTTTGTCCGAGTCACTTTGAAGGAGCGAGCCAAAGCCCAGAATTTCTTAGGAGGTGGGGTCTCAAGTCCTTATTAGAAACACTCCAGGAAACACACATCTTTATTTGTTGAACAAATAGTCTCATGTGACCCTTGGCAAAGACATTCACTTATCTTAAATAAGTGAAGTAAACACTGCTGTTCAGGGGCCCGCCCTCCTTCTGCAGCTAGAACTTTGAAGCCCCCGTTTTAAGTTGGAACAGGCAGTGTTCTTTTTTCCTTGACTTGGGTTCTCGAGAATGTTGTTTCCTCATTTAGTCATTGGAGAGTTAATGGGGTTCTTTGTGATGCTACCGTAGAAGAGAGACTGTTTTATTCGATTTGGGGACTGTAATTAAAGTGGCGCCCGTTGGCGTGGTGAGAGTTAAGGCTGCTTCAGCTTTTCCAGTATAAAGTCATATTTCAGGGGTTTATAACTAGTTGTAAAAATGTGCTTCTAACTACAAACCTGGTGTATTCAGTGTCAGCCTAGGAATAAACTTTACTTTTTAAAAACTATTAAAAAGAATTATTAAAATTTGGGTTAGCTATTTGTAACTGTTATGTTACAAGGATGCAAGGAAATAAAAATAGCTTCTTTTTTTTTTTTTCCAAAATCTTGTGACCTATATTTTTAAAAATATAGACAATGTGGACATTGTTATTAGGTATTTTCTATTTCTTCAAAGGACAATGCAGAAAAATCTCTGAGAAAGCTATTTTGAAAGGATATTGTTTTGGTTTTCTTTTGACAACAGGCCAGGCACCAGCAAACGCCCCCCCCTTGTTCTCCCGAGACATGAGCTTCCCATAGGACTGCTAGCAAAGCTGTTTTGTCAGTAGGCTTCAAGTTCCTTGTAACCGAATTCTTGGATGAAGAATACACAGCAGTCAGTCTCCTGACTGATGGAAATATGGCCAGTCATGACAGGCTACTCTTCTGTCCCAGCCAGCCTGATCCTCTGGGCCCTCCATGTTGGAACACTGCAAGTAGCTTAGGTAAAAGGTATCTTAGAGCTCAGGGTCCTTGAGGGCCTTCTCCCAGCCCTGGCTCTGTGTCCCTACTCTTGGTCCACATGGATGGGGAAGGGAAGAATGAGTTTGCCTGTCTAGTGATTTGTTGCTACAAGTCACTTTAGGTATGGGCTGTTTTTGTACATGTTGGGAGCCGAGTATGATAAAGTTTGCATAGGTCAGAAGTTTTCTAGATCAAGCCTTCTTTAAGTATTCATGCTAGGCAACTATACCTTGAGCTTTGTTTTTTTGTGGGTATTTTTGTTTGTTTGTTTTTTTGAGAGGTTTTTGCTATAGGGTGCATGTGCTCACCAGAAAGAGAGACAGAGAGACAGAAAGTGAGAAATCACCCCCCCCCCAGAGGGGATGGCCACACCACAGTCTCTTCTCCTCCATTCTCTTCTCGAGATCTCCATTCTCGGGATCTCTTCACGTACATGTGCCCGGCATGAGTTGAAGCCACTGGGTTTGGGACTTGAACCGCGGTCGACTACAAGGGAATCTAGCAACATAGCCATTATGCCAGTTGCTGGCCCCTACCTTTAGTCATTTTCTCTCTAGCAACTAGGGTCCTGATTGATGCCATGTGTAACTGATGGGCAAAGGAGAAGAGGAATTGTTCATGGCACTGGTACTGATTGCCTTACTAGCAGAAGTAGTGATGGTGACAGTACCGACAATGGGAGGGAGAGAGGTGACAGTGATGATGACAATGGTGGATGTTTACAGTCTTCTACCTGCCTGTGCCATTGATAAAAGCCGCTGTTCATCTCTCCTAAGTTGGTGGCTTGGGGAAATCTATTTGGTTTGTGGAAGAGATAGGTATAGGCCGCTTTTTCAGAGGTAGGTATCTATGTTAGAGCCAAAGAACAATCTTTCTTTTTTCCTATGGCTTCTAGTTTAGTAACAGGGAACATAGTGACTGAAGCTTTGAAACCCCAGAGCCATTTGAAGAGAGATAGTGAGACATACCTAGTGTTTTTTGAAGTGCTGCCATGTATACTTTGCTTTAAAATATGTGAAGACTTCAAAAAGTTTGTGGAAACATGGAATTAAAGTAAGTACAAGCTTAACTTGGTGTGAAAAAATATTTTGAAATCCATGCATTTTTTTTCATATCATGCATTTTCCATAAACTTTTTAAAGACCCCTCATATATCAGTAAATCCTTTCAGCAACTCTGTAAAGTGGATTTTTAATCATGGGTTTTTGTTGTGGGTTTTTTTTGTTTTGTTTTGTTTTTGTCTTTATTGTCTTTAAAGATTAGGAAAGTGAGGCTTGCCTCATAGGTATCAAAGCTAGTATTTGAGAACCTTGATCTGTGAAACCTCAAGCTCTTTACATTTTCCTCCACTGTAGTTATGGACAGCTATTTTAGCCACCCTCACCAGAACATTCTAGAGTGTTACTTGTCTTAGGTCAGGGGGTGGGAAGAACTTCATAAGAGAATATTCCGTATTTGGTTCTCTTCTCTAGCTTTGGGTGAAGGTTGAGAATGTCCTTTTTCCTTACATATTTCCTTACACTAGTGTACTCAGATGACCCTTTTCCCAGTCATGACAGGCTACTCTTCTGTCCCAGCCAGCCTGATCCTCTGGGCCCTCCATGTTGGAACACTGCAAGTAGCTTAGGTAAAAGGTATCTTAGAGCTCAGGGTCCTTGAGGGCCTTCTCCCAGCCCTGGCTCTGTGTCCCTACTCTTGGTCCACATGGATGGGGAAGGGAAGAATGAGTTTGCCTGTCTAGTGATTTGTTGCTACAAGTCACTTTAGGTATGGGCTGTTTTTGTACATGTTGGGAGCCGAGTATGATAAAGTTTGCATAGGTCAGAAGTTTTCTAGATCAAGCCTTCTTTAAGTATTCATGCTAGGCAACTATACCTTGAGCTTTGTTTTTTTGTGGGTATTTTTGTTTGTTTGTTTTTTTGAGAGGTTTTTGCTATAGGGTGCATGTGCTCACCAGAAAGAGAGACAGAGAGACAGAAAGTGAGAAATCACCCCCCCCCCAGAGGGGATGGCCACACCACAGTCTCTTCTCCTCCATTCTCTTCTCGAGATCTCCATTCTCGGGATCTGATCACGTACATGTGCCCGGCATGAGTTGAAGCCACTGGGTTTGGGACTTGAACCGCGGTCGACTACAAGGGAATCTAGCAACATAGCCATTATGCCAGTTGCTGGCCCCTACCTTTAGTCATTTTCTCTCTAGCAACTAGGGTCCTGATTGATGCCATGTGTAACTGATGGGCAAAGGAGAAGAGGAATTGTTCATGGCACTGGTACTGATTGCCTTACTAGCAGAAGTAGTGATGGTGACAGTACCGACAATGGGAGGGAGAGAGGTGACAGTGATGATGACAATGGTGGATGTTTACAGTCTTCTACCTGCCTGTGCCATTGATAAAAGCCGCTGTTCATCTCTCCTAAGTTGGTGGCTTGGGGAAATCTATTTGGTTTGTGGAAGAGATAGGTATAGGCCGCTTTTTCAGAGGTAGGTATCTATGTTAGAGCCAAAGAACAATCTTTCTTTTTTCCTATGGCTTCTAGTTTAGTAACAGGGAACATAGTGACTGAAGCTTTGAAACCCCAGAGCCATTTGAAGAGAGATAGTGAGACATACCTAGTGTTTTTTGAAGTGCTGCCATGTATACTTTGCTTTAAAATATGTGAAGACTTCAAAAAGTTTGTGGAAACATGGAATTAAAGTAAGTACAAGCTTAACTTGGTGTGAAAAAATATTTTGAAATCCATGCATTTTTTTTCATATCATGCATTTTCCATAAACTTTTTAAAGACCCCTCATATATCAGTAAATCCTTTCAGCAACTCTGTAAAGTGGATTTTTAATCATGGGTTTTTGTTGTGGGTTTTTTTTGTTTTGTTTTGTTTTTGTCTTTATTGTCTTTAAAGATTAGGAAAGTGAGGCTTGCCTCATAGGTATCAAAGCTAGTATTTGAGAACCTTGATCTGTGAAACCTCAAGCTCTTTACATTTTCCTCCACTGTAGTTATGGACAGCTATTTTAGCCACCCTCACCAGAACATTCTAGAGTGTTACTTGTCTTAGGTCAGGGGGTGGGAAGAACTTCATAAGAGAATATTCCGTATTTGGTTCTCTTCTCTAGCTTTGGGTGAAGGTTGAGAATGTCCTTTTTCCTTACATATTTCCTTACACTAGTGTACTCAGATGACCCTTTTAAAATTTATATGGGAACTGTTTGGAGGCTCTTCCCGCATGTTTTCAAGCTGAAACTGTGGAATGATCTTTTCCTGACCTGGCTGGTATGTGGCCAAATAGGACTTTGAGCAAAGCAGAAATCAAAGCCCAACAACAAAAAAAGGCAAACAGAGATATTTATCCTCATCCCAATGGGATCCCTAGGTTTTTTGGATCAAAGGCCTACTTTGTGTGTGCCTGTTTGTAAGCCTAGGATAAGTGTACACAAGTACACAACCTGAAGTATAGTACAGATTCTGTGGCACCCAGGCTCTTTAACCCTCACACAAATTCCCTGGTGATGTTTAAAAAAACAAAAAACTCTTCATTTATAAATATAAAACTATAGACTGCATTTTTTCAGACACAGACTAGGAAAGAGGAAGAGAAACAAAAGTAAAACAAAGAAAAAAAGAAGAGAAATGACAAAGAAAGAACCAGAGACAGAAGGCAAGCAAAGAATGGATGAAGAGCAATGGTTAAAGAATCATTGTTGGAAAATATTTTATAGGAAGCATGGAGGAGGATAATGTGCTAGATGCTTATTTCCCCCATTTTGTGGATCGCTTGCTCATTTTTATGATAGAAAATTTTTCTTTTTGGTGACTCTAGTTCATCTATTTTTTTTTCTTTAGTTGTTTATGCATTTGGTGTTATAGCTAAAAATCTATTGCCTAATACAAGGTAACAAATATTTTTGCCTATGTTTTCTCCTAAGATTATTATAATTTTATCTCTTGCATGTAGGTCTTTGGTCCATCTTGAGTTAATTTTAATGTATGATGTGAGGTAGGGGTCTTTTGCGTGTGGATATCCACTTGTACCAGTTGTTTATTCTTTAATTCAACAAATACATATGATGTACATAATTGTGTTCCAGGCATTGTGGTGGATGCCAGAGACTAAACAATTGATAAAACAATCAGTTAGATTAGAGTGTCTGAAAGCCTGGGGGCAAAAAAGCAATTCAAGAAATTTGGCAAGTAAGGTAGACTTTTGGAAGAATTAGACTCTTGAGGAGAGTTTTGTATATGTGGAAAGTACATGTGGAAAACTTCATTAGAATCACCTGGGTTGTTTTAATAAACCCAGTTTAGTTTTATATATATATATATATATATATGTGTGTGTGTGTGTGTGTGTGTGTGTGTGTGTGTGTGTATAGTCACATGCTACCTGATGATGAGTTGGTCAATAATGGACTGCATTTACAGTGGTAGACTCATAATATTATACCATAGAGCCTAGGAGTATAGTAGGCTAAACCATCGAGGTTTGTGTAAGTGTACTCTATGATGTTCACACAATGGTGAAATTGCCTGACAACATATTTCTCAGCAGATATCTTCATCATTAAGCAACACATGACTGTATGTACATACCTTTTTTGTATATACACACACATGCACACATATTTATTTTTTTATAATCACTTACTGTTTATCATTAATGGCATACAAAATGTATCTTCTCATCCAGAATATATCGTATATTGTTTCAATCAAAGATATTACCATACATATTATCTTCAACAGATAATTTTCCATTTTGCGTATCTTAAATGTTTTGCTTCTTTTTTTTTTCCCCTTGGTTCCATCCTTCTCACCCTTCTCCATTGTAGTTCTTATTTAACTAAAGTATGAAAATCACGGCTTTATATAGTCAATGTTAGATAGGTCCAGTTATTATTTCCTCTTAGATTATTATAAAATATATTAATATAATTTATTTATTATTTTTCTCAAAAAGGAAAGGCTCAGACTGTTTCTGTGGCCTTATTTTAAGATCTTAAGAAATGAGGCCATTGTCTAGCCACATACCAGACTGCAGTTGTGGAAGTCATTCTCTAAAAGCCTGTTGATGAAGAAATGTTTGAGATGGGAAACATGATATATCACTGGAAAGAGAAGTAAGAAACTGTTCCCCCTTTCCCAGATTGGATGTATTTTCCCAAACAGGGCATGCCCATGGTGCCAGGGCACTGGGCAGAGTTTCCCTGAGCAGCTGGCTGCAGCTGCTGTTTCCACCAGAATTCTATTCTCTTCCATAAAAACACCTACAAAATATCTTTATGAGTCCCCCCACTTATATATATATATGTGTGTGTGTGTGTGTGTGTGTGTGTGTGTGTGTGTATAGTCACATGCTACCTGATGATGAGTTGGTCAATAATGGACTGCATTTACAGTGGTAGACTCATAATATTATACCATAGAGCCTAGGAGTATAGTAGGCTAAACCATCGAGGTTTGTGTAAGTGTACTCTATGATGTTCACACAATGGTGAAATTGCCTGACAACATATTTCTCAGCAGATATCTTCATCATTAAGCAACACATGACTGTATGTACATACCTTTTTTGTATATACACACACATGCACACATATTTATTTTTTTATAATCACTTACTGTTTATCATTAATGGCATACAAAATGTATCTTCTCATCCAGAATATATCGTATATTGTTTCAATCAAAGATATTACCATACATATTATCTTCAACAGATAATTTTCCATTTTGCGTATCTTAAATGTTTTGCTTCTTTTTTTTTTCCCCTTGGTTCCATCCTTCTCACCCTTCTCCATTGTAGTTCTTATTTAACTAAAGTATGAAAATCACGGCTTTATATAGTCAATGTTAGATAGGTCCAGTTATTATTTCCTCTTAGATTATTATAAAATATATTAATATAATTTATTTATTATTTTTCTCAAAAAGGAAAGGCTCAGACTGTTTCTGTGGCCTTATTTTAAGATCTTAAGAAATGAGGCCATTGTCTAGCCACATACCAGACTGCAGTTGTGGAAGTCATTCTCTAAAAGCCTGTTGATGAAGAAATGTTTGAGATGGGAAACATGATATATCACTGGAAAGAGAAGTAAGAAACTGTTCCCCCTTTCCCAGATTGGATGTATTTTCCCAAACAGGGCATGCCCATGGTGCCAGGGCACTGGGCAGAGTTTCCCTGAGCAGCTGGCTGCAGCTGCTGTTTCCACCAGAATTCTATTCTCTTCCATAAAAACACCTACAAAATATCTTTATGAGTCCCCCCACTCACCCTTGCCACTTGGCAGATGCAAATTGAGTTGGGGAGAATATATTACTCCCTTATACCTGTATTTCTTTGACTTTTCAGTTCCTGGGTAGAAGAGAAAAATACCTTGATTCTAGGTCTCTTTCGGTATTTGGAGCACTAGATGATCTGGCTACTATCTGACCTCAGGACTACAGGTAGCATATGGGAGCTCTGTGAAGGAGAAACACAATAACCTATTCACACACATCTCTGCACTTTGCTGCAGGATTCAAGGGTTCATGTGTGTGAAAGAGCACTGTCAGAAGGGTAACTGCATGAACTGCCTCTTTAAAATAGGACATGGGCTGCTTCAACCATGTGAACTGACTGGGCTTGACAGTGATTTTTATCTATTCCCTAAGGGACTGAAGGGGGAAAGGCGATAATTGTTCAAAATGTGTTGAGTCCCAGAGAAACATGCGTGAATTCATTTTTAACCTGAAAGTGGAGAGAACTTCTGGTTTCTAAAAACCCAGAACCATAAGGAGGAATAAATGATAAATTAGACCACATGAATACAAAATAACTGTTGCATGTAAAAAAAAAAAATAAGCAAAGCAAATGACTCATTGGGAAAAAACATTTGCAGTTTATACCGCAAATAGAGTTTCTAAAAACAGAATAGAAAAAGAAAAATCACGCAACAATAATCATATTGGCAAAAAATATGACCATAGGCATGTACATTTTATTTATCTGTGTAGCAAAAGATTACAACAAGCCAAATGCCCATCCTTTTAGGCCAGTTTAAAGAAAGTAGGGTACATCTGCACAATGGAGCACTATGCAGATATAAAAAGGAATGCAGACTCTCTCTTAAGACCATGAGGTAATCTTCAGGACATAGTGTTCAGTGAAAAGAGCAAGGTGGAGAAAGTGTGTCAAATGTTAAATGTCAATTCCATTAATATTTAACAAGAACAATGGAGGGGCTGGCCCTAAAAGCACAGAGACCTATGCATGGGGAGCCAGATCCCACATGCCCATCCCTGTTTGAATCCCAGCCCTGGTGACTTGAAAACTATGCCAGCCATGGGTATGTACATGCCCCATATTCTACAGGATTGACAAATGAAGGATAAAGGATTATAGTGTGGCCATGCCTCCTTGGATGGGTTCTCGCTTTATGTTTCTCTCTCTCTTTCTCTCTCTCTCTCTCTCTCTGATGAGGATATGTGTCCTCTGGCAATAAAAAATAAATGGAAATGTAAATAAGAGAAATTGGAGACGTGATTATAGGAAGAAGGGGATGGGGATAGGGATATGAGTTACTCTGACTCTACCTTGTTTTGGAGATTTGACTTTGGAACTAATTAAAGAATGTACATAGTTGTAAAAGTAGTCAGCTTTTAAGTAAGCACTAAAAATTAAATACAAAATGAAACAAAATTAATTGTATTTTGGGTCTGTGGCTTAACTGCACAGAGTAACATTGTTTCAATGGTTTAGGCTAAGATGCACCATGTATAGGAAAGACAGGATACTCCATCTTAGCCTGAAACTTTGAATTTTTCATTATAGAAGGATTTTGGCTAATAAATAAGTAATGGTAAATTGAGAATTTATCCTTTTGCACCTCCTAACAAATTAAGGCAAGGATTATTTTGTGCCTCCTCAGAAAATACATCTTTGTTGAAATGGTCTTACCCAATTTAAACCAGTCTGAATTTCATCAAACCTCTAGATCTAATTACCAACTTATGGGAAATACAGAGGATGCAAAAACAAATTAAATGGCACTACAGGAATACAGAGGATAGGAATATCTGATAGGTAAGAGGTAATCAGGAATATTTGATTACCAACTTACAGGAACAACAGTGAAACAATTAAATGACATCATAAAAATACGGTGAGCAACATTCAGTCAGTCTTACACACTACAAGACAAAAATCCTAGTTTCTTCAACAAATAAATAGCAAAAAAGAGAGAGGAAGGGGTAACTTTAAAGAATCTTGGAGAAATACCAACCATTGCAATTATGGCCCTTATTTGGATCCAAGTTTGGATGAACAACTATAAACAGACATGTATATGATTCGGAAATTTTAACATGGACTAGATACTTGAGGAATTATTGAATTAATTATGGTATAATAATTGTATGGTAGTTTTCCTTAAAAGTAAGTGTTGTCTTTTAGAGGTATGTAATAAAATGTGTCTTTGAGGGAGCTAAGAAAAGTTGTTAAGATTAAAGTTCTTGGAATGTCAGAATGAGAAATTTATATTTGATCTGTAACAGATAGGGAGGAGTCATTATAGGTGTTTGTTTGTTTGTTTGTTTGTTTTACGTTTCTCTCATTCTTTCTTCCATGAGTGAAAGAGACAGAGAGATAGCACACCCACCAGGGTCTTGGTGTTGCAATCCATGCCCATCCTTTAGCCCACCCCAGATCATGGGCATGCATATATACAGCAGACTCAGAGAGGTCTCTAGACACAAACCCAAAGCCTTCCCATGTGGGTCAATCTCGCAGTGTTGTATTTTACCTTGTACCATCATCCTGCCCCATAATAGGTTCTTGAGAAAGGAAGTGGCATGATAGAAGGATAGGAGTCTAGCAGTAGACCTCCATGTAGGAATAGACTTCATGGAAGGACCAGCAGATGGCGTGATGGTTAAGGGCGCTGGACTCCCACATGGCTGACTGTGGTTTGAGTCTTGGACCTGGTGGCTTACTTTCTCTCTCTTGCTTTCTCTTCCTCTCTGGTCAAATTAAAGACAAATAAATAAATAAAAAATAATAATTCTGAAATTAAAAGTTCATGGAAAATGGAATTTAAGTATGAGTTTATTTTGATGCAATAAAATTTTTAAGTCCATCAGGAGCTCTTTCATAATGCACATTTTCATGGACCTTTCAAAGGTACTCCACTTTGATATGTCATCAGTAGATTTTCATCAAAAATGCCAAGTTAATTCATAGGGGAAAGGACAATCTTTTCAACAAATAGTTCTGGAACAACTGTCCTTTACCCTCATTAGTGTATTTGATTGTGTGTAAATGAGTGAGCAGAATAGATTGGATGGACAGAAGTCCAGGTCCAGGAGGGTGTCACCACAGGATGTATAAGGATAGTTTTTTCCCAACAATGAATACTTTAACTCTTTACTAAGAAATAATGTGATCAGGATTTTGCTGTGGCTAAATTGTTGTCTAATCTATGGTCACTTCTGATCTATACCAAATATTTTCTTTAACTCTATACATAACTGGAAACAACCAGGGTACTGGGGAAAATTTGAGTGATGGAAAAGGGCATGGAAAATTTAAAACCCTCAAATAATTACCTCTGTTTTTTAATCCTTTAAAATAGAAGTGTAAGGCCAGCTTGTGACCTGTTCGTTAAGGTCATGGATTCCATATGGCTGAACAACATGCAGTTCGAGTTTTAGATCCTGTGACTTGATAAACATGCTGGGTTCATATGTGCCCCAAATCCCAAAAGAAGGGAGAAATGGTGAAGAGATTGCAGTGTGACCATACCCAATGGATGGTGCTTTCTTTCTCTTCCTCTCCTTCTCTCTCTGTCTCTCTCTGGAGAGAGTGTGTGCCTTCTGGCAAATAAAAAAATTAGAAGTATAAACTTGCTTTCATCAACTGAAGTTGAATCTGCATGTCCCAGTGACTTAGAGGTAGAAGGTCTTACTGGGAAATTAATGTATTTCTCCTGTTCATGTTGATATTTTGCTCTATCCAGGTCTGTTTAAACCAGACAAGAGCAATGATTTAACACAGTTTTAAAATACAAATATTTAGGCTTTTTTTTTTTTTTTAACTTTTTGCTTCAGTTGAAGTAGTACCCATGTGAAATTTCAAAGAGTGGGTGAGTGAAGGAAGTTCAAGAGCCAAGGCAATTCTTTATTTATGGCTATTCCCAGTGTCTCTTCCAGAAGTTGGGTTAAAAGGCTTCTTTGATCAATTGACTTATATTTTAGTGGGTTTTCTGGATTCTTCTACTGTTCTTTGTTTTTGTTTTTGGTCTAGTCCTTTTTCTCCCTCACCTTCCTAAAAGTTAGTCAGTCCCAGAGCAGGGGATCTTCAGATCAGATATAGTGGTATAGGGAAGGTATGTAGAACTAGAGGTATTTGTTGATAGGAGAGAGTGCATTGATGAGATTATCTGGATTTGGTTCTCTTTTTTCCCTGCTAGTTTGTACATGTGAATGTGCACATATGCATGAACACACACCTTTTCCAAGAAGAATGGAATTGCTGTGTAACCATTTATAGTACAGCTTTCTGTGTGACCATACGTTTTCATTTCTGAAATCTGCGATCTTTCTCCCTGGCTTTTCCCTGCTGGCCAGGATCATGCGTATGCATGCACACGTGTAGTGTGTACAGGTCAACCTAGGAATTGAATCCTTGTCTTCCATGTGACTTCCAGTATTACAGAGATTTGTACTATGGTTGGGTCCCTATGGCTGGACCGTTGCTCATTAATTCTTATTATTACGTTTTTAAGAGTTCATTATCTATTTTAGACACAAGTCCTTTGTCAGTTGTATGATTTCAAATGCTTTCTAGTCTGTAGCTCATCTTTTCATTCCCTTATCAGTATCTTTCACAGAGCAAATTATTTTAATTTTGTTGACTTCCAATTTATTAATATTTTCTTTCATAGACTTTTCCTTGTCATGTATAGGAATTCTTTGCCTAACTTCAGGTTATAGATTTTCTACAATTTTTTTAATGACATAGTTTTATGCTTTATGTCTGGAATTATGTGGGGTTTTTTTGTTGTTTGTTTGTTTGGGTTTTTTTGTCATAGGGCATGTGCATTCACTAGAGAGACAGAGAAAGAGAGAAGGAAAATAAGAAATCACCCTTGGGGCAAAGACCATGCTCTAGTCCCTTTTCCTCCATTTTCCTCTCGGGATTTTGGCCATGCATGTACATGTACCCAACATAATTTTCAAGCCTCTTGTTCTGGGACTTGAACTGTGGTCAACCACATGGGAGCCTAGCACCTTAACCACCACATCATCTTCTGGCCCTGAGATATGTTGATTTTGAGATAAATTTTTTTGCATAGTATGCTGTTTAGGTCAAGGTTCATTTTTTGCCTTGCATGTCCAGTGGTGGTTTCATGTCATTTATTCAAATGCTATTCTTTCTCCATCACATTGCCTTTGTACTAAAAATAATCAGTGATCATTTTGTGTGAGTCTATTTCTGGACTTTCTAATCCATCCCATTGATCTTTATGTCTCTCTCTTCTTCAACAACACACCAAATTTGACTACCAAAGACTTACAGTAAATCTTAAAATTAGGTAATAGGATTCTTTCAATTTTATTCTTTTTTAAAAATTATTTTGGTTAGATTAATTCTACTGCTTTTTCATATAAATAATATTAAAATTTCAAGTAAAAAAATTATACTGAGTATGAATTGGATTTACATCAAATCTTAAGATCAATTTGGAAAGAACTAGTTGAATCTTTATTATGAGTTCTTACTCTAAGTCATGAACATGTCTCTCCAATTTGATTTCTTTCACCAGTGTTTTGTAGTTAACAACATATAGATCCTTTACATGTTTTATCTGTTCAGTACATAGGTATTTGATATTTTTGAATTCCTATAACTGGTATTCTTTTTCAATTTTGGTTTCCAGTTTTGATTACTAGTATATCAAAATATGATTCTTATTTGTGGATGATCTTGTATCCTATGATTTTTAGTTATAGCTTGACAGAGTAAGTGAACTTAAAGATACAGTGATAGAATCCAATCTGAACAAGAGAGAGAAAAATTTGGGGAAAAAATATTGCTGGAAAAAAATCTATCAAGCCTACCCAACTCGTGAATGTTTGTTTTTGTTTTTGTTTTTGAAATCTTGGTTATTATATTTTTCAGTTTAAAATTTTTTAATTTAGAGCCAGCAGGTGGCATGGAGGTTAAGGTGGCTGGATCCCACATGGCTGAGTGCATGGTTTGAGTCCTAAACCCAGTGGCTTGAGAATCATACTGAGCATGTGTGCATGTATGGCCAAAATCCCAAGAGGAGAATGAGGAAGATACTGAGGCATGGTCATAACCCCCTGTGGGATGATTTATCACTCCTCCCACACACACACCCCCTCCAGCGAGTGCTTGCACCCTATAGCAAAACTTAAAAACAAACAAACAAAAAAACCTACATCTTCACATGTAATTTTCAAATAAATTTTAAAAATTTTGGTCTGCTTTATATCTTCTGTTTCTTTGCTAAGACTTTTATTGGGTTGTCAAAAAAGTCATGATGCATTTTTGCATAGAAAAATACGTCATTGAGGCCAGCAGATGGCGTGGTGGCTAAGGCACTAGAATTCCCACTTGGCCAACTGTGGTTCAAGTCTTGGACCTGGCGGCTTGCTTTCTCCCTCTCTCTTTCATTCTCTGGCAAAACTCATGTGAAAAAAATATTAATAAAAAATAATTTTTTTTTAAATAAAAGAAAGAAAAGAAAAATACCTCATGACTTTTCTGACAACCCAGTATCTGGCATGTACAGAGAAATATGAACCTGGAAACATGAATCTTCCATGTGTGTTCATTTGTACTATCACTAAACTACTGTCTCACCCCACTTTTTGTTTATTTCAAATGAGTTCACCCTTACTTCCTTGAGCATTTCTAGTAATTACAACTTCAGCTATTGGTCAGGTAGTGTCAATATCTCTTCTTCCTCATTGTCATCTGCTGTCTTCTTATATGAGTCAAGATCTTCTTGATGCTTTGTATGTTGAGTAATTTTGGAGAGTATTTTATGAGACTTTGAGTCTTATTTCAATCTATAGATAATGGATTGTTAGTAGCTTTGTTGGGTTTTAAAGAAGTTAATCAGTGCACTCGCAGTTGGCTGCAAGTTCTGTAAAGTTATGTAACTTACAGCCTCTGTAAGTTATGGTTTCAGTGTGTTTTTAAAAATCTTTGTATACTGTCTGTCCCAGATGTGACCACCCAGTGGCCAGTCTTGGATATGGGTGGTAGTCTATCCCTTAGTGCAGTTTCAATTTTTGGCATGACATTTAGGATCAGATCTCCACATTCACAGATTAGGAGGTGAGCTCAAAGTTTTATAAACATATTTATGTTTTTTTCTGGGCTTGTTTGTGGTTTTGGTTTTCTGGCCAGAAAGTTGAGGCTTAGTTTCTCTGTCCCACAACTGTGGCCATGTCCAGGGCCAAACAGCATGAGTATTGACATAGAAGGAAAAGCCATGGGTATTTATGCCAGCCTCTTGGGACCACAGCTTCTCTAAATATAAAGGAAGGTTTCTCAGTTTTAGATGTCTTCTGTCCCTCTACTTCCACTGCATCACTGTAGTCATATAGGATTGCCTGGGGCTGAGGCGTGGAGAAAATGGGGATTTCTTTTACTTTTGTTTGAACTTTGGGTATCTTCCTTCCTGTCCAACTCCCCCTTTGAATTAGAGAATCTTCCTGGAGCTCTCTCTGTACATCTCTAATGCCTAACACTGGGTTTTAGGCTGCTTCAGTCTAGTTTGTGGACTACTGGAGGAAAAAAGAAAGGAATTCAGTACTGTAAGGGTACTTTAAAACGTTTTTGGTAAAACAGAATTGAAGTAAAAGTTTATTTTGAACCCTATGCATAGATTTTTCATTATACACATCTTCTATGAACTCTTTGACAACTTCATGTATTTTGGATTCTGGTCATCTTCTATAACACTCTTGTTACTGTTTACTTTTCAAAGTCTTCAGATACATGCTCCATGCATTTTGTCATGTTTCAGAATTGCATTCATTGGAAGAGAGAGAGTGACGTGAGCTGTTGGCACATGGGGGCCTGACATAGACCAAGAATTTTCCTCAGGGGACTTTGTGATACTCTTCACTGTCACTTATAATTTGTATTACAGTCAGACTGTATATTAAGAGCTTACTGGAATTGATTATGGTAGCAGTATGTTAGAAAATCAAAACTAAGTAATATATTTTTATTCACCAAAACTGAGTAAAATTTTTAAAAAATTATTTAGAGAGAGATTTTTGCTATAGGGTGTGTGCACTCACTGGAGAGACAGAGAAAGACAGAGATAGAAAGCAAGAAATCACCTCCCAGGGGAGATGGCCATGCTGCATCCCTTTCTCCTCCATTCTCCTCTCAGGATTTTGGGCATGCACACACATGCGCCCAGCATGAGTTTTAAGTGACCAGGTCTGGGACTCAAACTGTGGTCGACTATGTGAGAGTTCAGCAACGTAACCATTGTGCCATCTGCAGGTCCCCCAAAATATTTTCAAACTATAACCAGAATGGCTACCTTATGTTGAAGTAATACTTTTTAAGAAGAAATAAGCATATGTGCTAAGGAAAATGTTGAAGTCTTCAAAAATCCCATGCTTGCCCCCAAAACTCACTCATGTGCCAGTAAACTCTCTGTATTGTTCAGAAGCTGTGGTATGCCAGGTCCCATGGTTCTTCACTTTGTCAGCAGGTGAGGTTACCTTTGCTTTGTTTAACAGGGCCTTTGCCTGGTGTAACAAATGCTGGGGCACAGCTCCAAGGAAGAAGTGTAAACCCATGGTTGCAAAGACTCAGGGGCATTCAGTGTCTGGTACTCGAATTACCCAGGATGCTGAAAAAGCTGGAATGGCTTCTAGATGCCAGGCACTATGCTTGGCATGGAGGACACAAGCATGCATAAGACACAGTAGACAGTGAGCTCCTTGAGAACTAGGCTTAGAGAAGACACAGACACAGCAGAGTATAAAAATGTTCGATGTTGAAAACATACAGAAAGTACAATGGTTGGAGGTTGGAATTAACTCAGTCATCACTTTCTAGAGGCCAGAGACCAGAGGCTAGGATGCTCATACCTGTTCTCTTCTCCTGCCATCTCTGGAAGCTCCAGAGAGAAGCCAGTATGAAATGAAGACCAGGCAGCCACAGCAGCCAGAACTGATGTGAGCAAGTCTAATGCAGCCATCTTCATAGTTTCCATCTTCTTCTCACTCCGTTTCCCTCTGTGTTTATTAGTAACACTACCTTCTACTCAGTGACTCAGGACACAGGCCTCCATGTCAGCCTAAGCTCTTGCTAACCTTCTGTCAGCTACATTGATCAGACAGGTACTGAGCACTGTCTGCTTTTCCTCCCAAGATTGGACTGCCTCTCTCCCTCTGCCAGTGCTTCCTGATTAGAGTCATCTAGGCTTCCTTAGGAGGAAGCCTTCCTTGGTACCAGCAGTTAGCATAATGCTGAACTCCCATATAGTAGACCGCAGTTCGCATCCCGGACCTGGTGGCTTAAACTCACACCAGGCATGTGTCCATGCGTGCCCAAGATCCCGAGAGGAGAATGGAGGAGAAGGGATTGCGACGTGGCCATCCCCCCTGGGGAGTGATTTCTCGCTTTCTGTCTTTCTGTCTCTCTCTGTTTTTCTGGTGAGTGCACGCGCCCTATAGCAAAAACCTCTTTAAAAAAAAAAAAGAAAGAAAGAAAAAGAAAAAAGAAAAGAAAAAAGGAGGAAGCCTCCCTTTGGAGTCCCCTGCCTCTGACCCTTTTCCTCTCAGATTTATCTTTAGCACGACTGTTTGAATCATCCTCCTATAATGCAAACCAGACCATCTAACCTGCCTGAAAGACACCTGGAATTGGCTTCTTACAACCTTAGCATGATATCCAAGAGCCTTCCCTATCTCACAGTTCTCTGCTATCCTACCCGACAGAAACACTGTAGCAGTCCTCATTCCAGATGCCTCAATGTTCCAGAGATTTTTGTGCCTCCATACCTTTTCACAACTTGCCCCTTATGCCTAAACAGCCCCTCCGGTGTCCCATCTCACTCCCCTGCTGCCTGATAAGCTTCTACTCATCCTTGAAAATCTACTTCAGGAATTCACCTCCATGGTTGCCTTTGAGCACCTGGAATGAGCCAATTCCAGCCTCCAACCACTGTACTTTCTGTGTGTTTTTATCATCAAACATTTTTATACTCTGTTGGGATAGTCTATGTCCATGTCTCCTACTCTGAGCCTCAGGTCAAGGAGTCTGCCGTGTCTGACAAAGTGTCTGGCATGTAGGAGAGGCTCAGCCAGAGAATGAATGACTTCTTTGCTATTATCACCATCCTGGCTTTTCTACCTCCTGGGTAAGTTGAGTACCAAATACTGAATGCCCATGAGTCTTTGAAACCAGGTGTTTTATGGCTATTAGAGACAAAGTGTGTTCAATTTAACCAAAATTCTCTTTATCTCTTCTCATATTACTATAATGATTATGGCTCTTAAACACTCCATTACTATTCAGAAAAGAAGATTATATTGTTTCGTTGTTTGTTTTTTTCCTCAGAATCCAAGCTATAGTGTATGCACTTAACCTTTTGGTTCTCATCTTGTATGTGTTGCAGTGCATTTTTCAATTACTGCTATCAGTTTGCTGGTAAGATCTATGCTACAGAAAACTGCCTGAAAAAACCTAGGTTACTACTTCATCTAACTATATCTGGGCTCTTTGTTTTTCTCCATGGAGTTGCTCAGTCACACCTGGCATATTGTTTTAAATCTCTAGACACATACTGAATAGCCACTTTGTTTCAGGAACTCTTGGCATTGGGATGCACTATAAACCCAAAATCTGTGCCCTGGAAGAACTCACATTCTCAGGGGACAGGTGGGATTGTTCCTAAGGCTGCTGGGAGGCCGGAGAAGACCAGCTGGGGGCCGCCCGTGGAAGTGGAGTCCAGGTGGAATGGTGTGAAGCCTGCTAGGTCTGGGCACAAGTTACCTGAGACAGTCAATGAGTGCCTTATAGAAATAGAAAAGTAGCCATTTCGGGAAAGAAATGAAGCCCAAGAATGTAATTGTTCGTTAACCTGTCAATTAACATGTTATTGGATCGTACCATGTGGCAGATACTATTCAGGTGCTCAGAACAAAGTCCATTTTATAGTGGATCTTAAACAATAAACAAATGAAGATGCAACATGCGTTGGGTAAAGAAAGTTCTGTGTAGAAAAATGGAGAGTAAGAGTAAAGGAAATGAGAGTAGAGAAACTTGCTGTTTTACCTGGGGAGTTCAGTTAGGACTTTCTGGTAATGTGGTACTTGCACACTGATCTGAATGAAACAAGGGAGGGGGGTGCAGTGAGGCAGAATGCCTAAGATAGGAGTGGACTTAGCAAGCTGGGAGAAGGACAAGAAGATAGGGATGTTTGTGCCAAATGGACAAGGGAAGGAGTGGTGGCAAATGAAATTGAGTTAGTTGTTAAGGACCCAATTATAAGGTGATTTGTGGGGAGCCATTGAAAAGTTTCATGCAGTGAGTAATGTGATTCGATTTGTACCTGAAAGATGATGTGGGATAGATGCCTGGATGGATACCTGATACTGGCAGAAGGGAAGAGGAAAGAGGCAGGAGTCTACATTAGAATGCTGATAGAGAAATCCCTGTGGCAGATAATAGTACCTTAGCAGTGAATGAGGTAAGAAGTGTTCACATTTGGGATATTTTGAAGACAGTACTGCCAGGATTTTGATGAGGATTTTTTTAAGTGAGGAAGTATGAAAAGAGTCAAAGAAGACTTTAAGATTTGGAGCCAGAACAAAACATTGGTATAATTTTGTTTAGATAGGGATGACAGAGAAAAAAAATAATTAGTGGAAGAAAATTGAGGTTGATTTCTGATTTGTTGAGCTTGAAATGTCTGGGTAGAGGGCTAGCCCATGGCCTGGTGGTTAAGGGAGCTGAATCCCATGTGGCCACCCACACAGTTTGAGACCTGGGCTTGGTGGCTTGGAAAACACACTGGGCACATGGATGTACGTGCCTAAAATCCCAAAAGGGGGGAAAAATGGAAGAGAAAGGATTGCAGTTGGACCATATCTCATTGGGGGTTGCTTTCTTCCTTTCTTCTGTCTGTCTCTAGTGAGTACATGTGTCCTCTGATAAATTAGAAAGAAAGAAGTGTTTAAGTTGAAATGTAGCTGGCATTCAGAGAAATACCATGGCCAGAGAAATAAATTTGGGGGAGTCTTTAGGACCCAGATGATAATTAAATCATTAGACTGGAGGAGTTCATCATGGAAGGAGGTAGAAAGGGAAGATAAGAGATCTGAAGACTGGGTCGTGACAGTCAAGTGTGTCAGCCACTGAGAAGTGGAATATGTGAGGACTAGGAATGGACAGTGGGATCTGGCGCAGTGGAAGTCACTGGTGACTTGAGAAGAGCAATTCTGATAGATTGATAGGAAAGGAAGGGGGTTGGGGTGAGCCAGAAAGTCAAGGCATCAAGTGCAGGAAGCTCTTTCAAGAAACTCTATTGCAATAACATGTGGCATCGTGGTTAAGGCGCTGGACTCCCACCTGGCCAACTGCTGTTTGAGTCTCAGATGTGGTGGTTTAAAAATCATACCAGGCATATGTATGTGCATGTCCAAAATCCTAGGAAGAGAATGGAGGAAAAGGGATTGCAATGTGGCCATCCCTCTACTCCCCCCAGGGGCGATTGCTCACTTTCCCTCTCACTGCATCTCTGGCAAATGCACACACCCTATGGCAGAAACTTTAAAAAAAGAGAGAGAGAGAGAATAGAGAAATAGGGGAGGATCTGAAGGAGAAGGATGTGAAGAGAGATGGGAAGTCAATGAGGATCAGGAGCACAGTATGTCAGAGCACATTTGCATGCTGATGAGAATGAGCTGGGCAAAGAGGTAGGAGCTGATGGGAAAGAAGAGAATAGAGAATACAGTGGATGATTGCTGCAAACCCGGCATGCACTGAATCGGCAAAGAGGGGTGGGGATCTAGGATAAGAGTAGAGTGGTCTTTGGAGGGTGTGCAGAAGGTTCACCCAGTGTCAAAGAAGCAGCAGCACACACGGAGGTGGGTGCAGGGAGAGTGGCAGATTTAGTGGTGGAAGAATTATAAAGTCACACACACAGACACGCACGTGCATGCACATGTATGCCCAGTGCTCTCAGGAACCACAAAGCTCTGTATTTGTTGCGTCTTGTCCTCTTTCCCAGAAAATGCTTTAGTGTTTGCATCAGAGCTAGGCATTTTTTCCCCTAAATCCAGGGATTGCTCCTACTAGCACATTTAGGTTCCTAGCCCTCAGCTCAGTCCTGAACGAATACCATGGCATAACTAGAAAAGTTGGCCATGCCTGGAGTTCAAGGAGAAATGATGGAACAGGAAGTTGGAAATGTGATTGGGGAATGGGATTGTGAGGAACCCCTTCAGGCCACTTGTGGAGCTTGGACCTCATCCTGTGGGCAGAGGGGAGCCATTGATGGATAGTAAGTCTGGGAGGAGACTGACCTGACTTGGGAAGGAACAGTGGCTCAGTGAAACTGGACTGGGTAGAGAAAATCTGGGGGCAAAAGATAATCAGAGGCCATTGCCATAGACCAAGTGAATTGTGTTTGTTTCTTTTGTATTCTTTTTTAAGCTTCTTTGTTCATTTCATGAGAGAAAGAATGACAGAGAAAGAGACTAGTACTCCCAACAGAGTCTCCCCACTGTGATCAACCCTCAGCCCCAGCCTGCTGGAATCCCAGGCATGTACAGGGAGACCCTAGAACACAAACCTGAGACCGTCCCCTTTGGATCTAGTTACATTACTACTCTAGCACTCTCTGTCTCCTGTCGATTTTGTTATATGTCATTTTGTAATCACTTACCTACTGAAGTCAAATAGATTCTTTTAGAAAATTGAGGAAAATGGAATTAATTCAAGAAGTAATGAAGGAGAACTATGTGAACTGTCAGGCAAGTAGCTGCTTTTCTTTCTTTCTTTTTTGGGGGGAGAGAGGTTTTTGCTATAGGGCGCGTGCGCTCGCCAGACAGACAGAGAGAGACAGAGAGACAGAAAGCGAGAAATCACCCCCCGGGGGGATGACCACACTGCAATCCCTTCTCCTCCATTCTCCTCTTGGGATCTTGGGCACGCACGCACACGTGCCTGGTGTGAGTTTTAAGCCACCGGGTCCGGGACTCGAACCGCAGTTGACTACGTGGGAGTCCAGCGACATAGCCATTACACTAACTGCCAGTTCTCAGTAGCTGCTTTTCTCAATGGGTTGAATCACTAATGGAATGGGAGATGGGGCCTTTGAGTGTCGTAAAGAGGAAACAGATGAGTGGGAGAAAATGTGAGGTATGTTAGAACCGAAACAATCTCATTAGTTACCCTTGGTATCCTTAGACCTGCTGTGGACAGTTGATATCTTTCAGCAGAAGGGCGGTTCAGGCACTGTCCATAGTCCCCGGCCAATTCATGATAGATCTGAAATTTAAATGGTGGCCTTGAATTTCTTGTTTTTTATTTGGTCCTTGGACATAGTTTTCTGATTGGTCTTCAGATATGACATTCCAGTCAAAGCCCTGTCCAATGAGTATTTTCAATTTCTGATTCAATGAAACAAGCATTATTGAACTTATGTAAATAACCTTTCTGCCACAAAATAAGAATACTCCCAAATATTTCCAACTCAAGAAGGATCAGGTAGGAAGAAAAGTTTGTTTCCAGTTAAAGAAACAAGAAAAATATTTTAACAAATTGCTGAAACTATCAACAACTCAAAAGAAAGTAAAATTGGGAAAACAAAGCATAGTAAAAAAATCAGTAATGTTTTACTCAAAAGTCATAAAATTCTATTTCGCCAGTTCAGTCTTATGTTCCAACACTCTTCTGTTGAATATGTAGTGTTGCTGTGGTCCAATCTTTCTGTTTAAATCCTGGAAGTTAGCATTCAACGTTGTTATTGATATTTCTTGTCCCTAGCATTAAATTAGTTGTTTTCCTAGTTGCCCTTTGTTCTCTTATTTCTGTATGTGTCTTTGGTTTTCCTGGTGGAACAATCCTTTCAGAACTTCTTTTTTTTTTTTTTTCGGAGTTCTTCAAATTTTCATTTATTGTGGGAAAGTTTATGATAAAAAAACTATATTTTTGGTTGAGACTAGTTTTAAGAGCATTTTATTGATAAACTTGACTCTGTAGATTGGTCTGAGGATTATATGAGATAATATATTTCAGGCATTCATAGCAGTCCCCAGCACATAGAAAAGTTCAATATATATTCATTGAAATAATAATAGTTATTATATTTCTCTTAATATACTTTCCTACGAGCCATAGATTTTTAAAATTCTTTCCAGATGTAAAA
>NW_006209152.1:0-1135 GCF_000334495.1 Tupaia belangeri chinensis | reverse complement strand
ACCCTAAACACGAGTGCTCATCTCCCTGTCTTCCCTTACCTGTATGATCAGATCCTGGTTCAGAGAATGGCCCTTGGCACAAAGGTGGTGGAATGTTTTGGAGGCTTTTCTGCCAAAAGGGGTAAAAGGAAGGAGAAATTTGGGAATAAAGGACAGGGTGTGAGTTCATATTTATTCAAAAAGCATAAGGACCCCCATGGCCTGATTATTTCCAACTGGGCATATCTGAGCCTGCAGGCGACCTGGGACTGGGGAGGGCAGCTCTCTTGTTGTCCTCTGGGCCCATCCCCATTGCAACTGAGCAGGGATTTGACAGTGGAGGTTTCAGTTGGGCCGAGAGTTCCTTTGTTGTGTAGTTAACACTTGAGTTCACCCACCTGGAAATTTCTCCCCAGGTCTTTTTAAGCCTATGAATTGGGGTGCTCTGCAGAGCAGAGAGGATGGTGTGGAGGGAGGAGAAGTTCTTCAGGCTATGGCACTCCTGCGAAGTCCTGTGAGTGGAAGAGTCAGCCCCATCGGCTTCCGCTTCAGCCATTCAGCTGACATCTCCCCTCATGGATGAGACAGATGCCCAGGGAGCTGCAGGAGGGCACCCCTGGGCCCCAGTGAGCAATACCCAGGGGGAGGATTTCAGCTTAACACAGAGAGGAACTCAAGGGGGAGTGAACATCACCCTGGCGCACAGGGGTGATGGTCAGCCTGCCCCTGAAGAAAGGGCCTAGGGAGTGTGCAGGGCCTTTGACTGCACCCTACCACCCTGAGAGATAATGAAGAAGGGGCAGGTTCCATGTCTCCAGAGGGAGAATAACCTGGGTCCTCCCACAGCTTACCTTGGCTACCTTGACCCAGTGCTCAAGCACTGTGGCCCTGTCTGGGGCCTTCATGCTTTTGTCCCCGAGGCAGGTTGTTATGACCATGTTGGCCACCCTATTAAAGTGTGCAATGGTGGCATGGACAGTGGGCGACAGATGTTCCCTGCCCTTCTTGTGCCTCTGGGTCCAGGTGGAGCCCAGGCAGTCCAAAGGCACCACCTTTTTGAATAGTTCCTGAGGGAAAGAAAGAGTCCTGTAAGCACAGCCCACCTCAGCTCAGAGTGTGTAGGTACCCACAGGCTGAAGCAGGGGTCAGTGGTCTG
>NW_006209151.1:640-1123 GCF_000334495.1 Tupaia belangeri chinensis | reverse complement strand
TTTTTTAAGCCACCTGGTCCAGGGCTCAAACGATAGGCAACCACTTGGCTGTCCAGTAATGTATGCAGTCCAGTCAACTATACAGTCTGCTGATCCCTCCATTTTTTTTCTTATTTTTAAATATCTAATTACTGTACATATCTTTACAGCACTCAAAATGAACTTTTTGAGCATAAGTAGACTCCATATTAGTCCAGTCAAAGATATTACCATACACATAAACATCAACAAATAATTTTCTATTTTTATGTCCATTAAATGTTTAGTTTTTTTATTCCCCTTGAGTCCTGCCCTCCCACCCCCCAACACAATTTGTTTAAACCATTCAAATCAGGCAGTCCCTGGAAAATGTCTCTGAGGGACCCCTGCTAGCCACTTGGTCACAGGGTACATAAGTTTGCAGAAAGGGAAAGTGACATGTTCAATAAAGGGAAAGTGATGCCTAAAAATGAAAGTAAGGGAGAGAGGTAGAGAAATAATTGG
>NW_006209151.1:0-576 GCF_000334495.1 Tupaia belangeri chinensis | reverse complement strand
CATATAATTGTGTGATTGGGTATTATTAACAAGCTCAGGAAAACAGCCTCACATATACAATATCAGCTTATTCATAGGAATCCAAGTGTGGGAATACAGTAGTAGTTTTGAGCCAAAATAGTTTAACATTATGTATGCATATAAAATATCCACACACAATTATATGCTCTTTGACTGATATATTCAGCTCCAGGATCAGGTGATGATGTAATCATCCTTTGAAGCTGTGGCTATCTGGAAGAAAGTCTAAAGTAGAATAATTATCTAGATGACTCATGAGAAAGCTTTCTGTGGGGTAGGTGACTGGGTGTTTTTTTTTTTAATTCCCAGGGAGCATGTGTGGTTAACAGAGAGAGATAGAGGGAGGGAGAAAGAGAGAGAAAGCATCCCCCCTTAAATTTGATGTGATCGTGCAGCACTGCCTTCTTTTCTATTTCTCCATCTCATTGATTGGGGGCAAGCATGCACACATGACTGGCACATTTTTCAAGATACTTAGTCAGGATTTGAACCAGAGTCAGCTATGTAGAGTCCAGCTCTCAATTGTTAGGTTATGGTGCAGGCCAAAGTGGCTGG
>NW_006209150.1:0-8614 GCF_000334495.1 Tupaia belangeri chinensis | reverse complement strand
TATTATCCTCTTTTGTTGTTGTTGTTATTTTTCTCTGTCTTTTTGCTGTTTTTTTCTATATCAGAGGTTTTATCTTCTACCTCAGAGATTCGGTCTTCAGCTTTTTTCTCATATGAAGTATTATCTTGCAGGATTTAATAGTCTTGGTTGAAATTGTTTCTTTCTTAAAACTTTCAATACGTCTTCCCATTCTTTCCTTGCTAGCATTGTTTCCAGTGAAAGGTCTGGTGTTAGCCTGATGAGATGGCCTTTGTACGTCACTTCTCATTTCTCTCTTGCCAGTTTTAGTATCATGTCTTTATCTGTAGTCTTGAACAGTCTGGCTAAGATGTGCCTTAGGGAAGATCTTCTAGAATTGATTCTATTTGGGGTCCTTTGTATTTCTTGGGTCTGGATGATTGAGTGCCTCTAGACTAGGGAAATTTTCTTCCAGGATTTCATGGAATAGATTTTCCATGCTGTTATTAGTTTCTTCACCTTCTGGGATGCCAATTATTCTGATGTTTGGGCCTCTAATGGAGTCTAGTATTTCTCGTATATTATCCTCTTTTGTTGTTGTTGTTATTTTTCTCTGTCTTTTTGCTGTTTTTTTCTATATCAGAGGTTTTATCTTCTACATCAGAGATTCGGTCTTCAGCATGGTCTAATCAACTTTTAATACTTTCAAGAGAGTTTTTGATTTCCTGTACTACAGACTTTATCTCTAATAGTTCCACCTGATTCTTTCTCAGAGTGTTCATTTCTTCTTTAATGTCCTGGAAGTACTTCCTAATCTCCTGTAGTTCGTTGTCTCCTTTCTGTTCCAATTCATAGAATTTGGTAACCATGAACGTTCTAAATTCTTTGTCTGACATTTTGGTTATGTCCTCCATATTTATGAGAGATGAAGGGGAGTTGCCATTTTCCTTTGTTGTAGACATATTTCCTTGTTTATTCAGACCTGAGGCTCTTCTTCTACTTCTAGCCATTGGAAGATGTATTCAGTTTGAATACCTCTTATGGGAAGGTTTTGCTGACTAGGAGTAAGTGAGTTTTCCTTTTGCTGCAAATTAATGTTTGTCTAAGTCTCTCTTCTGTTGTTTTTACCAATTTGGTTTCAAGGGGGGTACTCTACTGAGGTGTCTGAAAAGCAATATCTCCTTTTTCTCAGGATGATCAGTAAAAGGGAAGATCCCAGATAAAGTTATATTACTAGGGAATTTCAGATATCTGAATATAGACTTGTCTAGTTCCTCTGGCAGGGTGAAAAATAAAGAGAAGAGGATATTAGGTGAAACCACCAAAGGGGGAAAAAAACCCACAGAGAAATAAAGAAAAAGTTGCACGCCATGCTAATGCTGGGCACAGGATTTCATCAAAGGCCTGCAGCTGGGTCTGTGGCCTGCTGCTGGAGACAGGACAGGCTGTGGGAGGAGGAAGACTAAGAAATTAACAAGAGAATAAAGAGGCTCAGAAATCAAAAGCAGAAAATACTAACTATCTACCTAGGGGGCAGAGGCTTGGGCTGGGGGTCTGCAGGTGAGGTGAGGGGGCAGTGATGTCCCTGCCTTAGAGTCCCTGGCTTGCCAAAGACCTGCAGCTGGGTCTGTCAATATTTTTCTAATAGTTAACTTTTAGTTTGTAGAAAACCTGCTAATTTTTATGTTATTTTTGTATATTGCAACATCACTGAATTTGTTGAGTACTTCTTAATTGTTCTTTTGTGTGTATGCATGAAGCCTCCAGGAATTTTTATAATTAAGATTATATCATCAGAAATTATTTCACTTTATTTTTTTTTCTATATACATTCCTTACTTTTTCTTTTTTTTCTAATTGTTCTGAGTAGGACTTCAGTACTATGTTGACTACAACTGGTGACATCTTTATTTTTCTCCTAACCTTAAAGAAAATCTTTCATTTTTTTCACCACTGAGTATAAAGTTAGGTATGGGCTTGTCATATATATGACCTTTATTATGTTGTAGTTTATTCCAATAATTAGTTGTAAGTATAAAATAACCTAGCTTTGGTTAAAAAATAAAGAGCAGATGTACATTCAATGACTAGAATAATTTTCATACAGTAAAACCTAAAGAAAAAGCTGAAAGTTATAAATTACATAAAAATTTTAAGTACTTCTGTTTATCAAAATTTTCCAGTAACTTAGAGCAACTAGGGCCAGTGGGTGGCATGGACATTAAGGTGGCTGGATACCACATGTCTGACTGTGCACTTCAAGTCTCAGAATGATGACTAGAAAATCATGCTGGGAATGTGTGCATATTTTCCCAAAATCCAGAGAGGAGAATAGACGAGATAGGATTGCACTATGGCCATTCCCCCAGGGGAGTAATTTTTTTACTTTCTCTCCCTCACCCCCAACCCCTCCACCTCACTCTGGCATGCACTTGTAGACCACAGAAAACTAAAAAAGAAAAATAATAAGAGAGTCAAAATTAAAATTAAAAAGAAGAGAGTGGGACTAGAAAATCAGAGAGTAGGCAAGATATTTGCATTATGTATATCATGTATAGTAAATCAAACCAGAATACATAAAAATTCCATCACATACAAAAATAAAAAACTACACTTAAAACAGGTCAAAATTTAAAATAAGTGGTACAAAAATGAGGGCAAATGAAAAGTCAATAATTTGTGAAAAAGTGTAAAGAAATATTTATTTAACCTTTTTAGCCTCTGGGTAATACTAATTAAAATCATGATGATAAAGTGTAGTTTTATATACACGTCATTTCTTCCAAAATGAAAAAGACAGCATTACCATATTCTTCCAAAGCTCTGGGACATCATGTCATATATGGAAGACTAGTGGACATTTAAGTTAATATAACCACTTTGGAAAACCCTTTGGCAATATGTATGAAAGTTGCTTAAATGCCTACAGTGTTCTCTGTACCGAAATTCTCTGACATTATTGTCAGAGATACATCCACTCCAGTCACATTCTAGTTTGTTCATAGTGACAGACCTGACATACCATCTTTTTGTTAGAAATAGACCACGTTATTGTCAACAGAGTGATGCATATAAACTATGTTTTTTCTTTTTTTTTCACATTATTTATTATTTGTTTTTTGTATATACTTTCAATCATATTGTTTGGCTTACAATGAGACCATTTCTATATGTGCACATTTCTCCTCAGATCCGTTGATCAAAATATCTTTAACAGATAACACCACACCTCCCCATCTGGTCAATGCTCTACCTCTGTATCCCTTCTCCAAATGTCCTTCGTTAGGCCCCACTCCTCCACATACACCTTGTCTGACATTCACACCCATCTCTTGTGTTTGTTCAACCATTAGTCAATCAGTTTCAGTCATAGAATGCAGGCATAAGGTATATGTTAAGTGGGGACATATAATGTCTCACCTTCATAGCCCGGCTTAAACTATGTTTTTTCTACACAAAGTAAATAAACATGGTATAAGGACACATAAATGATAGAAGAGTAAGAATGAATCCCACAATCTAATGTTGAATTCCACCCTAGAGAGTCCACACTGTATGTTTGTTTGCATGTGAAACAGATAAATTAGCAGTATTATTCTGGTGCTAGGTACCCTTGTAGAAGCAAGTATTATAGTTCCATTGGGTCTGTACATGGAATATCCCCATTACACCCAAACCTTTGCACTCAGATCATTGAATTTGGAGAGAATATTTTAGTTTTATCTAGCAATTGGATTTGACTCTGAGTGAGAACTTGAGAAAATACACTAGGCATGTATGGACTCTAGATGAGGACATGGAAAGCACACTAGGCATGTATGCATGCTTGCCCCCCATAATGAAGGCATGAAGAAATGGAGGAGAATGGACTACAACATAGCCATTTCCCATTTGGGTGTTTTCTGTCTCTTTCATCTCTTTCTATGTCTTTTTGGCAAGTGAACATACACTCTACCAAGTAAAACAAATAGTTTTTAAAAATATTTTAAAAACTAAAAAGTAAATATCTCATGTCAGATATTTTATTATTAATCTAATCTGTGGGAGAATCTGGTTACCAAAAAAAATAGATGGGCAAGAAAGTAAATATTATGTATGCAGTATATTATTAAATATGATATAAGAATCATATTTTGTAGATTTCATATTCTCAGATCTGTATATCATACTTTAACACTATCAAAAAGCAGGTAAACATATGATAAAACTCTGCAATGGGGAAAAAGTCTAAAGATATCACAATTAACATGATTATTTTTAAAAAGAATTATTCAATCTTATTTATTATTATTAATTTTAAATTTGCTACAGGGCACATACTCTCACCATGAGGGGGTGGGGCGGAGAAAGAGAAAGTGAAAAAGCAAGCTGCCAAGTCTGGGACTTGACCATGGTCAGCCATATGGGAGTCAAACACCTTAACCACCTCACCACCTACTAGAACCACACAATTAGCATTATTTAAATGCAAGGAGTTTCTTCAAAAATCTCAGACCCAACAACAGATCTAATGGAACTAAATCTGGGAAATATTCTCAAAGTGAAGCAGAAAAGTATTTTGATGCTTAGATGCACAAGGACATAATGCTCTACTTGAATCTGACAATACTGTAATTGATTGAGATCTGAATGTTGAGGACTGTTTAACTTGCTGTTGTTGATTTTCAGTTTGATAACATGTCAGTTAACACTTGGAAAATCCCTGGGGCCTCACAGTGCTAAGAGCAGAGTTCCCATAAATATTACAGTTGACAGATACTTCATAATATTTGAATGCCATTTCTCTAATCATTTACTTAATTAACAACCATTAGTTCAGACCTGGTTTCTTATATTATGCACTATTGACATTTCAGGGCAGATGATTTTGGTGATGGATGTTCTATGTGTGCTGTGATGCTTTGAAACATCCCTGACTTCTAATAAGTAGATGCCAGTGACACCTCTTCAAGATGCTTTCCCTGAGATTTTCACATGTACACACATACCTGCAGTCAGTGACAAAAGTTCATTGGGATGCAAAGTTGCTCTTTGTTAACCACCAGTGCCTAAACTAGCAATTATGTAAAACAATTGCTGAGGCTTTTTAGTTAGAATGTTTTAAATATAATCACCTTGGGTTACCATTATGCATTATTGTTTACCCCTATTGGAGCTTTCTTTGGTTCTATGGGTACTATCATTAGACACCTCAGCCTTCCCTGTAAACAAGAATGTTGGTGAGCCAGGCAGCAGAGGGCAGATCTCTCCAACCTCAGCTACCTGACCCACATGCTTGTGGAAGCCAAAGATCAAAGGTGTCATGGGGGCATTGTGTCAGACCCCTGTAGTGGCTGCCCAGAGCCATTTTCTATGAGTGTTTCTGTTCTCTCAGCCATTTGGGGGCACAGGCACTGAGAGTGCTTCTGAGAACTTGAGTTCTGATTCCAGGGAGCTTAGGGTGCACCCAGGTGGCTTCAAGAATGCATTAGAAAGGCACTGGGAGCAGCAGAGGAAGGCGGAACTCAAACCACAGCCTCCAAAAAATGTAGAATCCTTCTCATCCACCTGAGACATTGTCCTCTTACACAGATAGAACCTGGCAAGGATAAACTGGTCATTGGGTGAGTCTTTTACATTGTAGAGAATGATCTTTACATTGATTTTGGTGGGAAGTTTCATTGTGTATGTAGAAGACCAGAAATGGATGGAGAGAAATACCAGAAAGGAAACAGGTCTAGCTGGGGCTATTAGACCTGAAACTCAAATTAAGGTTCCTAGGAGCAACAGCAGACATAACCATACTAGAGGCTGATGCAGTTCTCTTAGGACTGCAGGAAAGTAAAGACTCCAAAGCAAAAGAAAAAAATCATGAGAAGTGAAGGAACTTTGCTCAGTGCTTTCACTCTCATTGTTGAACCCAGATATTCATGCAGTGAGAACATTGTGAATAAATGATTGAAGATGGAATGAATGAACACTATAATTTTTTTAAAAAAGTATAGGTGGGACCAGCAGTTAGCATAATGGCTATGTTGCTGTACTCCTATGTAGTTGACTGAGATTCAAGTTCTGGACCCGGTGGCTTAAATTCATGCTGGGCACATGTGCGTGCATGCCCAAGATCCTGAGAAGAGAATGGACAAGAAGGGATCACGGCATGGCCATGCCCCCTGGGGGGTGATTTCTCACTTTCTATCTCTCTCTGTCCCTCTATTTCTGGTGAGTGCACATGCCCTATAGCAAAAATCTCTCAAAAAATTGAAAAATTTTTAAAAAGTATAGGTGATCCACACACACTTATCCTCAGATTCTTTGTAAATTTCAACCTGAGCCATTCCATTTTATCTATCCTTTTGTATTATGTAAATGTGTGTGTGTATAAATTTTATTCAGTTATTCATTTATTTTCATTTGACCATAGAGAGAGAGAGAGGGAAAGCGAGAAAGCAGGACTCAAACTGTGGTCAGCCATGTGGGAGTGCCCAGAGCCTTAACCATCATGTCACCTGCTGGCCCCCTTTGGCATAATATTTTATCAAGAAAGTGTTTCATCTATTTCTATATCAAAGAAGAAGAATTGATTTTTCCTGGGCCCATGCAATGGACAAAGGAAGAGCTGATCCTCACAACTTCCTTTCTGTTTCAATGATTTTAAGCCCAGCTCTTGTTCATGCTAGGTATAAGCAGATTTCTACCTCATACAAACAATCTTAATGAGCTTTGACAAAGCCCAGGGAGAGGCGGGCTGAGGCTTCAAAGGGAGACGTGCTTACCATAAAGGCAGAGACGGTTAGAAACAAAGGAAGAAATCCTGAAAAATAGATAAAATGTAGGAGAAGATAGTGTGTAAGAAGTTTAGGTATAGGGTCTTTGGGAAGTAATGCAGCATGTGTATGTATGAGAGAAAAAAAGGAGCATCCTGCACAGAATCCGACTTACTCGTCTTCCAGCCCATCTCACCTTTGGCACTTTGCATGCATGGCCAGCATGTTTCAGGCCAATCAGGCTGAGGATTTGTGTTATAGTCACCATATGGCTTCTAGCACCATGTTCTGACATGCCACCATGTGGAATAACATGGCTGGACTGGAATTTTTACTGAAGCATTATTCACAATATCCAAGATATAGAAACCACCTAAGTCTTGGGACCAGCAGTTAGTGTAATGGCTATGTTGCTGGACTCCCATGTACTCGATGGTGGTTCGTGTCCCAGACCCAGTGGCTTAAAACTCACTCGGGGCGCATGTAGGTGCATGCCCAAGATCCCAAGAGGAGAATGGAGGAGAACGGATTGCAGCATGGCCATCTACCCTGGGGGGTGATTTCTCACTTCTGTCTGTTTCTGTCTGTCTGTCTAGTGCACACACCCTATACCAAAAACCTCTTAAAAAAAAAAAAAAAAAGAAACCACCTAAGTCTAAAACAGATAAATGACTAAAATAAATATTTACATCCACAATGGAATAATATGACTTTTAATGAATTTGGAGGACATTTTGCTCAATGAACAAAGCTAGATATTTTTAATTTTTCTGATAATTTTTGTTAAATTGTGTAATAAAAATTTTATATATTTACATTGCGCACATATTACAAATATCTGTACATTGTAAAATGACTAAATGAAGATAACTGAATATGCACTGTCCCGACCTGGGGGACAGTTGAACAGGTTTCTTGCGGGAAGGAATGAGAGATGGGACGAGCGGTGCTTAGATGACGCATGCAGTGTTACAACATGGAGACAACACAGTGTTTTCAGAACATCCATTTATTGTGGGCAGCACAGTACAGCATGGAGACGACACAGTGTTACAACTCTTCAGGGTCGCGTCGTCTATTGTGAGCAGCTTGGAGAAGACGCAGTGTCACAGCTCTTCAGGGTCATCCGGAGACAATGCAGTGTTACAACTCTTCAGGGTCTTCAGGAGATGATGTAGTGTTACAGCTCTTCAGGGACTTCCGGATCATCTGGAAACGACACAGTACCAGCTCTTCAGGGTCTTCAGGGTAGCCTCGCAATTCTGGGCCAGGCATTGTGGTTATATACATGCTGGTGGGCCATGTTTGGTTGTAAAAGTTGGGCTGTGATTGGTTGTAAAAGGTGAGTTATGATTGGTTGCTTTTGGACCAATCATGAGGTGCTGGATATTCAAATCTGAGGGATTCTAGTGGCCAATCAGAGCAAGGTTTTGAAGGTGAGGTTTTTGAAGGGGAGTCAATCATGGCAATTGTTTGCTCTCTGAGAAACCTCGGCAGACTCGCTGGTGCACAGCTTCCCACATATCCCCCTTCTCTGTTTTAATTTGAGAGATGAGGAAAAGGCATGGGGGAATCGTGCCTGTCTTAGGTTGGAGTCGTCTATGGAACCATATGTCCATTCTTACCCGTCATTGGAGAGTCTCATAGCTATGATGGGCCTCCTGTCTTAGATGGAAGGACTGAATAGGTATTGGGTTCATCAGACTCTCTTGCCAGTCTCTGGCTAACCAATTCAGCGCCTCAGGTGAGACCAGTATAGGGGTGTTGGTCTTCCATAAGTGAGTTAATTTGTTGTTTGAGAAATGACATGAGCCTATTAAATATAACAGGTCCCAGTGAGCAAACAATTAAAAGGCCAATGAATGGGCCAAGTAGGAGAAGTAGGAAAGGGAGGAGACTGTTCCAGGCAG
>NW_006209149.1:0-471 GCF_000334495.1 Tupaia belangeri chinensis | reverse complement strand
ACAGTGGGGATGCGTGAAGATTCGGAAGGGTTGTGCCTGCAGCCTCAGTCCGCATGGTGTCCGGAACTGCTGGCTGCCTCCATCTGGGGTGCGGGCAGGGTGGGATGGGAGTTTGCCTTAAAGTCCCAGACAACCAACCTGGGGTTCAAGGAGGAGGAACGGTGGGGATGCACAAAGATTCGGAAGGCGAGTTATTATTTTTTAAAAAGCTATTTTTTAATTGATTCATCAGTTTTGGTACTATTTTCCTTAAAAAAAGAAAATTTATTCATTACAAGGACAATGTAAAGTCTACCATGTAAGCTAATTCTGAAAAATAATATGTCAGTATAAAAAACAATTATAATTTACAGAGTGGCAGTTGTTTATGAATAGATTAAATTGAGTAGTAAATGGAGAAATACTTTTTAAAATTTTTCTTATTTTTTATTTTTCTTTACTATTTTTTATACATTCAATTGCTATACATCA
>NW_006209148.1:0-1104 GCF_000334495.1 Tupaia belangeri chinensis | reverse complement strand
ACCACTGTGTCTGTATGGAGGCAAATTGATTAAAAAAAATTCAAAGGTGAACAATCGATAAATAATAGTCTTTTTAATAAATTAGTTTTGGAATAATTGGACATCCTTCTATAAACAACAAATGAACGAAGATCTTCACTTTGATCTAAACTTCATACCCTATACAAAATTAACACGAAATGTGGGGAAGCAGATGGTATGGTGGTTAAGGCACTGGGCTCCCACATGGCTGACTGTGGTGTGTTCCAGACCTGGCAGCTTGAAAATCACACCTGGTGCATGTGTATTAGTGCCCAAAATCCCAGGAGGAAAATTAAAGAGAAGCAAATTCAAAATGATTATTCCTCCCTAATGGGTGTGTGTGTGTGAGAGAGAGATTTTTCACTTTTCCTCTCCGTGTCTCTCTCCAGCAAGCACATGCACGCTATGGCAAAAACCTTACAAAACAAAACAAAACAAAAATCCTCAAACCTTTCAGTCTAATTTTAATATGTGATGGTCAGGACCATGGCCCAGAGTTTAAGGGAGACAGATACCAAATAGCTGACAAGTTAGTTAAAATCCTAGCCCTGATGGCTTGAAACACTGGTCATATATGTGTGCACATTGGCCCTGAATTCTGACAGGTTGGAGAAATGGAGACAGATTTGTGTGTGGTCACACTTCATGTGAGGGGATGATTTCTTCCTCCCTCTGTCTCTCAATCTCTCTATTTATTGAGGAGATGTGCTCTCTGGAAATAAATAAATAAAATAAAATAATAGAAACTGAAACATTAGGAGAAAATATTGATTAAACTCTTTATAATGTGGGATTAGGTAAAGGTTTTCTGTTTGAAACTAAAAGCATGATCCATTAAAGAAAAGGAAATGTTAATTTGACTCTTTAAAATTTCTGCTATGCAGAAGAATCTGAGAGTAAAAAAACAAACCAATGACTCAGAAAAAATATATATCCAAATTAAGAATCTGACAAGAGACTTGTATCCAGAATACATAAAGTTTCTCAAAAATTAAATGTGAAACTTAAACCATAGTTTTACTAAATTAAGTTTTGTGGAAATCAACTAGATGATACCATTGGGCATTAGCCTGATGGAAATTA
>NW_006209147.1:0-489 GCF_000334495.1 Tupaia belangeri chinensis | reverse complement strand
CTCTTTTCCATCTGCATTTCTTTCTTTCTTTGTTCTTTTCTCTGCTAGAAGGCACATGTGCTCGCTAGAGAGAGAAAGAAAGAAAGAAAGAAAGAAAGTGAGAAAGTGTCACCCATGGGGATGTTGGGCAGCCATACCACAATCCTGTTTCATCCATTTTTTCTTTCAGGATTTTGGGCATGCTAGCATATGTGCCTGGTCTGTTTTTCAAGCCATTGTGTCTGGAACTTGAACTGTAGTCATCCATGCTCAATCCAACAGATTTAACCACCATGCCACTAGCTGGCTGGCCCTTCATCACCATTTCAACATGTTCAAAGCATTTATACCCTTGAAAAAGTTAAAGCCTCCTCCCAACTTTTATCTCTCTCTACCTGTTATACCTGTTATCTTCCCTCTTTTCCTCTTCACAGTCATTGAATTATTTAAAGGAGTTTTAATACACACACACAATATACATATATTTGTAGAGAAAGAGAGAGAGAGTTA
>NW_006209146.1:0-509 GCF_000334495.1 Tupaia belangeri chinensis | reverse complement strand
CTTATCTGGGTAAAGTAAGATTCATTTCAAAGCCTACATTGTAAAACAGTATCAAACTGCTTTCAAAACAAAATGTTCAAGTAGAGCAACATTGAACATCACAAGCTGTTCAGCTTCCAAATTAAGTATGTGGAACAAACTGGTTTTTGTGAGGGTATTGTAAAATTTTGTGGGAAGCGGGCTTCACTAGTATTACTTTGCTTTGAAAGTGTAGTGCATTCCAAGGCCCAAAACTCAACTTGCAGCTGCAGCAAAGATCTTTAGGTATGAAATGCAGCCCCATGAGTGGAGTCTTTCTGCCAAAGATCTTTCCGATACTGGATGAAAAAGTGCAGATTTTTGCTGAGAAACTACTTGTGCTTCTTCCCCTTCCACTCTCCACCGACTGCACCATTTGCTGTAGTAACCAGTAGCCTGGTACATCTGAAGGCATTTGGCGACCACGTGGACAGTGCACCTACCAACTCCCATCAAGAAACCCCTGTCGGGAACCAGCAGTTAGCGTAATG
>NW_006209145.1:1590-3435 GCF_000334495.1 Tupaia belangeri chinensis | reverse complement strand
TTTAAAAATTTGCTCTAGAGCATGTGTGTTGACCAAAGAGACATAGACAGAAAGAGAGGGAAAGTGAGAAAGCAAGTCGCCAGGGCTGGGATGCATATTCTGATCAGTCATGTGGGATTCCAGTCCCTTATGAATCATGTTACCTTCTGGCGCCTATAATTCATTCTTTTTTAAAAAATATTTATTTATTTAATTTTATTTGTTATTATTATTATTTTTAATTTGGCCAGAGACAGTGAAACTGAGAAATCAGTTGCCAAGTCCAAGACTCAAGTAACAGTCGGCCATATGTGAGTCTAGTGCCCTTAGCAACGACGCCACCTGCTGGCCCTGAATTATTCATTTATTTTTTTAAAAAATTGCCAGGAGGCCCATTCACTGACTAGAGAGAGACACCCAGAGAGAGAAAGAACTTGAGACAGCACCACCTCTGTAAAATGGTCATGCCACAATCCTTTCTGCACCATTTTCCCCCTTATCGTTATTTTGCACAACATACAGAATCCTCATGTATTTTCCAAGTCATCTGGTTTAGGACTCAAGTCACAATTTGTGTCATGTGAGATTCAGCCACCTTGAATACCATGTCATGGGCTGTCTCCATACCTCTATTTTTACTTTTCGTTTTGCACACTTATTTGGTTTTGCAAAAAGTTAACTGAAATCTCATGGGCTAGTAGAATGGTGAGAATGTGGTTAATTCACTTCTGGGCTCTGAGGCCAGTAAAGCACTGCTTTTCATATATTAACTCAATACATATATGAAGTCTGATTGTTATGTAAATATTTTTAAGAGTTTTTTTTGCCTTAGAGTGTGTGCATTCACGAAAGAGAGAGACACAGAGAGAGAGATAGAGAGAGAGAGACAGAGTCAGTGAGAGGGAAAGTGAGAAATTATCCCACAGAGAGAATGACCACATCACAATCCATTCTTCTCTATCTTCTCTCAGGATCTGGGGCATGCATGCATGTGTGCCCAGCATGAGTTTCAAGACAGTGGGTGCAAGACTCAAACTGGGTTTGGTCATGAGGGAATCCAGCATTGTAACTACTACATGATCTGCTGTCCCCTGTTGTATAAATATTCTGCCTCATCTATTGCCCGAGATTATATTCAATGCTTTGAGATGTTTAGTACAATGAAGAATGACATGCAAGAGGCTGGGGTGGTGGTGGTATGTTTAAGGCACTTGATTCTCATATAGCTGACTACAGTCTGTGTCCTCCACCCATTGACTGGCTTTCACATTCTCCCTCTTACCCCTCTCTCCCTCTTTTTCTCTCTCTCTCTTTTTCTGTCTCTCTGGTCCAGTTGAAAAAGACTAATAATAAATAGTAAATTAAATAAATAATTCTTTAAAAAATTTGAATGGTATGCAAAATGACAAGAGAAAATGTAAATTGTATCTACAAAAACATGAATGATATCTTAATCTGTAATCTCCTTGTATTTACAATATATCAATGTATGAGGAGGACTTTGTTGACAAATGATAAAGGGTTTCAGGATATATAGAGAAATTTTTTTAGACACACACACAGAAACAGAAACGCACACACACATATACACACACATATACACACTCTCACATAGGTATAGACATATATAAAAAGAGTCATGTGCTCCATAAAGATAAAAGGCATTTCAGTCAATCATCAATAGCATATATAATAGTGGTTCAATAAGATAATAGTTTAGGCCATATATATTCCATTGAGGCAATATTATTGGGCTGTTGAAAAAGTCATGATACAATGTGCAATATCATCTAGGTTTGTGTAAGTGCAATCTATCATATTTACACAAAGACAAAATTCCCTAAAAATGCATTTCATGGGGACTAG
>NW_006209145.1:0-1538 GCF_000334495.1 Tupaia belangeri chinensis | reverse complement strand
TAGATCTGGCAGCTTGAATCTCACACCTGGTGAATGTGCATGTGAGCTCAAAATTTTGAAAGAAGAATGAAGGAAAAGAGATTGCGACAATGGTATCCCCCCAGGGGGTGATTTCTAGCTTTCCGTCTCTATCTCCCTGGCAAGAACACAGGCTCAATAGAAAAAACATCTATCTAAAATGAAATATAAATTATATTATATTTAAAAAATACATTTCTCTCATTAAACAATGTTCAACTATGTATACATATTCACTACCTCATTGATTTTAAGTGTACTGCTGCTTGAACAAAGATAAAACAAATGAGCATATAAAAAACAGGTATTTTTTATGCTAAGTATGCATGTAAGCAAAATCACATAGTATAAAGTCAGGCTCTAAAGGGTAGAATTTTTAACAAGTAATTTCTATTTTCACTGAGGTAAGAGTTTAATTCATCTTTAGGTTTTTGCCATAAGTCATTTGCTTTTACCACAGAAAGATAGAAACAGAAAAAGAATAAGTGAAAAACTGATTGACTAAAGGTTGTACAAACACTAGAGATGGGTGTGAATGCCAGATGTGGTGTGTGTGGAGGAGTTGGGCCTAAGGTATGACATTTGGAGGAGGGAGATGAAGGCAGAGCATTGACAAGATGGGGAGGTGTGGTGTTATTGGTTGAAGATATTTTGATCAACTGGACTGGGGAGAAATGTTCACATATTGAAATGTTCACTTTGTAAGCTAAACAATGTGATTGAAAGTATATAAAAAAATTAAGAAAATAAAGAAAGAAAGAAAAAGAAATCGAAATTTGTCCTCAAAAGGGTGGCCACACCACAGTCCCTTTTCTTCCCTTCTCCTATCAGGATTTCAGGTATGCATGCACTTACACATGCCAGGCATAATTTTCAAGTCATTGCATTCAGAACACAAACCACAGTTGACCATGTGAGACCCCAGCTCCTTCACCACTACACCACCTGCTGGCCTCTTGAAAAGTAAGTTAAATGTTGAGTTAGTGTGGAGAGAGGGTGGGGGAAGGAAGAGAATGTAAGGAAAGACATTAAGGAGAAAAATAGAGAGGTAAGACATTTATGGGATCCAGAAATGGATTATTATCTGTTGATGATAACATGTATAGAATCCCCAACTGGACAGATGTAAAATTCACTTTACACAATAAGTATAGTGATTGACTATATAAAAGAAATTAAAAGAAAATAAAATATATTATCTATGTATATCTATTTATCTATTTATTTATCATTATCTATCTACCTATTTGTCTTGAATGTCTGGGCTCTATAGTAGAAACTGAAAGATTGGAAAGTATAGTAGCAGGGAGGGCAAGTATAGATACTACAGATAATAAGAATAGGGATGATATGAGGGTGGGTATTAGGGGAAAGAGGGAAACAGAGGAAAAAGAAGTACACATAACTGACACAAAAATAAAAAGTATTTGGTGATGGTAATGCATATGGAATATCTTTGTCTTGTCATAAATACACTGTACTTATGCTAGGAAAAGCCATGTTGTACACTAAAGAGGTAT
>NW_006209144.1:0-808 GCF_000334495.1 Tupaia belangeri chinensis | reverse complement strand
AGTATATATTAAGTAGAGACAAACAGTGTCTTTCCTTCATAGCCTGCTTTCTTCACTTAGCAATAAACCTTTCATATTCTTCTACTGTCTATCAAAAGCCAGGGTCTGTTTTTTTTATGGCTGAGTAGCATTCCATAGAGTATATGTGCCACATTTTTCCATCTATTCATCTGTTCATGAACATGTAGGTTGGCTCCATGTCTTAGCAATTGTGAATAATACCACAATTAACATAGATGTACAAGCACTTTTCCACTGAGGTTCTCCTATCCTTTGTGTAGATACCCAGGAGTGGGATTCCTGTATCATATGGTAGTTCTATTTGTAGATCTTTGAAGAATCTCAATATTGTTTTACATAGTAGCTGGATCAATTTACATTACTGCCAGCAGTATAGGAGAGTTCATCTTTCTCCACAGCCATGCCAACACTTATAATTTTTAAAAAAAAAATTAGTCATTCTAGCTGTGATTAGGTGGTATCTCATTGTGGCTTTGAGTTCAATGTTAATAAATCATTAATGACTCAATGGTATACATTAAATTTGGCATCTTTAAGAGTATCTCAAAAAAAACAAGTTTACTTGTAGATGAATCAACAAAAATATTGTGACCCAAGACTTGCAGGAATCTAACCCTCTATTTTTGCTAGGAACAAAGATTCAGTATTTTTAATCCTGTGTTCATGAAAATTTTGTACAATGTAACTATAAAAAATGAAAATAAACTATATGTAAAGTGTGATTTCCTTAAAAAATGCTTCTTAATTTCTTAATAATTCCTAAAAGAAGTCATTAAGCAACAAATGT
>NW_006209143.1:323-655 GCF_000334495.1 Tupaia belangeri chinensis | reverse complement strand
GGAACCGCTGAGTTATGGCTGGTGACAGCCCAGAGTAGAAGAGGAAAGTAAGTAGGGCCTGGGGTCATGGGCTGCTGCCGGGCTGAGCTTGCTGAGGTATTGGTAGCTCAACGAGGAGGCCTTTGCCACAGTCCAGAGCAGGATGTCAAAGAACATGGTGTCGTCCGCCCAGTTCCAGAAGGTGGACATGGATGAGTACGATGAGAAGTTTATGGATGAGGAGGACTGGGGAGACGGCCAGGCCGGCCCAACGAGGGCGAGGTGGACTCCTGCCTACAGCAAGGAAACATGACAGCTGCCCTACAGGCCGCTCTGAAAACCTCCCCATCCAC
>NW_006209143.1:0-220 GCF_000334495.1 Tupaia belangeri chinensis | reverse complement strand
GGACAAGAATGGCGTGGATCTCCTAATGAAGTATATTTATAAAGACTTTGAGAGCCCCTCTGACAACAGCAGTGTTGTGTTATTGCAATGGCATGAAAAGGCACTTGCTGCTGGAGGAGTAGGGCCCATTGTTCGTGTCTTGACTGCAAGGAAAACCGTGTAGTCCAGCAGGAACTAGATGTGTGCCGAGGAGTGGGAGTCGCTGGTTCAAAGACCAAAA
>NW_006209142.1:0-1021 GCF_000334495.1 Tupaia belangeri chinensis | reverse complement strand
CTTTGGGGAAATTTGCTTTTGATCTCTTATTATTTTTGATTAGCCTCAAGAGGATAAAATAGGGTTTGAAATGTCTCCACAATTAATGAAACTTTTTTTTCCTTAAATTCTCTCTCAGGGACCACCTGAGCTTGATAGATCTTTTTTTCCCCCCTCAGGTCCAATTAATTCTTCTCTCACTCTATTTCTTGGGCTAATTTTTAAAAATATTTTTTAAATATATGAATGGAAATGTCTATACAAAAGTTGATGCCCTAAATTTGCAAGTGTATGAGAGACTTATGAACTGGAATTTCTGGGTATTACTCCTACAGTCTTTTGGAGAAAGATTCTTTGATATTAATAGCATGGCTTATACATTTTTTCTTTCTAATTGTGTGACCAGAGCTGAGAAGAATATGATATTCACATGTTCTCCAGACATCACATTGTACTACATGTGTACATGTGCCCTGTGTATGCATGTGTGTGCATGTGTGTGTGTGAGAGAGTGAACATGCATGCCTTTAGGAGTGAGGTCAGATTTCAGTGAAAGGAGACCTGAGCTTGATATATTGGAAAAATAACTTCTAATAGATAAAGACTCTTCAAAAAGTTCATAATGAACACTATGAAAAAACTATGCATAGATTTCAGTTTTTTGGAACCAAAATAAACTCCCAATTTTTTTCTGTTTTTCCATGACCTTTCAAAATCCTCTGCAGAGGCAACACATGGAAATAAAAAGAAGAGGTATTTTGTTACTTTTTTCCATGTATTACGTTTTTTTCATTTTCATTTTATTTTATACATCTAGTCACTACACATCGCGTTGCTTTGTAAGTTGAATTTACTCAACATGAATATGCTTCACACCAGTCCAGTTAAGATACAAAGCACAGTATTATCAACTGATAACACATTTCTGTGTCCCATAAATGTTTTGCCTCTCTATTTTCCTCCCTAATTTCTTTCCTTACTCTCTCTCCCTTTTCCTACCTTTTTCTCACCTTGTATCCAAAGTCTATAACTATTTTTTGCC
>NW_006209141.1:0-1580 GCF_000334495.1 Tupaia belangeri chinensis | reverse complement strand
CTCTAAGACATGTGGAGAACATTTAGTTCTCCATTTAGTTTGTCTCCTACTACAGGCAATGTATAAATATTTTTATAGAACATTTTAATACAGTTTCCAAAAAAGTAGTGGAAATGAATGGATTAAAGGAGAAAAGGGAGAAGAAAGAGCAAAAGGAAATTGAGTGAGAGGAAATAAAAGAGAGAAAAAGAAAGAGGCAGAGAAAATAAAAATTAATGGGTAAGTATAGGAAAGACAAATCAAAGGGGGGGCAGGAACTATCAGAGACAGCCAAAATTTGATAATGGGAGAGGCTTTTAGTCTTAGGGTAAATGCTTGTCTTAAACCTTGGGTTCATTAAGAGTGGTCAATCTTAGAATCTTTCTTTTATAAAAACTTCAATATTTAAATTTTTTTTGTATGCACTTTTATATAAAAGATTTTATTTTAAATTTTGCTTCCTAAATGTTTCACTGTTCATAGGTATACCGGCACTGTTGAAAAGTTCATTCTATATGTATGAGTTTCTTTGCTTTTATCCTGACAGTGATTGGAATTGCTTTTCATTGGAACTTGTGCTTGTTTTACTTGAGAGCACTTTATCCATAGGTCAGCAAGATTATTGTGGTGTTTGCTGGGGTGGTGGGTCCGAATTACCAAGAGGAAACTGGACTACTACTCCTCAATGGGGATAAAGAAGAGTATGTATGGGATATAGGAGATCCCTTAAGGTATTTCTTAGTATTACCAGGTGCTATGATTAAAATCAATGGAAAACTACCAATACTCCACCCAGGCAGAACTATAAATGGCCCTACATCACAGGAATGAAGGCTTAGGTCACTCTACCAGGTAAAAAATCGTAAATAGTTAAAGTGTTTGGTGAAGGAAAGATAATACAGAATGGACAGAAGAAGATAGTTACAGATATCAGCTACAAGCATGTGACCAGTTATAGAAACAAAGGTGATAATTGTCCTAAGTATTTCTTCTGTATTTTAAGAATATCTTTGTGTATATTCCTTACTTATAGGAGGAAATATCTCATTTTCAGTTGTATACTGGACAGTTGTGTCATGTAAGGCAGAACTATGAATTTATTATTATTATTATTATTCGCCATAGGAGATGTGTACTTGTCCAAGATAAAAAGAAACAGTGAAAGGGAAAGTGAGAAATCACCCCACAGGGAGGATGGCCACATCACAATCTCTTGTCATCCATTTTCCTTTTGGGATTTTGGCCATACATGCAAACATGCTCAGTCTGATTTTTAAGCCACTGGGTTTGGGACTTGAACTGTGGTCATTCATATGGGAGTCCAAGGCCTTAATCACCATGCCATTTACTGCACCCAGTTTGTTATTTTCTTTATCTGAAGATTAAGAAGAAATATATGGTGTCAAGCTGGCAAAGATTGGACTTATGGGGGTTAATCTTAAGGCAAATTTAGGATGCCAAGAGAGTTGATAAATCATTTCTGGGTATATCTGGAAGATATTGGCGCTTGAATCAGTGGATAATTTAAAAAAATAATTGGAACAAGGCAGTTCTACCCTCACCCAATGTAGGCAACCACCATTCAGTAAATTAAAGGTCAA
>NW_006209140.1:979-1199 GCF_000334495.1 Tupaia belangeri chinensis | reverse complement strand
ACATAGACTAAAAGTGAAGGACTGGAAAAAATGGAAGCCAGAAAAGGGTTGGAGTTGAGATACTCATTTCAGAAAAAGCAGGCATTAAGACAAAAACTGAAAGGAGAGCCAAACAGCGGCAGTATATAGTAGTAAAAGGGCTAGTTCAAGGAGATATAATGCTGGGAACCAGCAGTTAGCATAATGGCTATATCGCTGGACTCCCACGTAGTCGACCGCG
>NW_006209140.1:0-838 GCF_000334495.1 Tupaia belangeri chinensis | reverse complement strand
CCCCTATGTCTCTGTCTGTCTGGCGAGCGCATGCGCCCTATAGTGAAAATCTCTCCCCTCCCCAAAAAAAGGAGATATAATGCTTATAAATATCTATGTTCCCAACTCAGAAGAACCCAACAGTTCAAGGAGATATAATGCTTATAAATATCTGTGCTCCCAACTCAGAAGAACCCAAATGTGTGAAGGAAAGACTGCTAGATGTAAAAGGAGAGAGAGACTAACACACTCATTGTCAGGGAGCTCAACTCCTCACTATTTCCTTTAGACAGCTCATCTAGACAAAAAATAAGCAGAGATACAGGATAAAATGATAGCATAAATCAAACGGACTTGACAGATAGCTATAGACTCTTCCACCCAAAATCACAAAATATACCCCTGCATGGAATCTTTTCGAAGACCGACCACATGATAGGGCACAAGACAAGCCTTTACAGATTCAGAGGCATAGAAACTATCCAGCATCTTCTCTGACCATGACGGAATTAAACTGGATATTAATTTCAGGAAAAAAAATCCTTGAAAATACACAAACCTGTGGAAACGAAACAATTCACTCTTGAATGATTTCACAACTCCTGAAGAAATGAAGACTGAAAGCTAAAGCAGTCATAAGAGGGAAGTTCATAGCAATTACTGCACGTAAGAGGAAGATGGAGAGGTGGCAAATGGACAACTAACATCATGCCTCAAGGAATTGTAAAAGCAGCAGCTAAAAAATTCAAAAAATGCCAGGAGAAAAGAAATACTAAAGACTCGAGTAGAAATAAATGAAATATAAAATAAACTATAGAGAAAACAAATGAAACCAAAAGTGGTCTTAAAAGATAAACAA
>NW_006209139.1:0-1346 GCF_000334495.1 Tupaia belangeri chinensis | reverse complement strand
TGTTTCTTCCAAATTCTTGAAGTTCAATCTGGGTGTTTAGGAGCAAGCAGAAAGAGGTGATCGGGAATCTCTTTGCCTTTCTCTTGTGATAGCTGGTGCAGCAGATTCAGTAGATAATTAGGAACATGTTAACCCTAATAGTATTTCAATGTTTAGCTACAGTGCCTTAGATCCATCTAAAAACACATTGAATGGATATTGAAGAGTGGAGAGAAAAGAAAAAATAATATGGAAGAGAGAGAGAAACAACAACAAAGAAAGAGAAAAAAAGACAAAAAAAAGTAATTATTGTTTTCCTTAAACAACAACAAAGATTTAAAAAAAACAAAAAAAAAAAAAAAAAGAAAACTGCACAGTGCGCTAGGTGCCGCACGAAATGACTAGTTACCAGGAGCCATGAGGAATCTTCTTCTGAAGGCCTCAACTCCCCTGCTACACTAGCTTTGTTTGCCGGAGGCTGAATTATCAGTAGAAAATCTCCATTTTTCCTGTCCCCTGCAACGACTAGTTACCAGGAGCCATAAGGAATCTCTGTGTTTGGAGTTTTCATAGGAATATGGGCAACCTTTCAATATCGGATACTCAGGCAATCATTCGACATGCCAACCGTGCCTGGACTTTCATATTTTAAGGGTTTAATACTTTATCAAACACATTATAATGAGCCAGAAAACTACTGAACACATTGAGAAGACTTCAGAGATGCCTCCAGAGGTTCTCAACATTTTGAGCCATACTGCCCTTCCATAAAAAGCATTTGCAAGTCAGTCCAATGGAAAACTGGCAATCCTTGATCCACCACTCTATATTGACAGTATGAGGTGTCCAATAGTTATTTAGAACATGTAATTTATTCCAATAAAAAGACTCTTACAAAGAAAATTAGATGTGCTGCAAGTAGAGAACTGAGTACCTAACATTTGCCCAATGAAATAAGAAATGTGAAAAATAGAAAAGCCTCCAATAATCTGGGGAGGAAGGTCTACCTGAAGGTTAGCCAGTCCTCTATCAATGAACCCAACTAGGCATTCTACAAGAATCACCTGTGTAGCTTTCCTGGTCAAAGACACAGGCCCATTATTCACCTTCAAAGGAATGGTTTCTGTGCTGACCCTAGATTTCAATATGAGTTTCTGAAAATCCAGGTTTTTCTTTGGAAAAAAATATGGTTTTAATAATAGGTACTGCAGTTTTTGAAGAATCAAGTGGAAAACTCAGGGCTTGATGTAATCAAGGTCCAAAGTCTGAAATTCCTCCTTCTGATGTCTCATTTTCAGAGAAAGTTTGTATTTTGAGGATCTTCTATCTTTTAGGGGAACACCTTGTGGAGTTTTTATCATTCCAGT
>NW_006209138.1:0-1561 GCF_000334495.1 Tupaia belangeri chinensis | reverse complement strand
AGACAGAGACAGTGAGAGGGAAAATGAGAATTCTCCTCCAAGAAAGGATAGCCATGCCACAATCCCTTCTCCTCCATTCTCCTCCTGGAACCCTGCATACACACACACACACACACACACACACACACACACACACACGTACACATACCTGGTGTGATTTTCAAGCCACCAGGTCAAGGTCTTGAACCGCGGTTAGCCATCTGGGAGTCCAGTGATGGAACTACATCACCTGCTGGCTCCAATTTTAGAATTCTTTTATTTAATTCTATGAAAGAATTGTGTTGGAGTTTTATGTTTGATTTCTACAATCTATTGATTAATTTGGAAAAAAGGACACAATTTCGCCCCCAGTTATATAATAGATCTCTGAAATACTTCTTTCTGTATCCCAATATAATTTCATAACTTATTGTATGTAGCTAAGTCCATTATAGGATAATTCGTAATTTCTATCTTGGTTAGGATCTTTTAAATAACTTATTTATTTCACGTTCCTAGATAGAGGAATGGAGACAGAGAGAGAGAACGACAAGCACCCTCTGGGGCAGACAGAGGTGCAGTGGTACAACATGCTCTGTGGGGCTGGCCACATGGGGCGATTCTGGGTTCATTTCCACAGACTTCCCTGGGTAAACCAGGCATGCCGACGCCCAGGATCCTGAGCTGACAGGGGCTGGGGTGGATCACAGCACCAAGATCCTGTGGAGGTGCTGTCTCTATGTCTCTGTCTCTTTCTCTGATACATGGAAGAAAAAAATTTGTATAAAAGAACAAAAGAAAGACAAGCACCTTCTTGTCAGGGTCTCACGTGACAATTCCTAGCTCCCTCTGGTCCAGCCTTCCAGCCAGCCAGGACTGCAGGGATGTGTGGGCTGACCCGGAGCCATTTGGATCTGGCATTCGCAGTGCTGGGTTCTCCCCCCACAGCTGAGCTGTACTTCATTGGGATCTCTATTGCCACTAAGAGCCTTGAGCAGAGTTCTCAGCTTCTTTTTTTTTTAACTAAAGGTGTCTTTTGATTGCAAAATCTTTACCATCATAATGACTTTTTAAAATATGTTTTTAAAAAGAAGTAAAAAAAAAAAAAGAAAAAGAAAGGAAGGAAAGAGGGAGAATCATAGTAAGCATCGACCGGCTTTTAATGTCTTGGTTTAAATTCATTCACATCTTTTAAAATGCTATTTATATGTTTTTTTCTTTAAGTAAGAATATAATCACCTTGTCTAGATACGTCCTGGGGTTTAACATTTTTTTTCATTATTTACTAATAATACTTTCTGTGTTTTTTCCAAGTGAAAAGCAATTTTTTACAGCATTTTGTTTCTTTATTGCATTATAACTTTCAAAGCTATGTAATAAAAACAGCAATAAAGAAAGGACAGAAGGGGAGAATGCCACCCCCTCTCTCCACAGTTCTGTTTTGCCCTGGGAAAGACACATTTCGACACCCTCTCACCAGGATGAGCCTAGACCGGAGTTTAATCTCATCGTTGATAGTTCAGGAGATCCAGGGGCGCGTGCTTTACCAGTGGAAAGGAGTGCTCTACAAAAAGAAGTGTGT
>NW_006209137.1:0-1112 GCF_000334495.1 Tupaia belangeri chinensis | reverse complement strand
CATTACGCTAACTGCTGGTTCTCAATATTTATAAAATTCTTAAGAGAGATAAGGACTAACTCAAAATGTTTTTAAGTTCATATGATCTGGGATAATCTTTTATAAATAAAAGCCAGTCAAAGTTTGTAGGCTTAAGTAAAACAGATGTGTCTTCAAACTTTTATTCTTCCTGGGTTTACTAAAACTATATAAGCTTACATTATCTTTACTAGATGTTTAAGATTATTACTATTATTATTATTATTATGTGTGTGTGTGTGTGGTTTTTCCCATAGGGTGCATGTGCTTGCCAAAGAGACAGAGACAGTGAGAGGGAAAGTGAGAAGTCGCCCCCCGGTGGGGAGGACCATGCTGCAACCCCTTCTCCTCCATTCTTCTCCTGAGATTTTCGGCATGTACGCACAGGAACCTGGAGTGATTCTCATTGCCAGATCCGAGACACAAATCGAGATGGGCTATGTGGGAGTCTAGCAACCTAATCGTCATGCCGTCTGCTGGCCCCTATGCTGAGTTCACCCTGAGACCCATTATACAAGTAGAAGTGCAACGTTGGTTACTTCGTGAATATCAAGCACAACAGTGAAGGAAACCGGAGGATCAACCCCAAATATACCTCTTTGACATGAACATTTCAAGTCAGTTAAGAAGCAGCAAAGGCAGTGAAGGTTCTGCCCCACCCCCACCCTACCTGTGCTGCTTAACAGTCAGGATATAAATTATTCTTTACTAGAGACAGCTCTGGGCTCTTCCAAGTCCAGAGACCAGCAGCAAAAGCATCGGAGCAAACTTACTCCATTAGTTTTCTCCTGTGTATTTACCTTCCCAGTTTCCCACAATGGATCCTGAAGCCTGCCCTTTGTGTTGTCATTTCCTCACAAGTCATTGTTCTTTGTTGAAGATGCCACATAAGCCAGAGTTCTCAGCCACAGCTCTGTGTTACTTTTCACTGATGTTTCTCCCATGTGATGCACATGGTTTTCTCTTTTTAGTTTGTCTTTTTTTACAGGAGTCTATTCTAGCTATTAACTCATTAGTATTGTAAAAAAATTATTATTTTTCCTCTTCTATAGGAGGGAAAAATAAACCATGGAAATATCTGTGAACCCATGTAA
>NW_006209136.1:0-522 GCF_000334495.1 Tupaia belangeri chinensis | reverse complement strand
GAGAGAGAGAGAGAGAGAGAGAGAGAGAACACACACCTAATGACAAATTTTTAAAAATAGAGACCAGCAGATACTGTAGTGGTTATGTAAATGAATTTCGACATAACTGAACACAGTTCAAGTCCCAGACTTGGTGGCTTAACAATTATGCTGGGTATGAGTGCATGCAAGCCCAAGTTCCTAGGAGAAGAATGGAGAACAAAGGATTACACTGTGGCCTTCCCCTAGGGGAGTGATTTCTTAAGTGTTCCTCTCACTGTTTCTCTCTCTGACTCTTTCTGGTGAGTGCATGTGCCCTAAGGCAAAAACACCTAAAAAAAAAAAAAATAGAAGAATGAAAAAAACAAGCTTGAAACAAAAATACCTGAGTGGAAGAGCCAATGTGTGGATTGGCAAGAAAACTCGGGGAAACTATGACATAGCCTAATGCTCTTCCACCACCCTTCCTCCACTGACCCCCTTTAATGATCCAGACTGGGTCTGCAAGTGTTGTGGTGGTTAAAGATGCTGGATTCCCACATG
>NW_006209135.1:0-597 GCF_000334495.1 Tupaia belangeri chinensis | reverse complement strand
AAGAATACTCCCAAATATTTCCAACTCAAGAAGGATCAGGTAGGAAGAAAAGTTTGTTTCCAGTTAAAGAAACAAGAAAAATATTTTAACAAATTGCTGAAACTATCAACAACTCAAAAGAAAGTAAAATTGGGAAAACAAAGCATAGTAAAAAAATCAGTAATGTTTTACTCAAAAGTCATAAAATTCTATTTCGCCAGTTCAGTCTTATGTTCCAACACTCTTCTGTTGAATATGTAGTGTTGCTGTGGTCCAATCTTTCTGTTTAAATCCTGGAAGTTAGCATTCAACGTTGTTATTGATATTTCTTGTCCCTAGCATTAAATTAGTTGTTTTCCTAGTTGCCCTTTGTTCTCTTATTTCTGTATGTGTCTTTGGTTTTCCTGGTGGAACAATCCTTTCAGAACTTCTTTTTTTTTTTTTTTCGGAGTTCTTCAAATTTTCATTTATTGTGGGAAAGTTTATGATAAAAAAACTATATTTTTGGTTGAGACTAGTTTTAAGAGCATTTTACTGATAAACTTGACTCTGTAGATTGGTCTGAGGATTATATGAGATAATATATTTCAGGCATTCATAGCAGTCCCCAGCACATAG
>NW_006209134.1:0-749 GCF_000334495.1 Tupaia belangeri chinensis | reverse complement strand
TGGCTGACCATGGTTTAAGTACCAGACCTGGCGGTTTTCTTTCTTCCTTCCCCTCTCTCTCTGTCTCGCTTTGATCAAATTAAAAATAACAATAATGATAAATTAAAAAAGGAAATAATTCTTAAAAAATACATTTAATTGACTCTAATTATAGCCATTTTAAGTAAAATATCTTAAAGTAACTTTGAAACATGTATGAAATATTTCCTTTTTCTATGTGAAAGTATCATTACTCATATGTTCCCATTTGACTCTAAAAATCAGAACTATGCAATATGCATGTTTTGAGCAATTACTGAAATCTACTTAGGGTTTAGATTTATATTTTTAATTAATATGTATTGCCAAAATAACTATTTTTCTCTGTTAGTAAATGTATTTTAATTTAGAGGAAAACACCTTTATGTACGGAGGCAGAATTGTAACAAATAATGGCAATGTCACAGATGAATTATGGGTTTTTAGCATACATAGTCAGTCATGGAGTACAAAAACTCCCACTGTTCTTGGACATGGTCAGCAGTATGCTGTGGAGGGACATTCAGCACATATGGAGTTGGAGGGCGGAGATGTTGTCATGATCATCATTTTTGGATATTCTGCAATATATGGTTATACAAGCAGCATACAGGAATACCGTATCAGTGAGTTACTTTAAAAATGTGATTTCTTGATTGAGAATATTTTTATTTTTTATGAAATTTTCATATAAATTTAATCAAAATGATAAATTATTTGAGATTGGAATT
>NW_006209133.1:0-237 GCF_000334495.1 Tupaia belangeri chinensis | reverse complement strand
AGAGGTGTGAAATCCTCAGCTGTCTGCAAATCTGGTCACTGGTGGCATTGCCAGTCACGCTGTGCGCGGGGCAGCAGTGTGTGTGTGTGTGTGTGTTCTGTAAGTTTGTCCTGGGAGTAGAAATAAAGGAAGCCTGTCTTCAGAAGAGCCTCCTAGAGGCAGGGTGCGCGCGCCCCGGTTTGGGGTGGAGCCATCTGGCCTTACTGGCACAGTCTCTAACGTGATTAGCTCCGACAG
>NW_006209132.1:0-710 GCF_000334495.1 Tupaia belangeri chinensis | reverse complement strand
CATCAGGTAATCTATATGTTGTTTCCTAACTAATTAGTGGTATCTCTGAGTGTTAAAAGTTGTACAGGATTAGAAAATTGATGATTTCTGTTATGGTTGGCTTACCTGTTGCTCACAATTACCATTAACTGTTGCCACTAGTCCTGCATGGCCCAAAGTCCTCCCTATTTCTAAGGAGTGGTGAGCCTCCAACTGACCTAATAAGCAACAACTTGAGAGCAAATAAAAAGAAAACAAAAAAGGAAATCTCACCGAAAAAAATTGCAGGGTGCATGTTGCTATTCAAATCACTAAAATTCAGAGAGTCCAAAGACAAGTGGTGAAGGATCAGAGGATGAATGACAGGTCCAGGGCAGTCGAGCCTGCAGCCTCAGGCCTCCTGGTGTCCAGATCTTCAGGCTGGCTCGATTCACTTTGCAGGTGGGGTAGGGTGCAAGTTTGTCTCAAAGTCGTATGCAACCAACCTGGGGTCCAAGGAGGAGTAGGGGTGGAGATGTGCGAAGGTCCGGGGAGGTCAGGCCTGCAGCCTCAGGCCTCCTGGTGTCTGAAACTTCTGGCCAGTTCGATCCAGTTTATTTTTATTATTTTTTTTTTACTTTTTTCCACATTTTATTGATTCACAAAATACCTAAAATTCAAACTATGGACAAAGCTAGAATCTAGTTACATGTACACTGTAATTTTTTTCTGAAACATTTTTAATTAATTAA
>NW_006209131.1:0-1893 GCF_000334495.1 Tupaia belangeri chinensis | reverse complement strand
CCACTTAGTAGATAAATTCACTTAGAAAAAATATATAGCACTAACAGGGCAAGCTCAATATGAACTTACATCAAGTATATTTAAGTTCCTTAAAGAAAAAGGAAATAATGCCATACAAATACGATGAAATATGGTGAAATAAAGAAAATAATACAAGCCAGGCAAGGAGGTGGCATAAATATTAAGGCTCTGGAACCCACAGAGGCAATTCTGAGTTTGGAGACCTAAACCCAGTGGCTTGAAAATCATGCTGGGTGCATGTCCAAAATCTCAAAAGGAGAATGGAGAAGAGATTGCAGTGTAGCCATCACTCCCAAGGATTGATTTCTCACTTTCCTTATCTCTCTGTCTCTCCATTGAGCACATGCAAAAAAAAAAAGTTAATGTAAGTTAAGAAATAAATATGATACATAAAAAATGAGAATTCATGGAAATAAAAGACATACTAACTGAAATAAATGTGTTACATTATATGCAATATCTAATGTATTTCTGCTCCTAGAAAAAATACTAGGAGCAGGTCTGAGCAAAGTAATGAGAATAGGCTAATTGGAAAGTAGTATTAAGAAATTTACCAACAAAACACAAGAGAGTGAGACCGGAAAAGCACAAAAGGAACTTTAAAAACAGATGTTATTAGAACCAGCAGGTGGTATGGTGATTAAGATGCTGGGCTCCCACATGGCTGACTGAAGTTAGAGTCCTGGACAGAGTAGGTTAAAAATCATCCTGGGTACATGTATGTGCATGACTAAAGTCCCAGGAAGAGAAGAAAGGAAAAGGGATTGTGGCATAGCTATCCCTCTTGGGATCCTGGGTATGCATGCACCCAGCGTTTGTTTAAGACACTGAGTTGAGGACTCGAACTGTGGTCAACTACATGGGAGTTCAGTGACATAGCCATTACACCAACTGCTGGTTCCCTGTCTTGAATTCTTTCTGTCTTCCCTTAACTTTCCTGAAGTGAACAAGGGGTGATCAGACTTAATATTTTTATGTTACTTAGTTCTACTAAGCTCTTCTCCCCTGCTGCCCTTGTCAGTGTCCTGCTCTCAACTGCAACTGACTTAATGACCCCACTCCTGTCACATCAATTTTCACTTTCTATCCTGAAATGGGTGCCTTTTTACAGAGAAAATTTCTTCTGTGGTTTCTGTCATCTATTTCCCTAGCCATTGTCTCTTCTCTCCTTCCGCCTCGTCCCTCATCTGAGTATACTTACTTCCAAGCCAGCTCCAATTCAACAGTGGGGTCCCTACTCAATTCCAGAGGACATTTAAGCCTCCCCTCCAAAGAAGGGGTCCATAAAGACCCTTGAAGACCTGATCCAAAGTTAGCATCTATTTGTCTGTGTCTATCCCATGATATAACCAAAATGGCATCACCACACGCAGTTGCTCAATCCAGAAGTTGTAGAATTATACTGAAGTCATCTCTAGATGAGTCAATTCCAGAATCTCACCCCCACATTTAATGCATTCACAGTTCAACATAAATTTACATCCCTCCATAGTCCAAGAAACCACTTCCTATTCCCTTAACAACAACCTCCATCCTGGTTTTCCTAATTCCACTTTTGCCCATCCCCATTTGTGGTCCTCACGACATTTTTTTTTCTAAAAAGTGAATTAGATCATATTGTTTTCCTACTAAAAGCATTTCAAGCCTTCCTAACTTCTCTAAGGAAAAACCCGAGATAGTCAATAAGATCCTGTCTATCTTTTCAATCTTCTCTTACATTCCTCTCCCTGTTCTCTACCACACTTTATCCAGATGGACCTTACTTCCCTTTTATGTTTGCACCAAAATTTTGCAAATGTGATCTTTGCAGAAACTTTTTCATCATTGTAAAGTACTATTCTTCCCCCATAATCTAGTTAACTGTCCCTCTTC
>NW_006209130.1:0-1981 GCF_000334495.1 Tupaia belangeri chinensis | reverse complement strand
TAAAATCTCAAAGCAAACTAAGGCATGCAAACCAGAAACAAGAAGTCTGAGAGACCTGGTCATTCTCCAATCCCTGTCTCTCTGTTGCTGCCATTTAGTCCTGAACCATGGGGGGTTAAGATAGAGGGCGGTATGCCAGAGGGTTGTAAGCACACCAGCTTGAGCTAAAGGCAGAAGCAAGAAGTCTGAGATGTGCGATCCATCTCTGCTGAATCTCAGTCTCTTATTGCCACTGGCTCCCTAACCATGGAGGCTTAAGGTGCAGGGTGAGGTGGGGGAAGGGTCAAAACCACAGCTGTGCAGGCAAAGGCAGCAGCAAGAAATCTGAGATGCATAGTTAATAGGCTCACTTTCTCTCTCTCTCTCTCTCTTGCTCTCTCTCTCTCTGCTACTACTTCCTAGCTCCTGCATTATGAGTGCTTACTGCAGAAGTGCATTGGGGAGAGTGTCCAAAGCACACCTACTCAGGCAGAAGGCAAATGCAAGAACTCTGAGATGCACTGTCTTTCAGTATTCACTCTTTCTTAATGCCACTGACTCTTGCACTGTGTCAGCTATGGCAGAGCACCCTGGGCAATTGCAAAGGTCAAAAGCACACTTATGCAGGCAGAAGGCAGCATCAAGAACACTGAGACATGAGGTCCTTCTGCACTCATGCTCTCTATCTGACTTGCTGTTCCTGACTCCTGCAATGTGGAGACTTAAGGAAGCGTGGCCACTAGTGGATTATAAACCATACCCTTGCAGACAAAAGGCAACAGCAAGAAGTCTGAGGTGCAAGGTACTTTTGCCTTCACTCTCTCCTGCTGTCACTGGCTCCTACACATGGGGGCTAGGGCAGAGGTACTGGAGAGAGGGGTTCCAAAGTGAATCTATACAGGGAAAAGGTAGCAACAAAAAGTCTGAAAGTCAGTGCTCACTCTCACTGTCTCACTGCCACTGGTACCTTTACCATGAGGGCTTATGGCGGAGGGCAGAGTGGTGGTGGTGGTGGGGGGGGGCATTTTAAAGCACATCTAGGCTTGCCAAAGGGAGCAGCAAAAGGTGTGAGATAATTATCTTCCTGTGCTCACTTTTTCTCTGTCTCTCTCTTGCCAATGCTGACTTGTGCACTTTAAGAGCTTAAGGCAGAGGGGCATGGGATGTGGAGAGTCTAAAGCACCCCTGGCATGGGAAAAAGGCAGAAGGAAGAAACTCCACCCTTCTGTGCTCACTCTCTGTTGCCCCTGGCTTAGACCAGCACGGGTCTAAGGTAGAGGATGGGCACGTGAGGGGTGAGAGGGTCCAAAGCACACTTGCATGGACAAAAGGCAACAGCAAGGACTCTGAGATCACTCTATTCTGTCTACCATGGGCTTTTACACCATGGGGCTTATGGCAGAGGGGTGAGGTGTGGGGACAGTCCAAAGCACACCTACATGGGCAAAAGGTAGCAGTGTGAAGTCTGAGATGTGCTGTCCTGGGAATGCACAGGTGTATTCTCTGTCTCCTACTGGCCACTGCAACCTGGGGATTTATTACAGACTCATGCTCGGAGTGAGGAGCAGAAATTAAAAAGCACATTTATTCTGGCAGAAGGCAGTAGTATGGTGTCTGAGACATGGAGTCCTTTTGTTTCTCTCTGTCTCTCAGTGCTGCTGGCTCCTGGACTTTGGAGGCTTAAGGTGGAAGGGTGCAGGGAATGTCCAGAGTACACGTGTGAAGGGAAAAGGGAACATGAAGGAGTCTGAGATGCTCTGTTCTTATGTCACACTCTCCATCTTTCCCTGCCTCTGTCTCTGCACTATGGGAGCTTATGGCATAGGGCTGTGTGTGCGGAGGGTATCTAAAGCACACTTCCACAGGCAAAGCAGGAAGAAGTCTGAGATGCCCATTTCTATGCTCACTCTCTGTGTCTTCCTACTGCTGGTTTTTGCTTTGTGAAACCATATGGTAGGGAGAATTTAGAGAACGTGTGTGGGCAAAAGACAACAGCAAGAAG
>NW_006209129.1:0-563 GCF_000334495.1 Tupaia belangeri chinensis | reverse complement strand
GGACAGGGAGGCTTGCCTGTGTGTTGACAGCCAGTCTAGTCTCAAGAAGACTCCCCAGAGTTTTCCTTGACTCCTCGCCCTTTCCTGCCAGCGCCAGCAATAACTTGGGTACAGACCTGTCCAGCCCAGACCATGAGAAGGAAGACGGAGACAGGGAATGTTTGCAGGACCTGTGTCCAGGAACATTCTCACCTCTCCTAGAGTAGGTATGCACACCCACCCCGGGGAGGAACCTTCTGGTTCTTTTGTGAAGCGGGATAGTGCATCCCACCCCACTCTGAACATTGATATCTGGAACAATCTGGATGGCCCTTAAATCTGGCATCCTCAAACTCTTACTTCAGGTTCCCCTTTAGCAGGACCCAGGCCCAAGCAGCCTTTCTCCCACCTGGATCAGTGATACTGATGCCAAAATCTGCTCCAGGAAGGTTTTGCACCTAGCGTCTTCCATTCAATAAGCCTTCACAGAGCCTCCCCAGGTGCCAGGCATTATGCCAGGATCACAAAGGTAAGACACTGGCCCTCCATCTCGGGTACACACGGGCTAGGAGAGAAGGGAACAC
>NW_006209128.1:0-1174 GCF_000334495.1 Tupaia belangeri chinensis | reverse complement strand
TTGGGAAGGCAGTGAGTTCTCTCATTGTTTGTATACTCTTGAGAAGGGCACTGTATACACTGCTTTGTATCTGGTGAAAAAGCAAAGGTCCAGTAATTCAATTTCACTAATTGTTTGTCATGTTGAAGTTAATGGTCACTTTTGTGTAATTTTGCACAGATTAAGCCCCTGAGGTAATACCAAGATACACCAAATTAAGAACTCTTTTCATAAAACTGGGAGAATTTTCTTCATCTGTCGATAATGACAAAGTAATTTGAAACTGAGTCTTCAGCACATGAGGATCTTGGTTGGCCTATCTTGTGATTCTTAATGATGTTACCAAGGATGAGAATTTATTCCAGATCTCTTCTCTACTCCTTCCTGAGTTTTCCTTTTGATAAAAATATTTCCATGGCTTATCATACTTGTTCATCACAATAGTAATACATAGCTTTATTATTTATATTAAGACAAAAATCAATAGCTTTTACAATAACCTAATTTCTATGGATTTTTTCTTGTATATAATATGTCACTTTGTGTACAGACTTTTCTCATTGTACATTTTGATTTTTCTGTAAATATTATCATAAACACTCCTAGGTAAATATTGAAAACAGTTTCAATATAAAACATTTGAATCTTGAGTGGAACTTGCTCCTATGTATCAATTTTTTGTGAAATTTTTATTTTAAGTATATGATAGAAGGATGGGGTGTTTTTTAAAAATAAATCCATTTATATACATCTGAAAGTATGATTTGTTAATTTTTTTGTGGTTAGTAATATTTTTGCCTTTATACATTATGAGGTCTCTGTTGCAAATATTCACCTCTATTGTTATGTACCAAGAAAGCCTTCACAGAGCTTATGGATATTAACAGGCATGGCTGTGTTTCAATGATAATAATTATTATTATTTACAAAAATAGGTAGGGTTTCTCTTTATTTCTCATTTTTTTATTTGTTTATTTATTTTGTAAAACTGAGGCAATAGCATTGGGTTGTCATAAAAGTCATGTCGCAGTTTTGCATAGAAATAAATGAAAAATATGTCATGACTTTTCCAGCAACAAAGTATATTCTCAGTGAATTAGAGTCGAGACCATCAGGTGGCATGATGATGATGATGTGAGATTCCCACATGACTGACTGCGTTTGGAGTCTTGAATCTGGCAACTTGCTTTCTCAC
>NW_006209127.1:0-887 GCF_000334495.1 Tupaia belangeri chinensis | reverse complement strand
ATAGAAAAAAATCACCCTCTCCCTGCTTTTCTAAGATACTATAGTTCATGTAGTCATGTTTCTTTATTACAACACTAGCATTTGTCATGTTTAAGTAACAAGGAGGCTGACATTTGTAGTGTTGCTCTTGAACCCCTAGAAGGTTAAGAACACTGGATCTACACCACCTCAAGACAGGACGGCGTTCTTCAGCTATTTCCACCTCCAGATTACTTCTCGTGCCTTTTCTTCTTCCAAATCCTTTCACAGTCTTTCCAGTTCTTTCCCATGATCCCTTTTCATTGCTTCTACAATGCACAGCAATTCAATAATCTGGGCTCTAAGTTCATCAAGGGAACTTTTCTCCCATCACCTGTTTCTATTTTAGCTTTTATTTCTAGTGGAGTTAGGAAAGCAAATGTATTTCCTTTAGAAGCACTTGAAGGTGTTGAAAGATGCACAGATGACTTTGGAGGGTAGCAGGTATCCTTTTAAAATTCAGATGAAATCCATTCTCCTCCATTCTCCTCTCGGGATCTTGGGCACGCACGCACACGCGCCCGGCGTGAGTTTTAAGCCACCAAGTCTGGGACGCGGACTCTGGTTGACTATGTGGGAGTCCAGCGACATAGCCATTACGCTAACTGCTGGTTCCCATATTTTAGCTTTGATTTCTAATGGAGTTAGGAAAGCAAATGTATTTCCTTTAGAAGCACTTGAAGGTGTTGAAAGATGCACAGATGACTTTGGAGGGTAGCAGGTGTCCTTTTAAAATTCAGATGACCTTATGTTGGCACTACCTTCGTCTATGGGTAACTTGAAGGTTTTTTTCTGGACTCTGAGTTGTAGAATGTCCACCACTGAAACAATCACCTTCGGTCTATTTGCAGTACAATGTAGCAAGTTTT
>NW_006209126.1:0-1670 GCF_000334495.1 Tupaia belangeri chinensis | reverse complement strand
GACTCTAATTCTTCCTGAGTGAGGAACAACAACCCATGTCTACCAACCCATGCCACACTGAGTGTGGGCCTGATTGCCCCACACACCTGCCTTTTTGTATCATGATCAGGAACGTGGAAATTCCAACAGTGTCTATGGTGATGATGGAAACTATAGTGGCATGTCGACTATGATTATACTGGGTATAGCTGTGGAACATACGGATATGCACAGGGATATGCAGGCTACAGTAGCCAAAGGAGTACTTACGCAAGGCATCTGGAGGGTGTAACAATCACCAAGACAATTAGCAGCCATACCAAAGGAGGACACTGGAGGAGGATTTATAGTTATCTATCTTGCAGGGTCACATTGAAGACTGTTCTGTTGACCTAGGCTGATTATTTCATGAAAGACTTTCTAGTGTACAGGACTGTTAAACTATTTTGGCCTAAAGCAGCTCTCCCACACTAGGATTCCTATGGATAAAACGAAATCATACATGTTAGGCTGTATTCCCGAGCTGGCTGCTAAGTTATAGTCAACCACACTAGCCACACTTCAATCACAGAAAGCCCACCGTTTGGACTGTTTGTGCAGCCTACCATCCACCTGCAACCAATCCAATGGTTTCTCTACCTCGTTCCTTCACTTCGGTTTTTGTATGTCATTTTCCCCTTCTGGAACTTACATACTTTCTGGAACTTATCTACCTCGTTCCTTCACTTCGGTTTTTGTATGTCATTTTCCCCTTCTGGAACTTACATACTTTCTGGAACTTAAATGAGGCGAGTCAGAGTTGACCAAAAGTCAACTGGGAAACAACTGTCTGATTTAAATCCTGTTAAGAGTTTGCTCCATTGAAACGATTGGCTGGGTTAATTTTCTTTTAGCAGTTTTGGCATCAAAAGTGGGATCTGACATAGAGCTTCCAGTGACCTTCAGGAGCAATGGGTGACCAAGTGAGGTTCCTGTGGGACCCTTTAAGTCCATCGCTTTCTCATGGCCACTGGGTATTGTAAGTTCTCTTTCAGATTTTAGCTTCATGGACTTCTGTTTAGATCTCTCTGAGTTTTATATGAGCAAATTTTGGTCCAAACTAGGTTTGGAGTTGCAACAAACTTGGACTGGGTCCAGGATTGGATTGGATTAGGTAATTAACTGGACTGGATCCAGTTGTCTGACTCGGTCAGACAGAAACTAGCAGTAGGTAGCTATTACTGAGTCAGATAAAACAAAATTTTAGGTTAAAAATTGTTTTTCTTGGCATGAGATTTTCATGCTCATTATCTTAGTTTCTTTCTTTTTTTTTTTCATATTTACTTAGAGAAAGATCATTGGCTAAATTAGTCAAGGTGAGCTCAAAGCCAGAGAAGAATAAGTTATTTACCACTCAGATTTTTCTTGGCTCAAAGAGACTCAAAATTTATGTAAAAAAAAGAAATTCCTTATTCTAAAAATCAAAGAACTTCCTGGAAGCTACACTATTACCCAAATTAATTTACAAACTACTAGGGACATTGGGAAAAATAGAAAGAACAATCATAACATTTACCTGGAATTATAAAAGGCCTGGAATCACCAAGGCAATACTATGCAATAAGAATAAAGTAGGAGGCATCTCCTACTCGACCTCCAAGTATATTACAAAGCTATGATCATCAAAACGGGGTGGTAATGTCACAAAAACA
>NW_006209125.1:1835-2036 GCF_000334495.1 Tupaia belangeri chinensis | reverse complement strand
CTTTCCTCACTTTTGTGGCACTAAAATTAGTATTTTTCATATAGGGTCTAAAGCAGTATTAACAGTTGTTTAGGATTTTTAAGGAGTGACATAAAGTGACTTTGAACATGTGTGGCATGTTTTTGGGCCAACCAGGCCTGGGACCCTAATGGTAGTTGGTATGTGCCTTCTAGCTCCCTGCTGTGCCACATAAGCTGGGCC
>NW_006209125.1:0-1634 GCF_000334495.1 Tupaia belangeri chinensis | reverse complement strand
TATTTCCTGCCCTTTGCTAGCAATCTCCCACCCTATCTGCAACAAAGTAAGAGTAGTGAGGAAAAAACCAATCCTATTTCTCCTGTTGTCTCAACAATCCACACAGAACTTCCAGGATCACACAGGTGCCCCCAACCCCATGTATATACAAGCAAGCAATCCATTTTGCACCAAAACACAATGACTGTCCTCTGATTTATTTCAGCTCTGATACTGACTATTGGATATTGTGTGAGATTTCACAGGTTGAGAGCTTAGTTCTCAACACTGGCACTGCCCCCTTGCCCTCTGTCTCAGTGACCTGGTGCTTAAGGTAGCCAGATCACACCTGGCTGACCATGCAGTTCAAATCTGAGCCCAGGTTATTTAAACATGCGTGCTTAAAATCTTAAGAGGTTAGAGAACTGAAGATGGGATTGTGATATGACCACGTCTCATTAGAGCGGATATTTTCTTCTTGTGCCTCTGCCTGTTTCTCTTTGTCTGTCTCCTTGTCTCTATGTACTCTCTGTTGAGTACATAGCCCCCTGACAAATTATAAAAGACTGTCTCCCAATGTTCATATGTCACGCATATGCCTCAGGTGGTCTTTATGTGTTTATGACTTATTAGCTGTAAATTTGGGTTCCCATATCTTAACCCAGGGGTTGGATATGATTAATTTACTACAGTGGCACACAGAACTTAGGAGAACACTTTTGATTACTGTTTAATTGTAAAGGATATTATGCAAGATATAGGTGAACGCTATATAAAGGAACACACGGGGTGTCAACCTGGAAAGGAAGTTTGCTGCAGAGTGAGTAAAGTAGAGAAATTCATTTGATCTAGAGTTAGGGCCCTCATCCACGTGCCACTAATAACATGGGCTTAGGTCTAATTTCCTCTAATAATAGGTGCTTAGGTTTTACTGAGTCAGCCTGGATAAGCCAAGACAATCTCCCCATCCCAAGAACCATATTTGAATCACCCTTGCAAAGTCTTTTCTGCCCTGCAAGGTGACATGTTCACAGGTTCTGGGGATTAGGAGGTGGTCAATTTATTCTCTTTGCCAACATAGCTTATGTGATCAATGGACAGATTAAGATTTGGCCCTGTAAGTATTTTACTTATAAATCTAGAGAGAAATGTCCTATAAAAGTCATTAAAATCATTGCTGATCATGACCTCATGAAAATGAGTCAAGGTGGAGTATGTAAAGCTAAGGGACTGTTGTATTTATTAGAAGCCTTGTGATACTTTAAATCATGTGCATCTAATGCTGCTACTGTGAGTAGAGTCATCACAGGTCCAACTCACACCTAGTAAGTCACATGGAAGTGGATCTCCAGAACTTGCCCAGCATGGTGGTTGTGGTTCGCAGTACTGTGATCTATAGTTGAAATTCACTGAGAAGGTAGATCTTAAGTGTTTTCACCACACACACAAAAGGTAACTGTGTGAGATCATAGATATGTGGATTAGCTTAATTATGGCCCTCATTGTAATGTGCACATATATCAATCAAGATGTACACCTTAAATGCATGTTATTTGGGGACCAGTAGGAGGCATAGTGCTTAAAGTTCTTGATTCCTGCGTGTCTGACCCTGGTTCAAGTCCCTGACTGGAAACTCACGTCCAGATCATGTGCAT
>NW_006209124.1:0-932 GCF_000334495.1 Tupaia belangeri chinensis | reverse complement strand
TCAGAATGGGAAAATATTTTTGTAATTTATATGTTAGATAAGAGACTGAGTACCAGAATTCACAAGGAACTCAAGCAGGTGTTCTGAAAAAAGAAGATCAATCCTATTAAAAGATGGGAGAATGAGTTGAAAAAAGCACTCTCTAAAGATGACATACGAATAGCTAAAAGGCATATGAAAAAATGCTCAATGTCCCTCATTGTAACGGAAATGCAGATCAAAATAATGATGAGATACCACCTAACCCCAGTCAGAGTATCTAAGATTAAAAAATCAAATAATGATAAGTCCTGGTTGGAGTGTGGTGAAAGAGGAACTGTCTTACATGGCTGGTGAGAGTTTAATTGGTCCAGCCACTGTGGAGAACAATTTGGAGATTCCTAAAAAATCTACAGATAGAACTTCCATATGATCCAGCGATCTTACTCGTTGGTATCTACGCAAAGGACAGAAGAATACTTTATCGGAAAAGTGCTTGCCTCTCGATGTTTATTGTGACACTATTCACAGTTGTTAAGTCATGGAAACAACCCAAATGCCCACGAACAGATGAAATTTTAGAAAAACTGTGGTGCATATACTCAATGGAATACTATTCAGCCGTATAAAACAACAAAACCCTCACTTTTGACAGGAAGTGGATGTATATGGAAGACTTACTGCTGAGTGAAGCAAGCCAGGCTATGAAGGAGAGGCATTGTATGTCCCCAATAAATATATACCGATTGTTCGCACTCTATGACTGAAATTAATTGACTAAAGGATATAGAAACACAGTATATAGATGTAAATACCAGATATAGTGTGTGTGAAAGAGGAGGGTCTGAGGAAGGACATTGAGAAGAAAAATAGGGAGGCAAAGCATTAATGGAACAAAGAGATGTGGTCTTATCTGTTCAATATACTTTGTAGTTTTATCAACTGTATTAGGG
>NW_006209123.1:0-1975 GCF_000334495.1 Tupaia belangeri chinensis | reverse complement strand
CAGGGATACAGAGTTTTGTACTGTGTACCAAATCAGGTGTGATATGGTTCCTTGAGGCTTAATTCTGGCTTAGTGTTCAGTGTGTACTTCACAGCATGTCTCTAAAAGTGGTTCTCTATAAACATTTCTCAACAGACCTTTCAGTTGCGGATGCTTTTGGGGTGTGCCTATTGTCACTCTTTTGTCCTCAGGGATACAGAGTTTTTTCTGTGTACAAAATCAGGTGTGATATGGTTCCTTGAGGCTTAATTATGGCTGACCGTTCAGTGTGTTCTTTACATCATGACTTTCAATTGTGGGTCTCTATGAACATTTCTGAACAGACCTTTTATTTGAGGGTGCATTTTGCGTGTGCCTATTGTCACTGCTTTGTCCACAGACATACAGAGTTTTGTACTGTGTACAAAATCTGGTGTGATATGGTTCCCTGAGGCTTAATTCTGGCTTAGTGTTCCATGTGTACTTAACACCATAATTATCAGTGATGAGTCTCTATAAATTATTCTCTAGATATCTTTCAATTTTAGGTGTCAGTTGGGTGTGCCCAGTGTCACAGCATTGTGGTCAGGGATACATATCTTTGCACAGTGTTCAAAATGAGGTGTGATATGGGTCCTTGAGGCTTATTTCTAACTGAAGGATCAGTGTGCACTAAACATCAGTACTTTCAATGGTGGGTCTCCGTGAACATTTCTCAGGAGACCTTTCAGTTGTCGGTCTTTTTGGAGGTTGCCTATTGTCACTGTTTTGTCCACAGGGATACAGAGTTTTGTATTGTGTACAAAATCAGGGGTGATGTAGTTCCTTGAGGCTTAATTCTGGCTTAGCGTTCAGTGTGTACTTAACAGCATGACTCTCCATGCTAAGTTTTTATGAACATTTCTCAACAGACCTTTCAGTTGTGGGTGCTTTTGGGGGTGCCTATTGTCACTTTTTTGACCTCAGTGATACAGAGTTTTGTATTGTGTACAAAATCAGTTCTGTTATGGTTCCTTAAGGCTGAATTCTGGCTTAGCGTTTAGTGTGTGCTTAACAGCTTGACTCTCAATGGTTTTTTCTTGTGAACATTTGTCAGGAGACCTTTCAGTTGTGGTTGCTTCTGGAGTAAACCTATTGTCACTGTTTGGTCCTCAGAAATACAATGTTTTGTACTGTCTACAAAATCAGGTGTGATATGGTTCCTTGAGGCTTAATTCTTTCTTTGAGTTCAGTGTGTACTAAACAGCTTGGCTCTCAATCGTAGGTCTCTATGATCATTTCTCCAGTCGCCTTTCAGTTGTGTGTACTTTTGGGGTGTGCCTATATTCACTGTTTTGTCCGCAGGTATACAGAGTTTTGTACTGTGTAACAAATCAGGTGTGATATGGTCCCTTGAGGCTTAATTCTGGCTTAGCGTGAAGTGTGTACTTCACAGCATGACTCTCAATCGTGGTTCTCTATAAACATTTCTCAACAGACCTTACAGTTGTGGGTGCTTTTGCGGTGGGCCTATTGTCACTGTTTTGTCCTCAGGGATACAGAGGTTTGTACTGTTTACACAATCAGGTGTGATATGGTTCTTTGAGGCTTAATTTTGTCTTAGCGGTCAGTGTGTACTTTACAGCATGACTCTCAATGGTGGGTCCCTATGAACATATCTCATCTGACCTTTTAGTTGTGGGTGCTTTTCGGCTTTGCCTATTGTCACTCTTTTGTCCTCAGACATACAGAGTTTTGTACTGTGTACAAAATCAGGTGTGATATGCTTCCTTGAGGCTTAATTCTGGCTTAGCATTCCATGTGTACTTAACACCATAATTATCAGCAACGAGACTCTATAAATTTTCTCTAGGTGTCTGTCAGTTTTGGGTGTCAGTTGGGTATGCCTAGTGTCACAGGTTTACTGTCAGGGATACATAGCTTTGTGCAGTGTTCAAAATGAGGTGAGATATGGGTCCTTAAGGATTAATTCTAACTAAACGTTCAATGTGCACTA
>NW_006209122.1:0-1159 GCF_000334495.1 Tupaia belangeri chinensis | reverse complement strand
TTCAGTCTATGTAAGTCTTTATCCATGAGGTAGGTGGGTTTCCTATAGAGAACAGATAGAGGGTTTTGTTTTTGTATGTTTGGGTTCAGACTCACATAATTAATATCTCTTCTATTGAATATGCAGTGTTACTGTGGTCGGATCTTTCTATTTAAACTCTGGAAGTTGACATTCAACTCTGGACTTGTCCCTATCATTAGGCTGGCCACTCTCTTGGTTGTTTCTTGTACTCTCATTTTCTATGTGGCCAACTTTAGTTTTCCTGGTATAGCACTCCCTTTAGCACTTCTTAGAGAGCTGGTCTGGTGTTGGTATATTCTTTCAGGTTTTGTTTATCTGAGAATGTTTTTGTCTTTTTTTCCCATATAAAAGGTAATCTTGCTGGGTACAGTATTCTCGGTTGAAATTCCTTTTTCTCTTAATACTTTCAATACATCTTCCCATTCTTTCCTTGCTTGCATTATTTCCATTGCGAGGTCCTGGTGTTAGCCTGATGGGATGACCTTTGTAAGTCATTTCTCGTTTCTCTTTTGCCAATGTTAGTATTATGTCTTTATCTGTAGTCTTGGACAGTCTAGCTAAGATGTGCCTTGTGGAAGATCTTCTGGGGTTGATTCTATTTGGGGCCCTTTGTATTTCTTGGGTCTGGATGCTTGAGGGCCTCTCTAGACCTGGGAAATTTTCTTCCAGGATTTCATGGAATAGATTTTCGATGCCGTTATTAGTTTCTTCACCTTCTGGGATGCCAGTTATTCTGATTTTTGGGTGTCCTATGGAATCCAGTATTTCTCGAATATTATCCTCGTGGATTTTTTTGTTGTTGTTATTTTCTCTATCTTCTTGGTGTTTTTTTTTTCTAGGTCAGATTTTTTATCTTCAACATCGAAGATTCGATCTTCAGCATGGTCTACATCGACTTTTAATACTGTCAAGAGAGTTTTGATTCCCTGTATTACAGATTTCACCTGTAATAGCTCCATCTGATTCTTTTTCAAAGTGTCCATTTCTTCTTTCATATCATGGAAGAACTTCTTCATCTCCTGAAGTTCGTTGTCTCTTTTCTGTTCCAACTCACAGAACTCGTTCACCATGAATGTTCTAAATTTTTTATTTCAAATTTTTGTAATGTCTTCATATTTTAGGAGAGATTAATGGGAGT
>NW_006209121.1:0-1194 GCF_000334495.1 Tupaia belangeri chinensis | reverse complement strand
CTGGTACAGAAACAACCGAACAGCAACATAACCGAAGTCCTCTATATGAGATCGTGCAGTATTTGTCTTTCTGTGTCTGCCTTATTTTGCCACCAAAATGTTGTCCCAGCTCATCCATGTTGTCACAAATGCTAGGCTTTGCTTCTTTTAAAAGGGTTTTTAAAAACTGAATATGCATATGATTTATCCATACATCCATCAAAAATAATGCTCTATTGGCAAAAAATGAATCTTAGTCAGAAATGGATGATTTTCTGTTGATGATAACGTGTGTGGGATCTTCAACTGGACTGGTGTGAAGAGCATTTGTGTTGGGTAAATTCCCTTGACAAGGTGAAGTGATATATAGTGACTGAATATCTGAAATAAAATAATAAAAAATTAAAAATCAGTAGCTTATGAAGGTGAAAACAAAAGATGAATCTTAGTGTTAATCTGCTCTGAAAATTTTCTAGGCTTTAGGCATCTGTTGCAACAATGGGCTTACTTTGCTATTTATTTGTAACAAGACAACTAAAACATGAGTCCATGGTCCCACTGATGCTTCAGTACCGATTCCTATCTTGAATGTTTTTGTTTTCTTCCTTAATACCCTTGCCTATAAATGAGTAATTGTAGCTCCTGAACAAGAAATGTGAAATTTTCACCAACTTAATAATGATTGGGGAAAACATAGAAAAGATATTGAATGTTGAAGCAGGGAGATTAATGTCTCTGTATTGACTGACATGCATGGCATTCCCTTTTGAAAAAGCAATGTAATACACTGTAAAGTTATATGTAATCCAATGTAATATAAAGAAGATTATGATGATAATAAATAATAAAATTAAAAAAAAAAAGAGGAACATGGTTTCTTCCAGTCTGCATGTTCAGCTGGGCTGAGCTAGTTTTTGTTCTAGCTTGTAGCACAGTGATAAGATAACTGTTGCCCTGATGACAGTGATAAACTGCAGCATCTTCAGCTTCCATGTTCTTGATGGTGAGGGCGAAATCAGTCCCAGACCCACTGCCGCTGAACCGTGAGGGGACCCCAGAGACGGATTGAGAAGCATACTTTATTAGGAGTTTTGGAGCCTGGTCTCGTTTCTGCTGGTACCAGTGTAAGTTGGTGCTAGTGCCCTCACTGGTCCAAAAGGTGATGGCAACTGTGTCCCAGCAGGAAGGCTGGAGACTGGGTCAGCACAATGTCAC
>NW_006209120.1:0-539 GCF_000334495.1 Tupaia belangeri chinensis | reverse complement strand
CAAACCTGGAGAGGCACTCAAATGTGGAGGGTACCGCATATGGGAGCCATCTTGAGCTATCTGCCATCTTGAGCTATCCACCATCTTGGAAACCATTAGGTTTCACTTCCTCACTGAGCAAACCCACGTGACCTGGAAGCAGTTGGGTTTCTAGGCAACAGGAGAGATCCACCCACACCAATGATTGGTTCATGCTGTTCTGTCTCATTTGCATTTCAGGCAATCAATACCCACCAGACTGTATATAACTCGCCATTTTTCCTCAATAAACGGAAGACAGAAGACTTGATCAGCACCTCATATTGTCTCCACTCTGTGTGTGCGTGTGTTTGTCCTGTCTCTCACTCTCTCCCCCAGGAAACCTGTTCAACAGTCCCGTGGGTCAGGACACGTGGTGCCTGAACACAGACTTGGGTACGAGGGATCCAGTGAAGAGCACCAAAATAAAGAGAAAGGCCATGACGGAAAACAGAAGAGGATGGCAGAAACTCATCCAGAAAGGGACAGCAAAGACTGGTCCAGAAGGGGAAAGCAGAGAC
>NW_006209119.1:0-2088 GCF_000334495.1 Tupaia belangeri chinensis | reverse complement strand
GCACTGTGAAACTTGTCCTCTTTTGCAGCTCGTGGAACCCTTCTTTTTTTCGAAGAGGTTTTTGCTATAGGGCGTGTGCACTTGCCAGAGAGACAGAGAGAGACAGAGAGACAGAAAGTGAGAAATCACCCTCCAGGGGGGATGACCATGCTGCAATCCGTTCTCCTCCATTCTCCTCTCAGGATCCTGGGCACGCATGCACATGCACCCGGTGTGAGTTTAAGCCACTGAGTCCGGGTTGACTACATGGGAGTCCAGAGACATAGCCATTATGCTAACTGCTGGTCCCCAGACCCAATATTAAAAGCACTACATGGGGCCAGCAGGTAGTGTGGTGGTTAAAGGCATTGGATTCCCATATGACTGACCACACGGTTCAAATTCTGGACCTGGCAGCTTGCTTTCTCTCTATCTCTCCCTCTGTGTTTTACTCTGGTCAAATTAAAAAGTAACAATAATGATAAATAAAATAAAGGAAGCACTACTACTGGGGGACCAGCAGATGGCATAATGGTTATGTTGCTAGACTTCTACGTAGTTGACTGAGGTTCGAGTCCCAGACCCAGGAGCTTAAAACCCACACCAGGTATGTGTGAGTGCGTGTCCAAAATCCCAAGAGGAAATTGGAGGAAAAGGGACTGCAGTGTGGCCATTCCCCCCCTAAAAGCTGATTTCTCAGTTCCTGTCTCTCTGGCTAGTGCATGTGCCCTATAGCAGAAGTCTCTAAAAGCAAAAAACAAAACTCACTACTACTACTGCTACTATTACTAGATTAATGACCGTTCGCATTTATCAAACACAAACTCCTGACCAAAGGATTTTCCAGGACTGATTGCTGATCCTTACTACAACCCAGGAGGGGGCTGCTGTCAATACCATTTTACAGGTGGAAAAGCTGAGTCCCTTGCCCAAATGCGCAGTCATTAAGTGATGGCATTTACAGTGAACTTTTATTTCAAAAGGACACTAATAAAGTGGGCTAGAGAAGTGGGGACACACTTCACCTGCTTCGAGGACAAACGGGGATTCACCACCTTCCAGCTCTGTGACCTTGGGCATCTTGCTAAATATCCTTGGGCCTCAATTTCCTCATCTGTGGAATGAAGGTGGTAGTCCTGTCTTTCAGGACTTAACAAGGGGGGGAGAATTACATGAGATCCATGAACGCTCAGCACAGCGTTAGGTCAGGGTTAGAGCTCAATCCCTTTCACTCTCTCTTCTACTTCTTAGAAGAGATGAGCTTTCCAGTGATGGGTTTCCAAGGGTTCCTTCTAATAGAGTATAGATACCAGGAGAAGTTGGGCTTTTGGTTATTTCATTTATGCGGCATCCGTTGGACCAGAGCGGTGCCTGGCATATCACAGGGCCCCAATTCAGAATTCTGGCATTGAGTCTCTGAGTGTGGTTCTGTGAGCTGTGACCTGCAGGGACCTTGTGACTGCTGGCTGTGATAAGGGGGAGCAGAGAGGATCCAGATATGGAGCTTCGTAAAGAGGAGGGGAGAGATAGCAGCTTCCAGGAGCCAGGCCACCTGGCTTGCAGTGTTGACAAGGACTCTTCCCTCTGCCCAGCATGGGCACAGCTTGGAGTTGCTGGAGGTGGCCGTTGAGTGTCCCGGGAGCAGTCTGTGCGTTCACCCCCACCTCCATCTCTTTCTTCCTCCTCCCTAGCTCTTCCCCGCCTCTGCCACCTGGCTTGGAAAGAATCCTTCTTTGATGCCAAGTATCAGCAGGGCTCTCCGAGGGTGTGAATTATTCATGGATGAACCCAGCACCCATCTGTCCCCAGTCAGTGTGGCTGGCATCTCTCTGTGCCTAGACGCTGCCCAGGGCACCTCCAACCCAGGCCTACACTGGCTCCCTCATAATAAAGACACCGTGCCCTGAGCAGAGATGACAGGGCAAGCACGGGAGGTTCAGAAGTGTGTGTGTGAAATTGATTGCCCTTGTGGAGGGGCATGAAACAGAAGCCGGAAGGCATTTCCCTGGCCTCTGTGGCCAGAGACCTCCTCCCACCCTGGCTCTGAAGAGGCTGGCAGAAGCCAGAATCAGGGTGGGAAGAAGGGCTGATGGGAGGCGGCCCCACTCA
>NW_006209118.1:0-2087 GCF_000334495.1 Tupaia belangeri chinensis | reverse complement strand
CCCATAGAACTCCTTCCCTTCCCTTTTCCAATCCCAACCCACCCAGTGCCCTCTGAACCCCTAGTCCTTCCACAACTCTTCCTCTGCAACCTCCAGACATCTGCAGAGGATAAAGACATGATGTGGAATCTGGTCTTGTGTGTCCTCCTGTTGGTACACCCCTATCACTTCAATGCGAATGTGAGTAACACTGGGCCTGAACGGGCTAAAGCTCCTTCCTTTTGATTGGGCTATTCTACTCTGTGGTTCTCATAGCAATGCTGTGGGGGTTCCTGGGTGGGATTGCAGCCCTCCTTTCTGGCTGAGGTGAGGTCTTCATGTAGCTCTCCTGACCAGACACAGAGGTCTAGTCTCAATTGTCATCAAGTTTAGCTTGGTCCCAACACATCAAGATTGACAGAATGGGAAATAGCAACTATAGAGCATCAAAAAAAAAAGTTTTTGAATATACTAAAAGCATTGAATCGTATGCTTTAGCGATGGGAATACTGTCATGTGTGATTATATGTCAGTAAAGTTGTTTTGGAAAATGTAAGAAGAGACTTTGGTTTAACAGGAGTCACATTTGGGGTGTGTTTCAAACTATGTTGTAAATATCGGTATGCTTCCTCCAAAATAAAGGAGCATGCCATTAACTAAGATTCCATATTTTTTTCTAAAGATGGTCTTCTTTTAACTTCACATATATCAGAATGTGCTGTTTACCGAATAGGGTATTAACAAAAATAAGTTATTATTATCTTTATTCTCCACCAGAAATGGTTGATTATGAATCCTCACATAAGTAGGAAGTTCTTTTTCACCTTTGTTTTTTATTTTTAATCTGATTATTTCATTATGTGGAATTACTTAACTATTACACTCATTGGTTTATTTTAGACATTTTATTAGGAACCATAGATATTTCCTCTTAGTATGTTCTCACACAAGATTTAATTTTGTTTCTCCCTCTTCTAGAAAAATCCTCAAGAAAGTAAAGGTAAGAATTTAGCCTTTTGCTTTCTTTATATTTGCAGCCCAAGTGTTTCATGTGGGTCCTAATCCAAGTGGAAGTATGCAGTAAATATCAGCATATATGTTATGAAAATGAGATAGGTTAGTTGGTTCTTAACTGTGGAAAATTTTATTCTTCCTGGTTGATGTCTAAATGACAACATGGAGGGAATTGTCATCTATTGAGATAAGAAGCCAGGCCAAGAAAGTTTAGGGGAGCAAGAAGAAGGTCAGTTTAGTTTTGTAGAGATGTGGTTAGGAAGCAATGGTGAAGGGAGTCTGTATTTCATAGGGAATACTTTGGCCTGACCTGCTCTTGAGGATGGAAAGATGATTAATTCACTACCAGAGGCTATCAGGAAATTTAAGGCTTAGAAAGTACCAAGATGTTTCCAGGAAAGATGTGTAACATAATGGAGGTTTAAACTATCTGTTAGGAGTCTTACATCTAGAGAATCATTAACAGCAGGAAAGAATGAATAGAGGTGAACTTGATGTAAAATGGGGGATGATGCATTCTGAATGTTCTTCATAGACTATGATGATCCAGGGTGCTGTCTGGTGATAGCCAGGGAGACTACCTGGCACAGAATAGGTCCACAAATGCTGGAGTGTGTCCTAGTGAGTGTAGCAATGAGTGTGGTAAGAAGATTGACCTCAGGCAGCAGAGCTCTTACGATGGGCAAGTAGAAGATAGGTTTAGGCTCTGACAGATGAGAGATTACACACCTGGTAGAGAAGTCTGGAGTCATGAACTGTGTTTGAAGATTAAGAAGATTGACCTCAGGCAGCAGAGTTCTTACGATGGGCAAGTAGAAGATAGGTTTAGACTCTGACAGATGAGAGATTCCACACCTGGTAGAGGAGTTGGAGTCATGAACTGTGTTTGAAGATCTTTTCAGGAGCTACTTACCTGTGAGATGGTGCTTTTTGCATGTTGTTCACTTTTATGGTGGTGGGATTTTCTTTTGGGGAATTAAGAAAAGCTTGTCTTAGAGAGATTGTGAGTTAACCTCAATTTTTTTTTTTTTATAATTTATCCAGGATGTGTTTTAACACCAAAGAGAAAGAAAAAGGAAGAAAGCAACCTCCTA